>NW_006400112.1:1680644-1714227 GCF_000299155.1 Elephantulus edwardii
TGCATAACGCAGATTGTTGATAAATCATCCACCAATCTTGACCCCACATTTCTCCTCATAGAGCCCAGCCTCCCGGATAATCTGTTCTGCATATAGGTTTAAAAGGTATGGAGATAGGATGCGTCCCTGGAGTGTCAGAGACAGTGCCATTGGCACAGGACAGAGCGGAGCTTAGGGCTGTTGTACATAGGGTCGCTATGAGTTGCAGGCGACTCGATGGCACATAACAACAACAACAACAAGTAGGATGTATATGAAAAGTCCAAGGAGGGGAGGGAAGAGAGCAATAGGACTGAAGGTAAGAGGGGGCAAGCCAACATAAAGTTTTAATATTCCTTTAAAAAATTGATGTAAACAACCAGCCTTTTATTACTGGATACTTCTCTTGTTGTCATGGGATCTTACTGACTTTATTTCTAATTATGGCAGTCAATTCCCTGTAAGGAAATGGGCCGACATTGCTCTTCCATGTCATGTCATCTGAAAAGACCGGTTTTACACAAGAGTGGTTTCCTTTTTCCCCTCCCCCCAGTTTCTCTCTCCAGTTTCTCGGTAGTTGACTTGTTTTCATTCTACACTATAGTGAGATAGGTTGACTCAACAGAAAAGAGTGGTTTCTTTTAAAAGGATTTTGATCACACTTTAAGAAGAGATTGAGGTCTAGCCAAATAAAATTACTTCTTTTCTCTTTGTTGGTATTACTTAAATTTTTTATTTAAAATCTTTAAATTTACCATTTCTACATCACAGAGTTTTGCAACAAGAACTTAACAGAAAGAGACAGAAGACCACTTATTCAGATAAAATTCCTTATCTCAGGATCCATGCAGTGGTTTTTAGATGTGCCTTTGACTTGGCACTCTGTTGAGGACAATGGAATGGAAGTAGTTGCATGAGTGAGGTGGTGGGGAACATCTTGGAATTTTGTCTAAAGAAAAAACGTTGTATAAAAGGTATGCATGTGCTGGGCAATCAAAGGATAGATTGCAGTAGATATCTCTTGTGTGTATTTCCCCTGAATCACTTCCTTTGGGACTAGCTTTTCCTTCTTCTCTTGTAGCTTTGGTGGCCACGAGAGTGATGCCTAACTGCCACCCTCTCATTGCAGGGATGTATTTGTGATCATGCAAGGAGCAGGTATTTGTCCTGCCCGCTGCTTCTCACTACTCCCAAGCAGAACACACACATTGAACCAGACCAGGTCAAAGAGGATAACAGGTAGTGTCCTGTTTTCAAGAACACAGAGGTAAAAGAGAGAGAGTGCAACCTGCCTGATGGAGAGACTGCTGGGAAGCTAAATGACAGTTTCTCTGGGCAAAATGGTAAACAAAGGGAATTACTTTGTTAAGCCAAGTCACGTCTGTTCCTCAGACATCTGCCAAAGGCATTTGGAGTTTGAACTGCCTGCACAGAACTCAGACTAACCCAGCTCTCCTTGCCATGTGAAACATGCTCAAGCCCCATTCCTCCTGATGGCTTCCTACTGATTCCTTTGAGGGAGCAGAGGTAAAAGCAGGCACCTGACAGTTCTACTGGGGCAACAATCTCATTCTATTACCTGAGTGGGCAGACTGGAAGCAGTACTGCAAGCTGTTCCCACCATGTTGGGCTGCCTGCTGGGCTGCTGGCCCTCAGAGCTCTGGCCTCCTCCCACCCCTTACTCATTAGCCAGGCTGTGAGGTGACAGTCAGGGCATCTTGGCTGGCTGGACAGAGCTAACTGTGAGAGCAGCCAGGCCTGATCAGGATGGACAGTTCACAGGATTCAAGAGCCCTGGCCCACTGTTGGCACTGCTGCTCTCCCCTCCTCAAGCTGTTCCCCAGGGGCTTTGGAGCTGAAGCTAGGATCCTCTTTACCCTCTCAGGACCCCTGGTGAGGAGGCGGCAGAGATGGGGGATGGGAGGGAGGCTGCTGCCAGGCAGGATTCTGAGATGTGTCTAGGGCTGCATACACCTTCCGGAGGAATTGCTTCCCTGATGCCCAGCAGCGTCTCCACCCTGAGATGGTGAAAGTGTATAGTTCCTCAAGACCAAAGGCAGTGTCTGGGTATTAGGGGCCCTAGTGTGCTCAGTACAAGCAGCTCCACTCAGAAGGAGGCTAGAGATGACGGGGAGATGGAGCTTCAAATTTTCTGGTGGTGGGACTCTCCCCAGGAGATAATGCCTCATGCCTGTGCTACTTCCCAAACAAAATCAGCTATATGTTTATTTCAGATCACAAATATGTGCTGCTCAGACACCATTTCTAAAAGTGTGGCACATATTACTCTTTTGTAATATGATCTGATAAAATCCTACTTTATTACAATGATAGCAGAGATAGCAATATGTATTAATTATGGCAAACTTGCTGCAGTTGTCATTTTAGAAAATACTTCCATTGTATTACCACGATTTTGGGGTTTTGGGGGGATAGGATGGGAGCCACTGGGTAAAAGGACAGTCTGAGGTCAAGGTACTGCTGTGTGTGGGATGGGAGCTGGATCGGGGTGGGAGCAGGGCCAGAGTGGGAGGATGTCTGAAATGGTAGCAGAACAGAGTTGGAGCACGGCCAGGGTGGGAGCAGAACCAGGGCCCAGTCTTCCGCCCTGGCTCACTGCAAGTAGGGGTCATACTTTTGGAGCCAGTCTTATTCTGTTATGAGAAATTTGCTTAACCGGTGGCAATTTTTGTGTAGGGAGGAAAGCTGTAAAATGAGGCACAGGAAAGACCTTTAGCACAAGGCAAGGGCCAGGTGATTATTTTTTATTGGGGTTTTTTCTCTACATGTTTGGGGGGGTCATGTTTTGTTTTCTATGTGTATAGAGGAACATTTATCCTATTTGATCTAAGCTTTTTGTACATTACAATTTTAGAAAATTCTTGATCTTTTCTTTTTTTAATTTGGAAGGGGGGAAATGAAGCAAGGGAAGGGGACTGCAGGACTCTGGGCAGCGGAGTGTGCTGCCCACATACGCAGAAAGCATGTTTCCAAATGAATGTGAGAATATATTTTTTTTTTTACATTTTTGTTCCCTCCTCTCTCACTTCTTACACTGGTAATCCTCTAGGATAGATTCTATGGGTATGTAAACCATTTCTTAGATTTTTATATAGTGTTTTATACTATAATGGTCTTTTTGTCACTTGTGCCACTTAGCATAGGAGTTCCAGCTGGTAGTGCAAGAACAGTGGGAGGAGGGCCAATCCAAGCCTCTCTAATATGTGATTTTTTTCACTCAACATAATTTATTCTCGTTTCAGCCATGTTGTGCAGTTTTTCAGGTTTTTAAACTTTTTGTTGCCATGCACAATCTTCAACCTCATCTTCATCCGTTAATGGGCACTTGGGTTGTTTCCATCTCCATGGTATTATAAACAGTGTTACAACAAGAACAAATATGAGTATGTCAATTTGTGTTGCAGTTCTTTGGGATATATGTCTCCTGGTGGATCACATGGTATTTTTCTGCAGGTGGGGTGATTCTTGTCTATTAACCTTAAAGAAGGGGCAAAGCTCTGAGGACTGAGGATACTGGGTCTTTGCTGGGCCGAGAGGCAAAGCAGAACAGGGGTACCTGCGACAGAAGCCTGTGGGGTCAGCTGACCTGTCTCTGGACCCTCTCAAGTTTCTCTTCCAGGTGCTGACCTTCCTAATCTATGTGGTGAGCACGGTGTTTTGTGGGCACTTGGGCAAGGTGGAGCTAGCATCCGTGACCCTTGCAGTGGCCGTAAGTACCTGTTGGCCAAGGAGGGTCTGTTGGGTGATAGGGAGGGTGACTGACCTCCATTCCACAGATGGGGCCAAAGGTCAGGTGTTTGTCCAAGGCACAGCACAATAGGACACAGCCAGGACAGGAGAGTCCTGGCTCAGGTGAATTCAGAAATGCTTCAGCACCCATTCCCCTTTGGGGATAGCCTCCTTCAAGGCCCAATTATTCCGCCTCAGTCACAGGGTCCTCACCAACTCCAAACCTAACCAACCCTGTGCTTTCTCCTATGAGCGACTCCAGTTTGTCAATGTCTGTGGTGTTTCTGTGGGATTCGGTTTGGCTTCAGCGTGTGACACCTTGATGTCCCAGGTAGGTGGGAGCCTTCTAGGGAGTAGGAAGGTGGTTGGACAATGTAGGAGTTCTGACAGGTGCTGCAGGAACAATGTGAGGAAGGCCCATGTGAGGCTTCTCTAAACCCTTCTGAACCTTGAGCTTTAGTCTTACAGACAGAATCTGGAGTCAGCTATCCAATCTTTAGGGGTTATGCGCTGTCAGGGACAGTGACCCGGTACTGGGTCAACTCTCTGGAAGACTAGCAGCCCATGAGAGGTGCCATGGAGGAGAACAACCTAAGAGCAATTCTCTAGTCTGATATGTGTGAGAGATCATCAAAAGAAAAACACCCAGAAAACTTATGTGGTCCTCTCACTTCCATATCCCACCCCACCTCTTCACACCCGTAAACTGAGGGTAAGTTCAACATTATTAAATGCTGAGCACACAGGTAGGGACCTTCCTGCCCTTGTCACAGCAGCAGACCTGGGAGTGATGCCCAGGCTGCAGTAACCACAAAGCAGATAAGACTCTGAACTCAGTCCTCCAGAGGCTCTGGATGCCCAGAGCAGCACAACAGGAGCCTGGCCTCTGGTCTAACTGGTCAATGCCCTCAGCTTCATTGACCCCAGTTGTGAAGCAGAATGGAAAATACCCTCCTTAGGAACTTCTGCAGAACAAAGGAGACAATGAGAGCACAATGGAAAGGCACAGAACTGCTGTTGGCTGACCTCAGATTGCCACTACCCATCCCTTTTCAAATCACTGTGATTTCATGCACTATGTGACATCATGAAATGCTGTCATACCTGCACTACTTCTATGATAACACTTATGGACAGGACCATTGTGATCCATAGGGTTTCCAGGGACTGATTTCAGAAGCAGATGACCAAGCCTTTGTTCTAGTCGTTCTTAATTGACAAGTCTGCTGAAATCTGTTTGGCATCGTAGCTATACAACAGTCTCACAGAGGAATAGTGGCTGCTCATGAGGTACACTGGTCACTCAAGATTGGAATTTTAGTCTCACACATATTGTGTTGTTAGGTGCTGTCAAGTCCATTCCAACTCTTAGTGACCCCATGTGTAACAGAGTACAGCCCTGCTCCATTCTGAACCGTGTTTGTTATCTCTGCTGTGCTTAAGCTCATTGTTGCAGTCACTGTGTCTATCCATCTTCTTGAGGATCTTCTCCTTCACTGATTTCCTGCAAGCATGGTGTCCTTCTCCAGGGACTAGCCCCTCCTGCTAGCACAGCTAAAGTATGTGAAATGAGGTCTCGCCATCTCTTCTGAGCAACATTCTGGTGCATTTCTTACAAGACAGACTTGTTTGTGTTTAAATTTATATTGGTTTGCATACAAAATTCATATACATCATGTATCAGTCATGCACGTTGCATTTCACATATTCCGTGGTTCATGTTATGTTTCAAAAGATGTGCATTGTGCTTTATAAAGTGAATCACTATTGATCTATGCCTACTATTTCCCCATCTTTTCAGGTCTCCCTTGGACTTCTCCTAATTCCTTCACAACACACACACACACACACACACACACACACACACACACACACACACATCTCTGCCCACCAAACTCTGTTATCCTAGTGATTCCCTCCCCTTTCAGTTGTCCTATTTTTACAGTAAAGATCTCACACAGTATTTATCTCTATGAGACTGAGTTAGTTCACTTAGTATAATGCTTTCTAGATTCTCCCACATTATATAGAATTTTATAAAACCATTGCTCCTTAGTGCTACATCGTATTCCATTGTGTGGATCATAATATTGCAATCCATCAGTTTGTTGTTGTTAGTTAGGGCTGTTTCCATATTCTTGCTGTTGTGAATAACACTACTATGAACATAAATATACAAATCTTCATTTATGCTTCAGTTCTATTTTCCTTGTAGTACAAAAGCTGGATCTATGTTCAGTTTTTTGAGGGAATGCCAAACTGCCTCCCAAGATGGTTGTACTATTTTACAATCCCACCAGCAGTGCAGAAGAGTTCCAATCTCTTCACATCTCCTCTTCAATATTTATTGCTTGTTGTCCTGTTAAACTTTGCTACTACTGCTGGAGTGAGATGGTATCTCATTGTGGTTGGTTTTGCATCTTTCTGATTGTCAGTGATTTTGAACATTTCCTCAACTGCCTTCCCTTCATGAAAGTCTTTCTGTCTTTTGTCCATTTTGTGATTGAGCTATCAGTCCTTTCCTTGTGGAGGCCCTGCTATTGTTAGGTGCTATAGATTCAAATAGCTATGTTGTCCATAGCAACCCTATGAACCACAGATCTGTACCCTGTCCTGTCCTGTGCTAGCGGTAGTCACTGTGTCAATCCACCCAGTTGAGAGTCTTCTTCTCTTCCGTTGCCTTTCCACCTTCCCAATCATGATGTCCATCTCCAATGAATAGCCTCTCCTAGCAAAATGCCCAAAGTATGTGAGACAGAGTTTTATCATCTTTGCTCCAAGGAGTAGTCTGGCTGCACCTGCTCAAAGATATATCTGTTTGGTTTTTGACAGTTTTTGGCAGGGGATATTCAGCACTCTTTTCCAATACCACAGTTCAAACGCAGTGGAGGCTCTGCAATATTTTGTAAATATTCCTTATGAGATTCTTGTCTGAGATGTCACTATCAAGTGTTTTATCCTAGTCTGTAGGTTTTCTTTTTACCCTGTTGGGAAAAGTTTTTGAAGCACACAGAGACTTAATTTTTAGGAAGTGCAATTTATTAATTTTGTCCTCTCTAGTAGATGGTGTATTTAATATTTTTCACCAACACCACAATTCAAAGGACTCAATTCTTCTTTGGCCTTCGTTATTCACTGTCTACCTTTTATATGCATATGAAGCAATTGAAAATATCATGACTTGAGAAGGTACAAAACACCCCTAGGCTGTTTTATGAGCAGGTGAGCCCTGTGCTGTAACTGGAGGTGTGCTTAGAGGAAAAGACAAGGCTAGTGATTTGAACTTAACCTAGAGATGCCTTCTAATACAGCCTTTCCCATCTGCTTCTGAAAGATAAGAGACCTGAATAGGCTTTAGAGCCGTTTTAGTTTGTATACATGAGGTCACCATGAGTTGGAATTAAACCAGATGGTAACAACAGGGTATGCCAGGCCATCACACATCCTGGAGCATCCCTCTGCCAGATCCAGAGCCTCTCCTCCAAATCCTCTCACAATGACCGATAGAATCAGAATTTTTCACTCAACATCCCCACGGGGAGCACAAAGAGACCTGTGAGAACAGGGCATTCAGCTCAGTCTGCGCAGCCTGACTGGGCAGGGGGCGAACCAATCAGCATTGCCTGGGCTGCCTGAGTGGCATGAGGTGGTTCAATCAGCATCGCCTGGGCTGCCTGGATGGGGCAATCAGTGCCTAGGGCCTGACTGGGCGAGGTGGGGGCGGGCCAATAAGCATCGACTGGCCTGACTGACTGAGCCTGGGTTTTGTAGAGCATTGGCAGCGAGAACAAAAAGCATGTGGGCATCATCCTGCAGCGAGCCACCCTCATTTTGCTTCTCTCCTGCTTTCCTTGCTGGGCGCTCTTCCTCAATACTGAGCAGCTGCTGCTGCTTCTCCGGCAGGACCCTGTCGTGTCCAGGTATGATCCCTCCTGCTGGAATCCTAGGGAAGCCCAGCATGGGACACCCAGGGAGCTTGGCCCTAGGCCTTTGCGTCTATGTCCAAGGCAGTCCCAATTGCAGAACTAGCATGCTGTTCCAGTTGTGACCTGAAGAAGGCAGAAGTATAAGCAAATGCAAGAAACACCTTAGACGTTTGCATTTTTTGTTATGTGCGATTGAGTCGCCAGCTAACTCATAGTGATCTTATGTACAATAGCGCTGAACCATGCCCTATCCAGAGCCAGTCTCATTGTCTCCGACACAGTTACTATGTCAATCCATTTCATCCTGGGTCTTCCCTCTCTTGACTGTCTCTCAACTCTTCTCCAAGGACTGGTCTCTCTTGGCCAAAGTATGTGAGACAGAGCTTCAAAATCCTTGCCTCCGAGAAGGAACTTGGTTTCACCCTCTCTAGGACAGACCTCTTTTGTTCTCTTGGCAGTTCATGGTATGCTCAATACTTTTCTCCAGCACCACAACTCAACGTTGTAAATTCTTCTCCTATCATCCTTAGTCTTGTCCAGATATGTGATGCATAGTAAATAATAGACAAGACCATGGCCTGAATCAGGTATACCTTAGTCTCTAGATTGACATCATTGCTCTTCAGCACTTTGGAGAGGTTCCTGACATCAGATTTTTCTAATGCCATTTGTTTTTTAATTTCTTGACTGCTGGTACGAAGAGTGTTGATGGCGAACACAAGCAAGATGAAACTGAACAATTTCAATCTCTTCTCCATCTGTTCTGGTGCTGACAAATGGGCCAATGCTGAGAATCTTTCTTTTCTTTATATTGAGCTTCAATCCATGAAGTCCTTGACCTTCTGCAGCAAACACCTCAGGTCCTCAGTTTCAGCAAGCAAGATTGTGTCACCTGCATAGCACAGGTTGTTGAGTATTCCTCCAATATTGATACACATTCCTTATAAAGTCCAACCTCCCAGATGATCTGTTCCACATATAGATTGAAAAGGGGTATATAGACAGGATATACCCCTGACACTATCTTTCCCAATTTTGAACCATGCAGTATTTCCTGCTCCATTCTGACAACTGCCTCTTTGGTCCAAGTATAGATTTCACATGAACACAATCAGGTGTTCTGGGATTCCCACTCTTCTCAAGATTAGCCACAATTTGTTGTGATCCACACAGTCAAATGCATAATCAATAAAATACAGATGGACATTCCTCTTGTACTGTCTGCTGTAGCCAAGATCCATCTGACATTGGCTATGATGTCCCTAGTGCCATGGCCTCTTCTAAACTCACCTTCCACTTTTGGCAGTTCTCTGTTGATGTGTTGTTCCAGTCATTTTAAGATAATCTTCAGCAGGAAGATTGTGCTTGGTTGTGATATTATTTGATAATTTCCACACTCTCTTGGAACCGCCTTTTTTAAAAATATGGATCTCTTACAGTCAGTTGGCCAGGGAGTTGTCCCCAAGGTTTCTTGGAACAGCCTGGTGAGCATGTCCAGGGCTGCATCTCTTTGTTGAATATGTCAGTTGGTATGCCATCAATTCTTGGGGACTTGTTTTTTTTGCCTTCAGAACAACTTGAACTTCCCCTTCATCACATAGGTTGTTTAGTGAAATTCTTCTATGTCAGTAATTATTTTTGGTACAGTGACTGTGAATACTTTACCCATCTTCTTTTGATGCTTCCTGGATCATTTAATATGCTGTCCTTATCATCCTTAAGTATTGCGACTTGAGGCTTGAATTTGTTCTTCAGTTTAAGAAGATGAGCAAGTTCATCCCTTTTGATTTTCCGACCCCAGCTCCTTTCACATTTCATTTTAATACTTTGCTTTATCTTCCAGAGCTGTCCTCATCTATTTAGCTTCTTACCTTCCTGATTCCTTCCCTTTCCTTTGGCTTCTCGGTGCTTTAGGGCAAAGTAATGACTTTTTACAGTATTCATGGTTGGTATTCTTTAAATCCTCCCACAGCTTATCTGGTCTTCACTCATTAGTGTTCAAGACCTCAAATGTGTAGGAGTTTTAAAATACACACTTTTGAAGAAATGACATTTTCATTATCTTTCAAAAAGGAAAAAGATAACTGACTCAATTCTGATGATTTACAAAGGAGTTATACTGCCAATGCAAAGGCAGGTGGTTGCTCTGTGGGAGGATGGGCAGATTTTTTTTATAATTTACTGCCTTTGAAAACCCATTGGACGGTCAGCTATAAGTCAGTTATGACTTGATGGCACATAACATCATTAAACATAGAAACACCCTGTTGTTAGGCTACCTTGTTTCTTTCATTTAACATATGCTTCTCTTGGTTATTTCTGGATAAGATATCCCTGGGGCTTTTCTGATAAACTATTTGTTAAAAAATAGTTTTTTCCAGAAGGAAGGCTGCATAGTGGAGTGGACCCGTGGGGAGGGGTGTAAAACAGTGAAAGAATTTTTTCTTTACTTTTCAAAGAGAAGAGTCTACTGGAGGGGGGGCGGTTTAGGGGTGGGCAGGGAGAAAAGTGCAACAATGAATTAATGGAAATACAAAGTCTCTGTAAATTTTCATTTCATGAAAATGAATAATAATAAAAAATTTCTGGCTGAAAAAAAATTCTTTTCAGGAAAAGTTTTCCTGAATATTATACTAATAATATTGTCTGATAATTTTCATTTTAAAAGAATTAAGTTTTCTATTCACAAGGCTCCGGGTGCACTGATCTAGCATCCTGGCACCTTCTGGCAGCTGGAAGCAGTGGCCTCTAACTTCTGATGTGTCATGTACTTTGGTATGCTGTGTTCCTCCAGCCACACAAGTTAGAGGTGCACTGCTTGTCTGCTCTGTGCCTCTTCTCTTGCAGGTTAACCCAGGACTATGTGACGATTTTCATTCCAGCACTTCCTGTAAGTGTCTCCATCACTGGGCTTTTTATTCTGTTAAGTGAGGAAGAGGCTAGAGTTGCCCTCATCTAGATTCTAGCTGTCTGCCTTTCTACCCTCAGCACACAGTGACCCACTGTAGGGCAACAAGAAAGGCTGAAGAACAGCACAGGAGTTAGGTTTCCAGTCCATGATTCCAGTCATTGAAAATCAGATTACAAAACACAACAAACAGAGCCAGTATGTTCTTCTGGTTAGAAAAGTGTGGGGGGTTTTTTGAGAATATTTGGAAAGCATAGGTGTGAAAAGTTCCAAATCGCTGTAATCCTGTCAAGGTCCTGAGCGATGCATCTAGTTTGTGCTGGCTGGTGATATCCAAAAGGCCCAGCAACTCTGTGCTACTCTTGGCTACTTCCACAGCGATTATAGCCAAGAAAGCAGTATATGTTGTAGGTTACCAAGATATTTGACTATGTTTTCTTTTAATTGTTTCATGGTCTATTTTTACATATAAGACTTAATCATATAACTTAATTTTTTTCCCGATACCAGTGACTGAATATTCTCTTTCTTCTCTATTCACTCCCTAAATGCTAAGTTAATGAGCAGTGTGCATGTTTCTGTGATCTGTATGAGTCTTCTAGAACCTGGCACTACACTGTTTATTGTAGTGTGATGATGCATGTTAGCACCTGGCTGTGCTGATCACAGAAGGTTCAAGCCTATGTCTCCTCATTGCCCCCCACATCCCCAAGACAGAGCAGCCTTCAGCCTCTCTGGGGCCAGTGTTCTTGAGAAGGGAACTGGGAAGAGAACCAGTCAGGGTGAACATAGGGTGGCCCTAAATTGTGACTAGGGAGCTCTGTTGCACTAGCAGGTAGACAATAACCCTGCCAACTCAAAGGTAGGTAATCTGAATCTACCTTCTGCTCCATGGGAGAAAGATGAGCCGTGTCCTCTGAAAGCCTGATGGAGGGTCAGCTAGAAGTCGTTTAGACTTGACAACATGTGATGAAGTATGACCTGAGCTGGGCATAACCTAGCCACACATACCTATCTGAAAGGCCAGCTCCCTAATCTCTTTGGGGCCCAACCACTACAAAGTCGTGTGTGTGTGTGTGCGCGCGCGCGAGCTCTTTTCTCTCTCCACCTTCTGTGAATCAGGAGATAAGAGAAGCCCCTGTTGGCAGCTGTAAGCAGTCCTTTGCCTGCTGTCCAAGCGTGCCCAGATCCCAGACTTGCATATAAAAGCCTTGTACTCTTCCTGCTGTCTCTACCAGCCAAGCGGAGACCTGAGGAGCTCACATGTCAGGGGAAGCTGAGCCCTGGCTCTGCCCTGCATCTCCACAGTCAGAAATCCAAGTCTTAGAAAGAAATGATTGTAATGTTAGTTTGTAGTTTGTTGTTGATTTATTTGTTGTTTCTTTTTTACACAGGCAATATTTCTGTACTGTCTGCTGGCAAAGTATTTGCAAAATCAGGTATAGGTCCCTGGCTAGAGGAAGGCTCACTACCCCTGCACACTTGTTGAGCTGCCGAGTGAGTCCCCGGTTCTCAGCATGCGGGGAGAACACTTGCATGCTTTCCTCTTTCCACCTTCCGTGAACCAGGAGATCACTCTAACCTGTTGTCTCAAGGCCTGTCTCCAGCCTGAGCCTGTTTACACTCCTGTGGTCCTGTGACCCCTCAGCAAGGAAACTCTTGCGTTTAAGGAATAGAGGTTACTGGTCACCTTGGGCTGGTGGCCAGTCTTCATTTATTTCAGGGGATCATCTGGCCTGAAGTCCTCAGTGGCATTGTGGGGAACTGTGTCAATGGCTTGGCCAACTATGCCCTGGTTTCTGTGCTGCACTTGGGAGTCAGGTGAGTAGTCCCTGCCAAGGCCTGCTCAGAGGGCACTGCCCACTGAGCTATCCTTTTCCAGTGAAAGGCAGTCACTGTCATTGCCTCACTCAGGTGAGGACTTTTGAAAGCTGCTCCACTGCTGGTCCTCAGGTACTCTGTGGCACTTCTGCTATGGATTCAATCAACCAGCAGGGAGGCAGAAGGACTACTGTAGCATCCTCTGGACATAGTCTACCAGATGGTGAAAAAGGGGTCCTGCAGGTGATTTTAGGGCATGGCAATAGATGCTGCCTGGCTGCTGAGCAGCATGTCCCCTCCCGGATGCCAGCAAGGAGGGTCCTGTCATCCTGCTGGAGGAGGAGGGGGCTCACATCAGGCCTCTTCTCTCCTTTCCAGGGGCTCTGCTTATGCCAACACCATTTCCCAGATCATGCAGACTCTCTTCCTCTTCCTCTACATCATCCTCAGGAAGCTGCACCTGGATACATGGGCAGGTGTGTGTAACCACCCCCCCCCACCCTTCAGCAGCACCAAAATGGGGGTGGGAAGAAGGCTTCTATGTCCTTTTAGGGTTCCTCCCTTCCTCTTTGTTCTGCCCTGCACCTACTCCAAAGCCTTGAAGGTCCCAGTGCCCCCTGCTGGGGATAAGGTGCTAGCCACAGAATGCCCCACAAATGCCCTGTGAGCTCCCACTGTGTTGGTCAGGGAAATAAGCAGCATGCTGTGTGCCTGACAGACCTTGCTTGGTTTAAATTTCCTCATCTTTCATTGCTGTTGTTGTTATGTGCCATCAAGTTGCTTGCGACTCCTAGCGACCCTATGTACAACAGCCCTAAACCCTACTCTATCCTGTGCCAGTCGCACTGTCTCTGACACACCCATCCCAATTACCCCAGTCACTTAATCTATCCACCTCACAGAGGGTCTTCCCCTCCTGCGCTGTTCCTCCACCCTCCCAAGCATGATGTCCCTCTCGAAGGACCTGTCCTTCCTTACAACATGTCCAAAGTATGTCAAACGAAGCCCCAGAATCCTTGCCACCAAGGAATAGCCTGGTTTAACCCTCTCCAGGATGAATCTGTTTGTTTTCTTGGCAGTCCATGGTACATTCAGTACTCTTCCCCAGCACCACAGCTCAAAGGCATCAATTCTCCTTCTATCCTCCCTAGTCATTGTCCAACTCTCTAATGCATAACAAGTGATTGCAAAGACCGTGGCCTGTATCAGACACACCTTAGTCTCCAGAGTGACACCATTGCTCTTCAGAGTTTCCGAGAGGTTCCTAACAGCAGACTTTCCAATCGCAATATGTTTTGTTTTGTTTTTGTTTGTGTTTTTTTATTTTATTTCCTGGCTACTGGTGCCAAGAATGTTGGTCATGGATTCAAACAGACTAAAGTTGTTAACAATCTTAATCTTTTCACCTTCCATCCTGATGCTGCCAATTGGTCCAGTGGTGAGAATCTTTGTTTTCTTGACATTGAGCCTCAATCCATACTGAAGGTTGCAGTCTCTGACCCTCAGCAGCAAGCATTTCAGGTCCTCCTCAGTTTCAGCAAGCAGGGTTGTATTATCTGCATAATGCAGATTGTTAATAGATCTTCCACCAATCCTGACACCACACTTCTCATAGAGCCCAGCCTCTCGGATAATCTGTTCTGCATACAGGTTGAAAAGGTATAGAGATAGGACACATCCCTTGCATACACCTTTCCCAATTTTGAGCCATGCAGTGTTCCCTTGCTCTGTTCTGATGACTGCCTCTTGGTCTAAGTATAGGTTTCGCATTAGCACGATCAAGTGTTCTGAAATTCCCATTCTTCTCAGAGTCAGCCACAATTTGTTGTGATCCACACAGTCAAATGCCTTTGCATAATCAATGAAACAGAGATAGACATTCCTCTGGTATTCCCTGCTTTCAGCTAAGACCCATCTAACATCAGCTACAATATCCCTAGTACAACAACCCCTTCTAAACCCAGCCTGGACTTCTGGCAGTTCTCTGCTGATGTACTGTCTCAGTCATTTTTGGATAATCTTCAGCAAAATCTTGCTTGCATGGGAAATCAATGATATTGTTCTATAGTTTCCACACTCTGTTGGGTCATCCTTCTTTGGGATGGGAACAGATATAGATCTCTTCCAGTGAGTTGGCCAAGTGGTTATTCTCCATATTTCTTGACACAACTTGGTGAGCACATCCAAGGCAACATCCGCTAGCTGAAATACGTCAATTGGTATATCATCTATTCCTGGGGCCTTATTTTTTGCTATTTCCTTCAAAGCAGCTTGAACTTCTTCCTTCATCACCATAGGCTCAACATATAACATATATGAGCAAATATGTTATTTCATTAAATTCTTCTGAGTCTGCCAATTCCTTTCAATGCAGTGACTCAGTATATTCTTTCGACCATCTTCTTTTAATACTTCCTGGATCATTTAATATTCTGCCTAAAGCATCCTTGATTATAGCAACTCGAGGTTTGAATTTGTTCTTCAGTTCCTTGAGCTTAAGAAATGCTGAACAAGTTCGGCCCTTTTGATTTTCCGACTCCAGCTCCTTGCATATTTCATTGTAACATTTTGCTTTGTCATCCTGTGCTGCCCTTTCGAATCTTCTTTTCAGGTCTTTAGTATCCTAAATTCTTCCTTGTGCTTTGGCTTCTCTGTGCTCCAGTGCAATCTTCAGAGTTTCTTCTGACATCCATTTTGGTCTTTTTCTCCCCTCTTCTGTCTTTGTAATGACCCTTTGCACTCTTCCTGGATGATACATTTGACATCCTCACACAACTCATTGAGGAAACTAATAAAAAGAAAAGTTAAAGAATTTCTCTCCAACATGTCAGAAGATGAGGTTTGGGCTTGAACCTGTGTCTGTGTGAACTCAGGTCTTGGAATCTAAGCACTGCACTTGTCTGCCTCCCCAAAACTGACTATCAAATATGGGTTCCTTCAGGACCCAGGACCTGGTGAGGTGAAGCAAGTTGGCAGACCTGTACCCTGCTCCTCACCTGCAGAGCCTGAGTTGCTGGGAGTCCCTCCATCTCCCTGATCCCAGGCAGCCTTCCAACAACTCCTTAGGGAAAAGCAGGATGAACTAGGACTCAGGGTTTCCAGATGAGAGGGTATGGTGTTTATGAGGTCGTGTGGTATTCAGGGGCAGGCTGGGAATGGACACCCATGTCACTCCTGAGCTGCCCTTCTGCTCTGATTCTGGCCAGAAGGTTACTGTCCTGTACCTTCATCCTCCTCATTCCCTTCCCCCAACACCAGCTCTAGGGCCAGCTGCTCCCAACCCTATACAAAATGACAAGTACCTGGGCCTGTTTTCCTGGTGGCTTAGATCTCACGCTTCTATCCCCAGGTTGGTCCAGGCAATGTCTGCAGGACTGGGGCCCCTTCTTCTCTCTTGCTATCCCCAGCATGCTCATGATGTGCATCGAGTGGTGGGCCTACGAGATTGGGAGCTTCCTTATGGGTACGTGCAAGAACAGGGTGGGGCACCAAGCGTAGAAAGTGTTCCCAACCCAGAAACCTCCACTCCTGGATGGGAGTTCACCATCCATCTCCGGACTCCACAGGTGGGTCCCAGCAGAGCCCAGCTGGCAGAGCTGAGTCTGTCTGTGGCTCACCTGTCCTCCTTACTGGGCTGAGAGAACTCCTTACCTCAAATGCAGGCCTGTGCCTTTCATGCCTTCCATCTATCTCTGAGTCCCTGACATTAGCCAGCACCAGGCTTGGCACCATTATGAGAACTCATCTGAAGGCAGAGGGAGGGAATGGCTCAAATGAAATGAGAGACAGCAAAGGCTTGGTGAGTACAGGACTCTCACCTGGTGTGTCTCCTGAAAAATCACAGATCCTGGCCTGGAGCCAGTCCTAATGGCCTACTAATGCAAGTCTTGGTCCCATTTACAGATGAGAAAATGGAGCTCCAAGAATAAGAAGGATTGTACAATATCACAAAAAAAATTATGGCAGGGCTAGGTCAATGCCTCATCACTTCTCTTCTTGTAAGGTCATTCTATGAGAACACCTGAGCTAAGTTGGGGTTTGGTTGTTTTTTTTTCCCCTAACAGACAGAAAGTCAACTAGAAACATGTTGTCTGAATACCTGCTCTTCAGAATCATTGGCTTCTGTGCCCCCAGAGCACAGAAGCATAGTGTCAGCCAAGGATTGGGATCCTCCCTATTGGCTAGGTCAGCAGGTGGTGCTTGAGACCTTTGACAGGCATTCCTACTGTGTGCCTACTCTCTCAACAGGCCTACTCAGTGTGCTGGATCTCTCTGCCCAGGCTGTCATCTACGAGGTGGCCACTGTGACATACATGGTGAGGCTTCTTTGGAGGTATCTTTGCAAACCTTCCACCTGGGGCCCATTCCCCACCAGCCACTAGCGAATTAGTGCCCTGGAAGAGGAGTCACCTTCCCTCTTGGAGTCGACAGGCAGATCCCAGTACAGCTAGTGGGGCCAAGTCTGTCTGTTGCTCACCTGTCTTTCCTCTCTAGGTGGGGAGCACCCCTCACTCCAAAGGCAAACTTGTTCTCACCTGGAGCTTCTCATATGCTTATCATAGCTCTTGACACAATATTGATACATCCTGAAAATTCACGAGCAGCACTTGTGGGACCACCTGGGACCTTTTTTAGGGCCATGAGGAATCCCCTCCTGCTTCCTAAATGCACCAGGTCCAGAACTTGCTTGGCTGAAGCCTCAGCATATGAAAGTGCATATTCAATGTACATCACCAGAGAATTTTCCAGTTTAACATCTTTTATAAACTGAAGGAGCTCTGGTGGTGTAGACAATAGGCAGGTGTGTTGCTAATGCCAAAGCTGCATATCTCCAGCAGTTCTAATCCACTAGCCGCTCCATGGGAGATCTACAGTCTCTGAAAACCTGTGGAGGGTCAGCTATGAGTTGGTTCTGACTTAACAGCAATAAGCTTGAGATTTTTGTTTATAAATTGAGAACTTTCACATAGTAATCTGGATCTTTAGTGTGGTTTTATTGGTTTTTGTTTTTAAAAAAAGGTGGGGAGGGCATTTCACTTAGTGATGGGCCTTGTCCCCATACACCCAGTCAGTGGAGAGGGAAGTCCATTTAGTGATGGGCCTTGTTCCTGTACACCCAGTCTGTGAGTACTGACACAGCAACCTCTATCCAGGCCTCACAACCATTTTTGCACAGACACACAGCCTCTGGCAGGTTCCTGAGAGTAGAATATGTGATCCCTACTTTAAGCAAAGGATTCACAAAAAGCCATATTTACAAAATTAGTCAGGTTATTCTCATTTTTACCAGTTGTTTAATTTCTTTTTCTTATGCTGAGCTTTTCTAGTATACTTAAGAATACACTAATCTCTTTTCAGTTGCAAGGCCACCCTTCCTATGAGGCCTCCACTGAAATTGATGGGATGTGGTTATGAGAGAATGTTTCTATGGTCCAGATAATAGTTCCATTCCACTTCACCACTCAGGCCTCACTGTCCTGCCATCTCCACCCCCAAATGTCTGTCCTCATATTTAGGCTGTTACACTCCTCCCATCCAGACCAGCCTAGTAGGCTGCTGTGCCCCAACATGGGCCTTTTCCTGGCTCAAGAACCTACCTCCTTTCAGGGGCCAGAGGGGTCTCCACTGACTGCATTTTCCTGTATGTCTAGATTCCCATGGGGCTCAGCATTGCCACCTGTGTCCGTGTGGGGATGGCACTGGGAGCTGCAGATACTGTGCAAGCAAAGCGGTCAGCCATCACAGGGGTGATCTGCACAGGTGGGTCAGTTGCTGGGTTGGGGGAGGGTGGACATGGTGAGTTTTGGGAGAGCGATTGACATAACTTCTAAATCTGTTATACCCATCATTCAACCCCCTGCTGATAGGAAGTTGGCAGCACTCTGCCCTAGAAAGCAGAACTCAGAAGGCAACCACACTTGTTTCTCACTTTCCTTATCTCCTGCCCAATTCTTCCCTGATGCTTGGACTCTTTGAATCATCTGAGGAGGGCCTGTCAGTTTAGCTTCCACCATCCACCTTAAACAAAACCATGACCTTTGGCTGCCATTCATCCCAGAATTTGTTCTCCAGCTGCTGGTCTGCTTGTCTATCCTCTCTATAAGTTTAGATTCTGCCAGTCCCACTCATCAGAATAAGGATGTCTTCTCCAGCCTCATGGCTCTATTTTCTGACATCAACAGTCAGACAAGCTTGTCTGTGTAGTGCAGTGTCTCTCAAGTGTCAGCCTGTGTTGGAACCTCCTCTTCAGGCTGGTAAAACCAGCCTGAGGGACCTCAAATAGCATAGCTCTGATTTAGTAGGCTGGACTCCATCTGAAAATTTGTACTTCTAATTAAGCTCAGTATCAAGAAAACAAAGATTCTCATGACTGGGCAAATTTTACAGCTTCATGATAGACAGAGAAGAGATATAGATTGTTAATAACTTCAGCTTGCTTGGTTCCACAATCAACCCTCATGACACAAGCAGTCAGGAAATTAAAAGACGAATTGCATTGGGAAAGTTGCTATCAGGGACCTTGTTAGAGTACTGAAGAGCAACAGTGTCAGTCTGGAGAGTAAGGTGCCTGTTCCAGGCCATGGTTTTCACAATTACTTGCTATGCATCAGAGAGCTGGACAATAACTAAGGATGGTAGAAGGATCGATGCCTTTGAGTTGTGGTGCTGGAACAGAGTTTTGAACATACCATGGACTGCCAGGTGAATAAATAGTTCAATCCTGGATAGGGTAAAAACAAGCTACTCTCTTGAGGAAAGGATTTTGATCCTCCATCTCACACACTCTTGGCACATGGCCAGGAGGGACCATCCTTGGAGAAGAACATCATGCTTGGGAGGGTGGAGTCACAGCACAGGAGAAAAAGACCCAGGATAAAATGGATTAACTCAGTAACTAGGGAAGTGGGATTAGGCCTGTTGGAGATGATGAGATTGGCTCAGAATAGGGCTGTGTTCAGAGCTATTGTACATAGGGTTGCTATGAATCATAGGCAACTGACAGCACATAAAAACAACAATTACAGTTACTGAGATAAAGAGGTTAGGTGTGTTGGAGACAGTGAGATTAGGTCAGGATAGGGCAGGATTCAGAGCCATTATGCATGGGGTTGGTATGAGTCATAGGCAATTCAATGGCTCTTAACAAGAACAATCAGCCACCAAGTGATGCTGATGCTACTACTCTAGGGAATTAGACTTTCAGAATCACTGGAGTAGACATTTTCTTTGTTCTTCTTAGGTGACTACAAACAATATTTATTTTAGTCTGGTCAAATGACTAATGCATTAGTCCTGTGACCAAAGTCTTCTCAGAGCAGAGAGCTTGGAGGAGTCATGCTGATTTATCTGATATAAGCTCGAGTCCTCTTTGGATTGGGTTCTGTTAATGCTCTCCATGTCTCTTCCAGTTGGCATTTCCTTGGCTGTGGCAACCCTGTTGAGCATCCTGAAAAATAAGCTGGGGCACGTTTTTACCAATGATGAGTAGGTAATCCATTTTCCTCACTCGCTCCTTGAAAATGTCAGTGTGGTCCTCAGAGACATGTCCCGTGCCTGGCTGGGTGCTGGTCTACAGCAGGAAGAACACAGAATTGTCTCACTGGGAGGAAGCTAGCTAGCATCTTGAAAGTCCTGAATGTGTATGCACTCTATGTTTGTGCACCCAAGCCCCGTTTTCTACCATTTTTTTCTCTCTATAGTAACAGACTAAGGACAATGAAATTGGAGGGGGTGAGTAGTGAGTGTCCTAGCATTTAATAAGTGCCTCGTAGACATACAGAAAGTTCAAGGCTCTGGGTGGTAGTTATGTTCACATGGTGGAATAACATCTACAAAAAGAAGGAAGGGAACTAAAAACAGTTACCACCAAGTTGATTCCAGTAGACGTAGGATTCTATGTATGTTGGAGCCATGTTCAGTGGGGTTTTCAAGAGCAACTTTCAGAAGTAAATTTATAGGCTTTTCTTCTCAGACATCTCTGAGTGAGCCTTGAACCTCTAGGTTTGGTTCAACAGCTAGCAGGTAGCTGTTTGCACTACCCAGAACTCCTTGGGGAGAACAGAAGGTACATAAAGGGGTCTCTACAGTCTTCTTTGGAGCTTTGTAGTGTGTTATGCTGTCTTTTTGAAAGACCGCACATGTCTGGTAGTTCAAATTCATAGGCCAAAGATAGAAAGTCTTCTCTCATCAAGGTTTACAGCCTTGGAGACCTGGTGGAAGGTCCCTAGGAACTGGAATTACTTTGAATATAGAGTAGTGAGTATAGAGTCTTTTCTTAGTGCTCCAAAAGTGAATGCCCTTTCCCATTTCTTCTTCAGAGAAGTTATTGCCCGGGTGGAGCAGGTCTTGCCAGTTTACACTGTCTTTCAGCTTTTTGAAGCCATCTGTGTGAGTACAACTGTGACCCTCACACATATAAGACTGCATTCACTTGTGCACTCCCCTGAGTTGTGGTTACAAGCAACTTATTATTGTGGAGCTGGAACTGACCCTCTCATGAGTTTTCAGAGGCTACAAATGCCAAGGGAGAAGACTGCCCATATTTCTCCCTCAGAGCAGCTGGTGAATTAGAACTACGTGGCTTTGGGTTGACAATGCAACTCCCTCCCCACGAGACCACCAGAACGCCATCGAGGATACAGAGATGGAGATATTCTTCTGGATTGCTTAAGTTCCCAAGTTAATTCAATGTAATCACAGAATTGCTTATAAATTAAAGAGTTAGAATCAAAGAATGTGATAAAGAAACATAGACTGGAGATAGTATTGCTGCCTGGGCCATGAGCCAAGTAATGCAGGTAGTCTTCTAGAATCAGGAGTCCCACAGAGGGAAATCTTCTCCTGGACCTGGCACTGTGGATTTGAACTTCTAGCTTTTCAAGCTGTGTGGGACTAAATGTGTTTGTTAAAGCTATCCACTTGTGGTACACTTGGGTAAGCTCCCAAAGACCCACATCGTCGTTGTTGTTGTTGTTATGTGCCATCGAGTCTCCTCTGACTCATAGCGACTCTATGTATATAACAGCCCTAAACTCTGCCCTATCCTGTGCCAATCTCACCATCTCTGACACACCTACCCCCATTACCCCAGTCACTGAACCAATCTATCTCATCGAGGGTCTTCCTCTCCTGTGCTGTCCCTCCACCCTCCTTAAGCATAATGCCCATCTCCCAGGACTAGTCCCTCCTTGCAACATGTCCAAAGTATGTCAGACGAAGCTTCAGAATCCTTGCCTCCAAGGAGCAGCCCAGATTCACCTTCTCCATGACAAACCGGTTTGTTTTCTTAGCAGTCCGTGGTATATGCGATACTCTTCTCCAACACCATAGCTCAAAGGCATCACTCCTCTTTCTATCATCCCTAGTCATTGTCCAGCTCTCTGATGCATAACAAGTGATTGCAAAGACCATGGCATGTATCAGGCCAACCTCAATCTCCATCTTTGCACTTCAGCACTTTAGAGAGGTCTCTAACCACAGACTTTCCCATCGAAATACGTCTTTTAATTTATTATTTTACAATTACTAAGCAAGCGACTCGATGGCACATAACAACAATAATACTAGTAATTAATAATAAACCATTTATGCCTTTCTTCACAGTGTGTCTATGGTGGTGTCCTGAGAGGCACTGGGCGTCAGGCCTTTGGAGCTATTGTGAATTTGATCATGTATTACGTCCTTGGCCTCCCACTGGGCGCTGTTCTAACCTTTGTGGTTAGAATGAGAATTATGGGTATGAGGTGTTGGGGAAAGGCCTGGGATCTTTCCACCTATTATTCTTTGTCCCCTGCAGTCTTACCTATTGCCATTTGTCCTCTGCAGGCCTATGGTTGGGCATGTTGGTTTGTGTCCTCTTGGTAGCTGCTACCTTTGTTGCCTACACTGCCCAGATTAACTGGACGTTAGCTGCAGAGGAGGTGAGTGAGATTAACAGCCTTTGGTCCATAAGATACACACCACACCTGGCCCAAGATAGAATGCACCTGCTGAAGCCAGAAATGCCCAGAGCATATCAACACTTGGCCACAGTGATCTAAGGTTGGGGAAAGTGAATGGAGTTAAGAAAGGGCTTTCTGAACCTCAACAGCTGAACTTGCCATTCTTATTGGACTGCAGATCGCTGCAGGTAATGGTAATATTCTACAGTTACAAAGAGAAACACACACTGAAAACTTTCCTTAGACAGCCTGCCTGGTAAAAACCAAACAAAAGCAAGGTCAACATAGTCTGAATTCAAGGAAACCCCCAAAGTGTGTCTGTGCTTTGGAAAAGGTTCATAAACCCCTGCTGCCCTCATTCTTTCTAGATGACATTTTAAACAAAGCTGGCATTTGTCTTTCTTATACAATAAAGAAGAGGAGGTAGTTTTCCAAAGACTAGGAGATGGTATTATGTTCTGTGTGTGTTCATCAAATCATCTGGCATTTTAAAAGATACTGGTACAGATTTAAATTTTTTTAAATTTTATTTTATTAATTTTAATGAACATTTACAGAGATTTTGGATTTCCATTCGTTCATTGTTGCACTTTTTCCATGCCCACTCCTCCCCCCCCAGTTCGCTCCTCTCTTTGAAAAGTAAAATTCTTTCATTGGTATACAATCCCCCGGTAGCCCCCCACAGTATACTCCACCATGCAACCTTAATTCTAGACTCTTGTGATAACCATAATACCCTATCATATATCACTTTTAAACTGTTCTCTCCCTCATCTGTTTCAATGCAGTATACATAACTTACCCAGTTTTTTCCGTCTTACCCCAACCCTCATGCCATTCTCATTCTATAGCAGTGGCACCGTGCAGTATTTGTCCTTTTGTGACTGAGATATTTCACTTAGCATAATGTTCTCCAGGGTCACCCATTTTGAATAATATTGCATGAGTTCCTTGTTTTTCAACTCAGCGTAGTATTCCATTGTGTAAATATACCACAGCTTCTCTATCCATTCGTTTGTCGATGGGCACCTAAGTTGTTTCCAATTCCTGCTATTGTGAACAAAGCCGCAATAAACATGGGTATGCATATATCTGCTTGGATGTCAGTTATGTTCTCTTTAGGGTATATTCCCCGTAGTGGAATTGTTGGGTCAAATGGTATCTCTATTTGCAACTTTTTGAGAAAGTGCCACACCGCTTTCCACAGTGGTTGCACCATTTTACACTTCCACCAACAGTGAATAAGGGTTCCAGTTTCTCCACAACCTCTCCAGCATTTGTTGCTTGCTGTTCTGTTAAATTTTGCTATTCTTACTGGGGTGAGATGATATCTCATAGTTGTTTTGATTTGCATCTCTCTTAGAGCTAGGGATTTTGAACATTTCTTCATGTGCTTGTTGGCCATCTGAATGTCTTCTTTGGTGAAGTGTCTGTTCATATCCTGTGTCATTTTTGAATTGGATTATTTACCTTTATCTTGTTGTGGTGCTCAAGTATTTTATAAATTCTAGATAAAAGTCCCTTATCTGGCATGTCATTACCAAATACTTTTTCCAGTCTGTGGCTTCCCTTTTTACCCTGTTGGAGAAGTTTTTAGATGTGCATAGGGATTTGATTCTTAGATGGTCCCATTCATCTATTTTGTCTTCTCCTGGTTGTAGATTTTTTAGGATGCTTTGAAGACTGTTTATGTTGTGGATTAGGACTACTAGAATTCTTCCAAGCTTTTCTTTAATGAAGTTTGTAGTCCTTGGTTTTAGTCCTAGGTCCATAATCCACCTTGAGTTGGTTTTTGTATATGGAGTGAGGTGTGGATCTTGCTTAAGTCTTCTGCAGATAGTTTTCCAATTTTGCCAACACAATTTGTTAAAAAGGCTCTTGTTTCCCCACTTAACTGATTTCATATGCTTATCAAAAATCAGTTGACCATAGATAGATGGGCTGATTTCCAGGTTCTCAATTCTATTCAACTGATCTATGTGTCTATGGCAGTGAAGTAGGATTTGAAATCAGTGAGTGAGATGCCTCCTACCTTTTTTCTATTTTTAAGGAGTGCTTTGTTTATTTGGGGCTACTTTCCATTTCAAATAAAACTGGAGATTACTTTTTCCATCTCCTTGAAGAATTAAATTGGTATTTATTATATTGAGATTGCATTAAACATGTAAATTGCCTTTGGTAGTATTGCCATTTTCACAATATTGAGTCTTCCTATCCATGAGCAAGAGATATTCTTCCACTTCTCCAGGTCCCTTTTTGTTTCTTGTAGTGATGTCCTTTGTGCTTCTGCTTAGATTTACTTCCAAGTATTTAATCTTGTGATTAGCTATTGTGAAGGGTATTGTTTTCCTTAGCTCTGCTCTGTATTCTCTTTGTCATTGTAGAGAAATCCAACTGATTTTTGTATGTTGATCTTGGATCCTGCTACTTTGCTGAATTGGTCAACTATTTCCAATAGTTTTCTTGCTGTGTCTTTAGGGTTTTCTAGGTGTACTATCATATTATCTTGCATGGAGAGATAATTTTACCTCTTCTTTGCCAATTTTGGTACCTCTTATTTTCTTCTCTTGTCTTATTGCTATCGCTACGACTTCCAATACAATATTGAATAAGAGAGGTGAGTTGACATCCTTGCCTAGTTCCTGTTCCTAATGGGAATGCCTTTAACCTCTTTCCATTGAGAACAATGTTGGCTTAGATTTAAATTTTTTAAAGGAAGTAAAAGTAATTTTAAGTCATTAAAACACACATAAAACTACTGTTTTAAAATAAATCATATTAAACCAACAATAGAAATAGATTGATGTTTGTTGACTCTACTTACAGCCATTGAGTCAGTTCTGACTCCTGGTAACCCTCCCTCGGTTTTGCACTGGTAACAAACTGCTCACCTTCCTCTCCAGGAGCATCTAGTGGTTTTGAACTGCCTGCTTTTCAAATAGCAACCATACTATACCTCTAGAACTCCTTAATATTTGCAAACCAGGGTAATATTTCAGTTAAAGTGTTGGAAATGTTCCCAAGATTTAAAAAAAAGGGAACTGCTAAAATTCCTAGACCAGACGTATTGGCACTGTTATGGGAAAAGAGGATGAGAGTTGAACTGATAAATTTGTCTTATACAACATTGTTAATATTACTGAGTTATCTTAATCATAGCAACCAGTTTGATGTTTGGAGTTGGTTTTCCAAAATTAATGAAACTTTTCAAAAGAGCACAGTGCAGATTATAAAAAATAGTAACCAAAACCAGCCTGTAGTCGGACTGGGAGCTCCTACTTCTGGTAGCTAGCTGCATCCAGGTAATTTTCTCAGCTAATCCAATGTCCAAGGCAAATGCTTCTGGTAAGCTCCTTACTAAAACTATTTGCCTTGAAGTTGACTCCAGGAAGCAAAGTTCAAAAAGAACACTTAAGGCTGGGGTGGACTGTATGGCTGAGCCCAATTCCTATGAAAGCCTGAAATGTGGGTTCCAGGAGACTTGCTTTCCAGGAGAAACTGCTTTGTCACTTTGAATATATGCCCTGCTTTTGGCTGGTAGTATTTCCAAGGCTACTGGTGGGCAGGCTGACACTGACCGCTTTCTCTCCTTTAGGCTCAGAAAAATGCAGGCCTGCAGCATCAGAGGGCAGAGCACGTGGTCCCCAGACCTGGGCCTGAGAAGGTGATTGTATCTTCAGGTAAAGGCATGGCGTCTTCTGCTTTGACACACACAAAACTGTCAGTGGCACATGATTTCCATTGCCCTCTGTGTGACAGCCAGCTTTGTTTGTACAAGAGTTATGGAACACTCATGTTGTGCTAGTTTCATAGCTTCACTATTAAGTCTGTGTAGATTATATGATTGGAAATTATGTAAGTCTAAACTGTTCCTACTGGAAGATCAGTGATGAATCGATTCCAACTTGATGGCAAATAATAGCAACAAAATTTTTCTCCCTATTATGAAAATTATGTCCTAAGTGCCAGGAAAATAATAAGTATCTATTATTTTATGGCATGTGAGCTCCAAAACATTGCAACAAGTAGTTGCCTTAGGCTTGAGATATACAAATGAGATATATATTGTCAATGTCAAATGAGAAAGCAAGTATCATCTTAAGAGATTATGCACTTTCCCTATCATATTACAGATGGGAGATAGGACATAAACAAGCACAGATATGACCAACCAATAGACTTATACTCTCACTGATAGAAGGAATAGAGAAGCACTGTCCTTTGTCACAGCCCACAGAAGCTGTTCCAGACATCAGATCAGATCATCAAACTTGACAAAAATCTCTCTGGTGTACATTCAATAAAGTGAATCACATAGAAAAGTGAGGGCCGAGCTGTGAAGCAGTTTTCCCCTGCACTCCCAGGCTGGTACCAAGTGCCTGGTATGTGTGTGTATCTAGCTCAAAGCTCTTCCAAGTTATAACTGAGGGATCATGTCTTACTTTGGGCTTTCCTTGATCAGTACAGTCATGAACTGGCTGACTAAATTCTGAAGGCTTAAATTGCCATGAGAGTTTTGGTGAGATAAAATCCCCCAAACATTTAATATTTTCTATAGTCATAAAGGGAACACATGCCATCACAATGCAGACTCGGATCTACTTTACACCTGATCAAGTAGTTAGCTTTATCTCACAGGTTAAGAAGCTGTCCTATATATTTCTTCATCTGATCCTGCCTGTATAGTAGACATTTTCCTACTGTACAGGATTTTTTATTTTTATGGTGAGAAAAATTTATTACATTTAAAATTAGCCCGCTGGACTCAGTTTAGATGATCCCAATTTTGTTGGCAACATCCAAGGCTGTTGTAGCGGGTGGGAAACCAGTAACCACTGCAGTTGCAAAACCCTGTGTTCTTTCTAGATCCTGTCGAGCCAAAACCAACTCATAGCTGACCCTTCAGCAGGTTTTTAGCAGCAGTAAATCAGAGCTGCTGATGGATTTTAAATAATTGCCTTGGAGTTGGCAGAACACCCCCTTACCTCTAAGCCACTAGACCTTATTTCAGCATAATGTGTACAAGGAAAAAGACAGGTGAAGAAAAGGGACCTTGGACTGCCAGCAGCTCAGCTTCTCCAGGGATTCATACTGGCTACCTTTTTGTAGGTATTTATACAAGTTTAGGTAAGGATTTGCCTTCTACTAACATGGTAAAGAAGGGAGGTGCCCACACCACTTACTCACAGGTTTTTCCTTAATATGCTTTTCACATATTCTGATATGCTTATTGCAGGACATTCTGCAGACACAGTACAGGGGCAAAATGAGGGTACTACTTCAGAGGTTGTCTTTTGATTATTAAATGAGTGGGCATAAGGTGCTAAAGCAAACATGAATAATATGAACTTTTCTGGTGGGATGGGCAGCAGAAACCAAAAGAAGCTAATGTGGAGGTCCTTTCTAAAGTCTGCAGATTGACTTCTGAATTGGTCATTGGAGTTTTTATGTTAATTAATATTCAACTAAAATTAATATTCAAAAGTTATTTCTGCCAGGCTTAAAGAGGTAGACTGCTTTACTCTGAAACAAAAAATCTCAAAATAATTGCTGTCAAATTGGAACCAACTCAGAGCTGACCCTCCATTGAGTTTCTGAAGCTATAACTCACATAGGAGGAGAGTATCTATCTTTACCCCAGAGACACTGGTGGATTCGAACTGCCAGAGAGGGGTGGCCTTTGAGTTAGGGCAGCTTCCCACGGACTTTGCCACTGGAACTCCCCAAATCCATCAACTGCAGGAGAAAGATGGGCACTCTCCTCCCGTGCAATTGCTTTGCTAACTCCTCTCTGTTTGAATCCACCAGCAGCTCTGCAAGAGAAAACTGGCCAGTCTCCTCCTGTGTGATTTACAGCCTCTCAAACAGCTGCTGGACGGGCAGCTAGGAGTTGGTTTCAACTCAATGGCAATGAGTTGAAATTTATAACGAGTGGAGTTAACTGGTTAATGTAGGCCTCTGACTCCAACGCCACGCTTTTCCTCAGCCACAGCACTGAATTATTTCTGTTTGTTTCTGCAGTATACATGGGAAGCTCTCCTGGTATTACCCTGACAAGTTATTCAAGACCTGAGTGTCAAATGGACCTCTTCAGGATGCCAGAAACAACTCTTGGCTTTTCGGTTTCTTCCAGCACATTGTCAGCAAGACAGCTGGCCATCCGCCGTGGGGCAGTACTGGGGGCAGCAGTAGTCACACTGCTCCTGGGTCTTGCTGTCAGGGTCCTAACCACCAGGCACTAACAAAGCAGCTTGCAGAAAGAAAATAAAGAGCCAAATGACTGCCCCCCCCAGCACACACACACACACACACACACACACACACACACACACACACACACCTGTTCCACAAACACACCAATGAGATCCAGTGCAAGTGCACTCTTGGGATCAAGCCTCATAAAAGGGCTTCAGCCGGTACCTCATGGTGACCTGAAACCATCCAAATTATAGACTGACTTTAGTTGTGGTCAAATTGCTTTATTCTTCTGATCCAGACTGTGCTTTAGAAAACATGAGCCAACTGAAGAGTGACAAACCTGTCCAATAATGTAAATTACTTCAAACTGGAGAGTATAAATAAAAAATATTGCAATACACTCATTCCTTACTTTGTGACATGGTTAGGCTCCAAGGACCAGGTATTTGTTAGAAAAGCACAGCACAGGTGGCAGAGGAGGATCCTGATGGTTTGGGCTATGGCCCAAAGGTGGCTTACAAAACTCCCTGCTCACATTACCCTTCTGCTCCCCATACCTACTCCTGAGCTCACCTTCAGATTACAACTTCATCCTCCCCTGTACATCAAGGCATGGTGTCCCTCAGAAGGGGCCCTCTCCTTCTGGAACCCCTTCCACTCCAGATATGTTTCCTGAACAGCCTGTAGACCAGGCCTTCCGGGCCACCAAATTACCACCTGTCCCCCTAGGTGCCCCTCCTCTCAGACTTCCCCGTCTCAGTGTTGGGCTGGCAGGCCCTCTCTCCATTTCTCTACTCTTGCACCCCACAACGACCCCACACTTCCAGCACAGCTGGCTGCCCTCCCTCTTCTCTGCTTCTGGTTAAGAGATGGGCCAAGGAGGGAAGGGGATAACAGCCCCTACTTCTGCACCCCATATCAGCCTAGAACCTTCCTTCCAGCAGATTCGCAGGGTGAGTCTTCAGTCAGCCCCCAACTAGGAAGCTCAAATTGTCTCCTGACCACAGCCTCATTGCTCCAGCACCCCTAGATTTACATACCCTTCACCTTCACACACCCTGTCTCCTCCAGCCTGGCAAGACCACCCCATGCCCCTGCTCCTCCAGGGCTAGACTTGCCTGAATTGCTGAATGTCTCAGCCAGGAACTCCAGCTACTGCTTGGAATGAACATTCCACACCTGATGTGTGGGCTGAAGTCCCAAAAAACCCCCCTCCAGGTGGTGCTCTCAATGGGGGGCAAGGGAGTGGAGTGGGAACAGATAGCGCACCTTGGCAGTGTCCTTTTCCCCTCACCGCCTGCCCTGTCAGGCTCTGGGCATGAACTTTCACTCTTGGATTTTCCTATTGCCCTAAATGAGAAATGCCAGTGGCTGAGACAATACTAAGTATAGGTGTAACCATCATTATATAAAAACTACCTTTTTTTGAGGCAGTCTGCTGCCAAGGTATTTTCTTAGGGCGCTTGGGACACTCTGGCAAGCGGGCCAGTGAGCTCACCCAGGAAATCTGACTCACTAGGCCCCCTATCTCTTCCTCAGGCACAGCACATGAATCTCTTCGAGTCCACTCAAATCTATTCTGCCCAAGCATCCCTTGGGGCTCTAAGGCTAGAAATCTTTCTCCCAAAGAGAGTATAGTAGATTCTACTTGCAGACCTTTCTAGTCCAACCTGTTATGCACAACAGAAGATTTCACTTCCTCACTCATGCATTGGTAGAGTTGGTCCGACTCATAGCATACCCTCCATTATGTTTACGAGGCTGTGAATCTTGAAGGATGGAGACTGCCCATTATTCTCCCTTGGAGTATCTGATGGATCTGAACAGCCAAAGAGTCACAGACATTTGGTTAGCAGCTGAACACACTCTGGCCACCCACTGTCAGGCTGAACAGGCTGAGCAATTCCATTTTATAGGACTTCTATGTCACTTCTCCTCACTCTGAGATAAGCAAGTCTGCCTGATGCTCCTCCTCCCTCCAAGAGAGGCAGGCATATGTGACTAAGATAGAAGGAAGCCCAGACACTAAGATAACAGGATGCCTAAAGGTATATAACATATCAGATAGAAGGTTCCAAGATGAAACTGCTGAGCCAGAACCACCCCCAAGGTATCAAACTCACCCCTCCTGCTTCCCAAGGCCCAGCCTTCTTCCTTGCTCCAGGCTAATGCTGCATTGAGAGCCTCAGCCCCCTTTCACCAAGGTGAATGTTAAAGTCCATTTGCTATAAGCCACAGCTATTATTTGGCTGTGGTTGCTTTTGGACCTAGCAGTTGGAGGGACCTTTCATCAGAGGTCCTTTTAGGAGCTGTTAAACTCCTGAATGATATTCTTCAGGAATCTCATGGAATTTTTCCTCAAATTCTCTCACACCATCAGTATTTTAACTTATACAGACTTGTTTCTTACCATTCTTTTCCTTATAGTCATTGTTGGGTGTTGCTGAGTCACTTTTGACTAACAGTGACCCAATCCTCAACAGCCTGATCCAAGACCTGTTCCTACCATCCTCACTATCTATTGGTCTGTTGTAAACTGCCAAGACCTCTTCCCATCATCCTCACTATCTGTTGTAAACTCATTGTTTGTAGCTATTATATCAATCCGTCTCACTGAGGAGCTTTCATTCAGCCTGTACCAAGCCTGATGTCCTCCATGAACTGGTCCCTTGTGTTGCTGAGGTGATGGACACTGGCTGGAAACTTTTCCAACAGAGGATATTTGCTGCCTCTGTGTTGTTATGTACCATCAAGTTAGAACCTTCCTGCTGTTATGACTCTCCAGTGAGTTTCCAGAGGCAGTGTTTCCAGAGTTTCCAAAGGCACAGGAGACTTTTTTGATACCATGGTGAATTTTTTGCTGGTAAATTAGAATCAGGTGCCTTTGTATTGGGAGCCAAGCCTTTGTATTGGGAGCCAAGTTCCTTCCCATTAAGCCATGAGAGCATCCTCCTTTGATTTCTACTGACCCAAAATGAGCAGAAATAATGGTTCAACATGAACAAACTGTAGGTTAAAGTTCTGTCTGGGCTGAGACCCAGATCAAAGCCTCTGCCTTCCTATACTAAAGTTTTCCTGGGGCTTATAAAAATTCTAGAGAAAGGACATGTTTCTTCACTAGAATGAGGGGAGGCTGGGTTATGGCCTGCACACATGTCCAGCTTCACCTGCTCCCCTATTTAGCTTGAGTGTTCTGGAGCGATTTGTGCTTCTGCCCTTTGGAGGAGGGGCCCCATCTGGCTTTACTGAAAAACATCTTACAGACACTGAGTTGAAAACAACTTCTAAGAACTTTTAGTGAGTGGAAAAACAACTTCTGAATACTTTTGTTGTTACTGTTAGGTGCCATCCAGTCAACTTCAACTCAAAGCAACCCTATGTGCAACAAATCAAAACCTTGCCTGATCCTGCCCTATCCTCACCACTTCTACTATTAACTTTTAGTGGAGTGAAAAACAACTTATTTTCCTGTACACCTGGCATAACCTTTAAACGTCAGATTTTTTCATTAAATGTCAATAAAATATGGGCCTGTCTTAGTTAGAGCCAGATCTCAGAAAGAACATTTGGTATCAGGTAAGAAAACTACAAGGCACTTGTTTTCACCTGAGTAAACATGCCTACATCTGATTACAAAGACAGCTTGCATTATTGTTATGTCAGTCCACTACCACTAGTAGTGACCCAATGAACAAGAGATCAGAACTTGCTTCTATCCTGATGATCTCTGACATGCTCCAAGCTCATTGTTACAGTCACTGTATCAATTCACCTTGTTGAGGATCTTCGCTGGACCTTCTACTTCCCTCAGCCTTCCCCACTTTCTCCCGCCCAAGGATTGCCCATCCTGACAACAGGCTCAATGTATAGAAGACAAAGTTTCACCGTCTTTGACACTAAGGAGGTTGCACTTCCTCCAAGACAGAATTGTTTGTTCTTTTGGCAGTCCATGGAATATTCAGCATTCTTCTTCAATACTAAAATTCGAAGACATTGAATCTTCTCCTGTCATACTCTGTATCCAAATTTCAGATGCATATGAAACAACTGAAAATACCATAGCATAGATCAAGTGCAGTGTGTGTGTGTATGTGTGTTGATTGCTGCTGAGTCTAGCACGACTCATAGCGACTCTATGAAGAAAAAGACCTAATGCCTTTTCATAACTATCATCATTTCTCCAAGTTCATAGAGTCTCCAGGGGCATGTGGTTTAGGAAAGTAGATGCTACTCCCTACTCCTACTTCCAAACCTGTTTCAAAACTGGGGGCTCCACCAAACACTGTCTACATTAGGAAATCATTTTGGTATTTTTTACCCCAATGGTACAAGGTTCAGTATAACAGCAAACCAGGTTACTTCATACTGCACATTGACAAAGAGTGATGTACAAAGTGGAAGAGTGTTCTTCCAGATATAACAGCACTAGTTTCACTTAGAAGTGGTTAAGTGTCATCAAGTCAAATATGACTGAGAATAAGTTCTGCACAAAAGACATAAACTCTGTTCTATAAATAACATAATTTCTGTATAGATCTCTGTTCTATAACTACCAACATTTCTGTACATTTTTTTTAAATTTAGAGAGTTTGTAGAGTTTCCAGAGGCATCTAGTTTAGAAAGTGGAAGCCACTCCTGCTTCCCAGCATAAATCAATCTGGAAGCTCATCCAAACACTGCACATAATGGGTAATCATTATGGTATTTGACAAGACTATGGAACAGTGTGAAGCATCACAGCAATACCAAGTTGTTCAGTTCAGCAAATAGACAAAAGATTGCTGTGTCATTCAAGGAATATTCATTCGAAAATCAATAAATTTGGCCTGAGGGCCACAGGCAAACACGACCTCAGAAATGTCCCTTACATGCCCAACAGTAGTGACATCAAGATGCAGCAAACATATGCACCAAATAAAAGACCAGCAAAATACATAAAACAAACATTAACAAAACTGAAAAATGAAATAGACAACACTACTATAGTGCTGGGAGACCTCAATACACCCCTCTCAAGAAAAGATAGAACTACCAGAAAAAAACTCAACAGAAATACTGAA
>NW_006400112.1:1718642-1720163 GCF_000299155.1 Elephantulus edwardii
CCCCCCCGTTTGCTCCTCTGCTACCAAGAGTGTTGCTTGTGGATCCAAGTAAAGTGAAATCCTTAATAACTGTTGCAATCAACAATCCTTTTTCCTTGTAGAAATGAACATAAAGAGACAGACACACACAGAAGACAAGACAGGACTGCAGCAAAAAAAAGACAGAGACAGATGGGATAAGAAACTGCAGCCCCCCAGGCCTGCCTCGTTTATTACTTTCTAATCTTTCCTAAACAGTCTATGTGCAGACACTCATAATTTGGGGAAAACTTATTTACCAGAAACTAGACTTGCTTAGCACAGAATATTCTCATGGAATCTTTCTTGCTTCTGTACCTCTGCTTACCAGAAGGAATAAGCCTATGCCTTGGGAAGAATATTCCTGGACTCATGTGCATCCAAGGTCCCCATCTGTCTGCAGACTCAAGGGTCGCATTCCTCTTTCACACCCCATCCGGATTGATGAAGGCCAAAGAGACATCTGTGTTCATACTGTTTCTTTATTAACCCTTCTGGCTCCTTCAGATAACTTCAATATTCTCTCCATTTATCATGATGTTACTGATTGGTCCAGTGGTGAGGATTTTGGCTTTTTAATGTTGATATTAAACCCATTTTGAAAGCTGTAGTCTTTGATCTTCAATACGTGTTTCAAGTTTTCTTCACTTTGCAACGATCTAAATGACACAGTGTTGATTAATCTTCCTCCAGTCCTAATACCAAATTCTTTATATAGTCCAGCTTCTCAAATGTTGTACTCAGCATACAGATTGAATAGGTATGCAGAAAGGGTACAAGTCTAATGCACACTTCTGATTTAAAAACATGCCGGGTTCTCTTGTTCTGTTCAAACAACTGCTTCTTGGTCTAGGTAGAGATTTCAGATAAGCATAATTAAGCATTTGAAGGTTACCATTCTTCTCACTCAATGTTATCCATAATTTGTTGTAAACCACAAAATCAAATGTCTTTTCATGGTCGATAAAACACAAGTAAATATCTTCCTGGTATTTTTTGCATTCTAAAATCCATCTGACATCTGCAATGATATCCCTTGTCCTATGGTCTCTTCTGAATTCAACTTGAATTTCTGGCACTTCCATGTTGATGTACTACTGTTCCATTGGTTTTTAAATAATTTCAAGCAAGATTTTTTCACCCTTTTAAACATTATTTCATTTTTAAATTATTATTCACTCATTCATGCATACTTTCCTCCCTCTCCCCTAATTTCCCTTGTAAGGCTCCTTTTTTTTCCCCCTAGGAGAAAAAAGCTGTTGTAGCTTTGTGCCTTGAATATACATACATGTAAGATTTCATAGATACCGTACCTGGTTGTTGTTGTTGTTATGTGCCATCGAGTCACTTGCGACTCCTAGTGACCCTATGTACAACAGCCCTAAACCCTGCTCTATCCTGTGCCAATCACACTGCCTCTGACACACCCATCCCAATTACCCCAGTCACTGAATCAGTCCACCTCATAGAAGCCCTCTTGCGCCGTCCCTCCAGCCTCCCAAG
>NW_006400112.1:1720758-1726260 GCF_000299155.1 Elephantulus edwardii
AAGATCAGAAAGGAGCGTTAAACAGATAAGCAAAACTCTGAAAACAGAGGTAAGATCATTCCCCCCACCCCCAACACATGATTGGTACAGAAAACATGTGGCCACACAAAAGCAAAGGGAAGTGAGAGAAAGGAGAGCTCTCCTTCAGGAAGGGCTACAGACTTGCAAATTATTTTGTGAAATGAAGATGGAAATGTGTTAAGACAGTACTGCTTTGCATTAATTCACGTTATGATTTAAACACCTTTGGCCACTGTACTTTTTGTCTTCTGGGAGAGATTTCAAACTCAGTTAATTCATTCCTATTTTCTCTGAACAAAGATGATCAACTACTACATTCAAAGCCAAAACACTTGGACAAATAAACAGAAATCTTAAGAAGGAACAGTAATAGTTTTCTTAACGTTGGATCTGTTATACTCCAGGCCTCAAAATGCTCACTGATGACTTTTGAAGGCTCTGGGTGAAGAGATACTTTTAGAAGTATATACGGTGGACAAGCATTTGGTTTTGTCAAAGTGCCCTTCAGCAAGTTTTTATGTGCCATGTAAAAACCCCCAGTTAATAATCAGAATCCATCCTTCAGTATTTGAGGAGTCAGGGATTTTTAAGGTACATTTTAGTGTCTGACTGGATGTCCAATGTTCCATGCACAGTTTCATGTTTTCAATAAGGAAGCCACTTTAATTAACATCGTATCAGAAGTAATGCTGACACCTGCCCCCCCAACGAGGTCACCTGTTTTCAGTGTTTAAGGTGGGGCTTTAAAATGAAAAGCAGAACCTGAGCAAGACCGGGGAAGTGAAGTGGGAAACCAGACAAGTTTTAAAGGCTTTAGAAAGGAAAAACCAGAAACTAAAAGGCTAAAAATGGCAGCAGAAGCAAAAGGTTTTCAATAAAACAGACAAAGCAGAAACCCACAGTCCTTTTGTACCTATTAGGATTTACACGGATCCTCTCATCAAGGTACTGATAACGCATTTGTGTCAAGCCCCGGCTTGCGCTTCTCAATCTGGCATGATCCCGGCAGATGCACCTCGGCCATGATTCTTCTGAGAAGGGAGAGACTCACCCTGACCACCAGTCCACTGTCAGCACAACCATCTCTCCACAGACAGCGTGCCTGGCCCCACACAGCACTGCCCACTCCTGCGCTCCCATCAGCATAAGGTCCAGGCAAGAAAAACCCAACTGGCACAGAAAGGTAAATGCCCACAGTAGGTTTTTACATTCATTTCTAAACAGTGTAAAAAGAAGCAAAAGCTGCTTCTAGAACTTTATCTACTGGCCTCTGACAGGGAAGCAGGCAGCTTTGTCCACACGGGGCCTTGGAGCTGGACGCATGCTGTCCTTGCTCTCTCCTGGGGATGCGTGGCTGTGGCAGTGAGCAAAATCGCCTCTTGTACAGCTCATTTGAAGGTCATCTTGTGTTTTCAATATGAAACATTTTATACGGTAGAAATCCAATCCCAAGACTTCTTGGATTCAGTCTTCACACACTTTATTTGGTACTGAATATAGTTCAATCTACATAGGACATCACTTCAAAATTATGGGGACACCATCGCCGTTTTCAACTTTTATTGTGGAGAATAAAAAACAACTCTCATCTTGAAAATTCTGAACCATCTGATCACTAACAAGAATGTGAATGCCAGTGGGGCCCTGTCTGTATACGTGGTTAACCTTGTGAGAAGGGATATTAAACACCACCGCAAGCTTTCGGGCCACTTCTGAGGCAACCATTTCTTCCAAATAGATTGCATGATAAACATAGGGCGCACTGCCACAGTTCTCCCTACTGCCTGCAGCCTGCGTGCTTCTGGGCTGCTCCTGGCAGACGTAGGTGGTTAAGCGGGGCCTGACTGATCTTGATTTCAGAGAATTATAGAGTCGGATTCCATCAGCGGCGCCACAGATCTGTACTAAATCCTCCTTTGTCAGTTTTAGTAAGTCAGCACCTGAAAAGTTGGAGAACAGTCTTGTGTAGGAAGAGAACCGGTTTTTGAGCAGCCATTGCTGGGTTTCCTCCTGGATTGTGGCTGAAGGCTGAAGTTGTTCATGGGAGGCCTGTGAGGCGCCATCTCCCTGATGATCTGGAGAAGAGGAATTGCTGTCTGGGACACTGCAGGTGCTCTGCGGGGGTGAGGTGAACGTGGGCGCCGCGGAGGGGCTGTTATTCACATAGGCTGTGGGGGTGTCTGGCCATGGAGAACAACTGCCTCGCTTTGCCAGAGAATCGCCGTAGTCTGCTGGCAAAGTCTGCTTGCTGGACTTTTTCTGCTCATGTTCAACTGCATCTTCAATTATAAGCTCAAGCCTCATCTCGGTGAGGATCGTGGTGTCTGTCATAGGACGGCTGGTACTTCTCCTTCTCGTGCGCAGTTCTCTTCTCCATTTTCTCTCGGTCTGTCTTGTTTCCTGTGTGCTCCTTTAGGCTTAAACACTTTGATTTGGCAACTAGCTGAATGGAGATGGTCTGTGTATTCCCCATTCTCATTCTGCTTAAAAGTGTCAACATGGATCCTAAAAGGCACTCCTTTATCACCTCCATGCTTCCTCGGAGTGAATTCTGTGCTGATACAGTGCACCTGAATGAAAGCAGATGTGCGTTTTGCAGGGTCCCAAAGAAATTCAACTGAGTTTAACTGGCTTGGGTTTGTCCTTGTGTCAATTATCCCCACAGACGTTGGTATATCCAAATCAAGAAGACTGTCTCCCGGACGGTTCCACTTCCAGCTTTCCAGTTGCTGATGTTCTGTATATTGTAACCGTCTATCATGGAATACAACTCTTACGATGCTCTTTACCAATTTTCCACTAATCTCAGGCATATCTCCCATTTTCCGATTATCCAGCATTCGAATTTCATAAGATTGACCTTGGTTCAAGTAAGTGAGTGTTTCATCATGCAGCTTTACTGCTAGCGATGTTGCAGCACATATCACACACTGAAAGGGTGGCTGTTTAGTTTCATCATCCAATGGAAGGCTAGAATCTTCCTGCTTGAAAATGGGTAATGCCAGCACATCACTCATGCTGTAGGCGCCGGCGCCCAGCTCCTGCCCGATGCCCGAGAGGCTGGCGTCGAAGTCGTGCACCAGCCCGGACTCGATCACCTCGTCCATCTTGAGCACCCAGGCCATCTTCCGGCCTCTCCGCCGCCCTGCGCGCCCTGCGGCCTCCGCGATCGCGGCTCAGGGCCCGGTGCTCCGCGGGCGCGGCCTGGGGGAGGGCGCGGGCGTAGCCTCCGGCGGCGAGGCGGACGGTCACCAGCGGCGGCCCGGGCGGCGGCCGAGGCGGGTGCGACCAAAGCCCCGCGCGCAGGGCCCGGCAAGCCCGGCAGGCAGCGGGAGCGGCCGGGCCGCCGGCAGCGCCTCGGTCCCGCGGGCGCCTGCCCCACGCCTCATGCCGCCGCCGCAATATATTTTTTTATTTCCTGGCTACTAGTGCCAAGAGTGTTAACCGTGGAGTCAAGCAGACTAAAGTTGTTAACAATCTCAATCTCTTCACCGTCCATCCTGATGCTGCATATTGATCCAGTGGTGAGAATCTTTGTCTTTTTGACATTAAGCCTCAATCGATACTGAAGGTTGCAGTCCTTGACCCTCTGCAGCAATCATTTCAGGTCCTCCTCAGTTTCAGCAAGCAGGGTTGTGTTATCTGCATAATGCAGATTGTTAATAGATCTTCCACCAATCCTGACACCACACTCCTCCTCATAGAGCCCAGCCTCTCGGATAATCTGCTCTGCATACAGATTGAAAAGGTATGGAGACAGGACACATCCCTGGCATACACCTTTCCCAATTTTGAATCATGCAGTGTTTCCTTGCTCTGTTCTGACGACTGCCTCTTGGTCCGAGTATAGGCTTCGCATTAGCACAATCAAGTGTTCTGGGATCCCCATTCTTCTCAGAGTCAGCCACAGTTTGTTGTGATCCACAGTCAAATGCCTTTGCATAATCAATGAAACACATATAGACATTCCTCTGATATTCCCTGCTTTCAATTAAGATCCATCTAACATCAGCTACAATATCCCTAGTACCATGACCCCTTCTAAACCCAGCCTGGACTTCTGGCAGTTCTCTGCTGATGTGCTATTCCAGTCATTTTTGGATAATTTTCCATAGAATCTTGCTTGCATGTGAAATCAATGATATTGTTCTATAGTTTCCACACTCTGTTCGGTCACCCTTTTTTGGAATGGGAACAAATATAGATCTCTTCCAGTCAGTTGGCCAAGTGGTAGGTAGAAATCTACTCCACTAGAGTTAAGAAAGCTCGTGAACTATGCAAATCATTGCTTAAAGGAATTTAAGAGGACAATGGGCTCTAGCCATAAATTGTTCCAATTATGACAGAGGCGATTTGTTCATTAGCATGCATTTTATTTACTGATCTGGAAGGCAGTGAGATTGCTCTCAAAGACTGCCTTGCCACTTCCCTTGTGGTCAGGGAGTTTATACCTTTGTCAACTATTAATCTAGACATCTTTTTATATTGTGTTCACAATTATAGGGCTTTCAATCTGGGAAAGACCATTCATATATTACTAAAAAAATCACTGCCAAGATTCTATAAATAGTTTCCAGTTTCTACAATAAGTGCTAATTCATTTGATAGATTATCTTTCTTCTCAGAATTAAAAGGATTTTTACTTGAGGAAGTTATTTTTCTGAGACAAATGTAGTTTTTCATCTCAGTATGGGATTTTCCTTATTTTTCCAAACAGTTAACATTTGCCCAGGATATGAGATCATGATCTAAGATTGGGGTGTTAATGGCCTTGCAAAAAACTATTTACAACATCAGATTAATTTATGGAATACAAATGCAGAGAAGTTAAAACATGGGTATAAGTATATAGAGACAAACAAGACTCTAAATCTTATTACAGAGAAGATAACCAGTAATGAAGACTGAAACTCAAGCAACAAAACACTGAATCTTATTACAGAAAAGGTAACCAGTAATAAAAGCTGAAAATCAAATGCAGTGCAAAATTTCAAACTTCATTTAACAGTAGTTTTTATTAAAGTTTTTATGAATGTTTTTAATGCAACATATATATTTTTTTACAGAATATTCTTTCCATTTAATTTTGACCCATTCATTCATTGTTGCACATTTTCCTCCCTGCCCATCCCCCCAGTTCATTTTTCTTGTGGAAGAAAAAATAGTTCTTCCATTGTTATGCAATCCCTCTGAGCCCACTGTGCACTTTCATATGCATTTATTTTTCTGTAATCTTGTCATTAAAAGAATACCTAATCCTATATTCCTTTTAAACAGTTTTCTCCCTCATCTCTTTCAATGTAGTATACATTATTTATCTCCTCTTTTCTTCGGTTCCCCCCAACCCTGATGTCAGTCCCATTTTACAACAGTGGCACTATGCAGCATATATAGTTTTTTTAAAAATTTTAATTTATTTATTTTTCATTTCAATGAACATCTACAGAGATTTTGGAATTCCATTCATTCATTGTTGCACCC
>NW_006400112.1:1730238-1745239 GCF_000299155.1 Elephantulus edwardii
CTCAGCTTCTTGAATATATATTCTGTCATACTTCATTATACCTGGAAAGTTTTCCTCTAGTAATTCTTCCACAACTTTTTCAGTGCCTTTACTTGCTTCTTCCCATTCTGGGATTCCAATGATGTGGATGTTATTTCTCTTAACAGTATCACACATTATTCTTAAGTTTTCTTCTGTTTCCTTCTTTTTTGTTTCTGCTTTTTTCTTGGTTATATCTGTGGTGACAATTCTATCATCTATTTCAGTAATTCTGTTTTCCATCTCTTCACTTCTATTTGTATGTCCCTCCATCATGCTGACAGCATCAGAAACCTTAGACTTCACATTTTGAATTATGATTTCTTGTTTTTCCAGTGCCTCTAATGCCTCATTTTCTCTGCGTTGTTTTGGATTGTTTTTTTACGTTCCTCCTGATTTTTGACGGTAGTGTCCTGTAATTCTTCAAGTTTGTTTTCCATCCATTGAAAACATTGAATCATCTTTTTTTTTTTTAAAAAAAAAATTCTGCATCAGAAAGTTCCATCAGATTTTCTGGCTTCATGAAATCCATTGCTATTGTGTCATTTTGGGGGGGTAGATATCTTGTTTTGGGCTTGCGTGGTGAGTGAGGTACCCTGCTTCTTTCGAGACATTGAAGTGGAAGAGTTTTTGAAAACTAAGGTGATAGTTTGTTCTTAGTTTGATGTCACTACTTCTCTATCGAGATGTCCAGTACCTCCATTTTGCTTAAGTTGGTGGGACCAATGTGGTAGGGCCAAACAGCAGTTTGTAGTCAAAAGAAACTAAATCTTCAATATTGGAAACTTTTTCAAGTAAGGTTGAAAAATGCTATAAATTTGGTCTATGTGTTTTTCTTCTTTTGTGTGGTTTTTTGTTTTGTTTTGTTTTTTTTGTTCTTGGTTTTGGTTTTGGTTTTTTAAAGTCCTGGCCCGAGGGCCCCAAAGTTCAGAGGTGGCAGCAGGGTCGAGGACTGGGGCAGGGAAGCGATGCGGTACCTGGAGACGTGGGTCCCAGTTCAAATCCACTCCCTCTGTCCACTGCGTCTGCGTGGCACCCAACTTTGCCAGTCCCAAAGTTCAGAGCTGGTGGCGGGGTCGTGGACTGGGGCGGGGAAGCAATGCAGCACCTGGAGACGTGGGTCAAAGGTGCAGGGGTGGGTCCCAGTTCAAATCCACTCCCTCTGTCCACTGCGTCTGCACAGCACCCAACTTTGCCAGTCCCAAAGTTCAGAGCTGGCAGCGGGGTTGCGGACTGGGGCAGGGGAAGTGATGTGGTACCTGGAGATGTGGGTCCACATATATCCTTTTTTGACTGAGATCTTTCACTCAGCATGAAGTCCTCCATGGTCATCCATTTTGTATACTTCCTGAGTTCTTTGTTTTTCAATGCAGCATAAGTATTCCATTGTGTGACCATACCAGAGCTTCTCTATCCATTTGTTTGTTGATGGGCACTTGGGTTGTTTGCAACTCTTTGCTATTGTGAACAAAGCTGCAATAAACGTGGGTGTGCATATATCTGCTTTGGTGGCAGTTCTGGTGTCTCTACAGTATATTCCCAGTAGTGGAACTGCTGGGTCAAATGGTATTTCTATTTACAACTTTTTGAGAAAGCATCATACAGTCTTCCATAGTGGCTGCACCATATTTTTTTTCTTTAAAAGAAAGCACTTTATAGTCCATTTAAACAACTTGGTCACAGTACATTATTTTACATAAATGACGGTAATTTTTCCCATCTCCATTTAAAAGACCTTGTGTCTGAGGTTATTAGGAGAGTGTGTACAAATATAAAAACAGTGCAAATCATTTAGCACATAGCCTCCAGAGTTGGTTTTGGGAACCCCCTTTAGTGTTGTTGGGCCAGTGACATAAGACAGTAAATGTTGTTACATGTCATCGCATTGCCTGTGATTCATCGGGACCCTATAGACAATACCAACAGTGAATAAGGGTTCCAGTTTCTCCACAAACTCACCAGCATTGCTGATCAGTAGAATTTTGCTATTCTTACTGGGGTAAGATGATATCTCATAGTTGTTTTGATTTGCATCTCTCTTAGAGCTAGGGATTTTTTAACACTTCTTCATGTGTTTGTTCGCCATCTTAAGTCTTCTTTGATGAAGTGCATTTAACCTTATTTTAATGAAGATCAGATGAGCTGAGGGATGATACCAAGAATATCATCCATGGAGAATACAAAAGGTCATTACTAAGACAGGAAAAAGAAAAGACTGAGATAGGTGTGAGAAAAGAGTCTAAATATTATAGTAGAATGCCTAGAAGCCAAAGCAAAGGGAAGAAATAAAGAAGTTAATTAGCTGCAAAGAAGATTTTAAAAGGGCCACTCGAGAAGAAAAAAAGCAAAATTTATAATGAAATGTGCAAACAGCTGGAGTTAGAAAATCAAAAGAACTAACTTACCCAGCAATTCTTAAGCTGAAGGAACTGAAGAACAAATTCAAATGGGAAGAATACTGAATGATCTAGGAAGCATTAAAAAAAAAAGAGAGACAGATGGACTTACTGTACCAAAAAGAATTGCCTGACAGAAGAATTTCATGAGACAGCATCTGATCAAGAAGCAATGATGATGGAGGAAATGCAAGCTGCTCTGAAGGACTCGGAGGTGGGGGAAAAGGCCCCAGGAATTGAAGAAATACCAATTAATGTATTTCAACAAAAACAAGTAGAACATGCTCACCAGGTTATGCCAAGAATCTGGAGGATCATTATGTGGTCAACTGACTGAAAGAGAGCCATATTTATTCCTATTCCAAAAAAAGGTGATCCAACAAAGTGTGGAAATTATCAATATCCCTAATATCACACATAAGCAAAATCTTGCTGAAGATTATCCCCAGATGACTGGGACAGTACATCAACAGAGAATTGTCAGAAATACAAGCTGGGTTTAGAAGAGGTGTGGCGCTAGGGACATTATTGCCAATATCAGATGGATTTTGGCTGAAAGCAGAGAGTACCAGAAGAATATTTGTTTTTATTGACTACACAAGGCATTTGACTATGTTAATCACAACAAATTGTAGCTAATATTGATCAGAATGAGAATCCCAGAACACTTGATTGTGCTCATGCAGAACCGGTATTTAAACCAGGAAGCAGTTGCATGAACAGAGCAAGAATCACTGCATGGGTCAAAATCAAGAAAAGAGTGAGTCAGAACAGTGAGTTTTAACAGAACTGCAAGCAACAAATGTTGGCGAGGTTGTGGAGAAACTGGAACCCTTATTCACTGTTGGTGGAAGTGTAAAATGGTGCAACCACTGTGAAAGGTAGCATGGCACTTTCTCAAAAAGTTGCAAATAGAAATACCATTTGATCCAGCAATTCCACTACTGAGAATATACCCCAAAGAGACCATAACTGACATCCAAGCAGATATATGCACACCCATGTTTATTGCAGCTTTGTTCACAATAGCAAGGAATTGGAAACAACTTAAGTGCTCATCAACAGAAGAATGGATAGAGAAGCTGTGGTATAGTCACACAATGGAATACTACACTGCATTGAAAAACAAGGAACTCACATATGCAATATTATTCAAAATTGGTGACCCTGGAGGACATTATGCTGAGTGAAGTATCTCAATTAAAAAAAGACAAATAATGCATGGTGCCACTGTTGTAAAACAGGACTGACCTTGAGGTTCGGGGGAGACTGAGAAATATGGGTTTAATAATGTATACTGTATTGAAACAGATGAGGGAGAAAATGGTTTAAAAGGGATATGTGATTAGGTATTTTTGTCATGACAGGAGTCCAGAGAGACGACTACATAGTGGAGTGGACCTGGGGGGAGGGATTGTAAAACAATGAAAGAATTTTTCTTTTACTTTTCTAAGAGGATAATGTACTAGGGGGGAGGGTTGGGAGAGGAGAAAAGTGCAACAATGAATGAATGGAAATCCAAAGTCTCTGTAAATTTTCATTGAAATTAATAATAAATTAAAAAAATGAAAATAAAAAAGAGTGTGTCATGGATGTGTCCTTTCTCCATACCTTTTCAACCTATATGCAGAACAGTTCATTCAGGAGGGGGTACTTTATGAAGAAGATTCTGACATCAGGATTGGAAGAAGACTCATCAACAGCTTGCATTATGCAGATGACACAACCTTGCTTGCAGAAACTGAGAAGGACTTGAAGTGGTTGCTGCAGAAGGTTAAGGACTGAAGCCTTTAATTTGGATTGCATCTCATAAAGAAAACAAAGATTCTCACCACGAGGCCAATTGGCAACATCATGATAGAGAAGAGATTGAGGTTGTTAACAATTTCATCTTGCTTGGGTCAAAAAGAAAAATTCTTGGCAGCCCCCTTAAAACTTAGTCTCTATAAAATGCTATATAGGAGGCCCTTCAGTCGTTCCTGGTTGCCTGTGGATAATCTGTTGCAGGTCTAAAGCCCCGCAGGCACAGCAACTTGTTGCAGGGTCCATAGTAAAACAACTCTCTCCAGTATTTTATTATTCTAGGAGATATATGGATATCTACTGTGACTTATAGGAACAAGGTCTTGCTAGCACCTTCAGGCACAGAAATAACTCTTGTACAGCCAGGTGACAAAATTCCCCTGAAAACTTTAAAGAGAAAAGAAGAGTCACAAAGAGATCAACTGAAGTTGACTGGATCCTTCTGTACTATTTTAGCTTTCCATTTAAATTTCCATTGCTGGTAGATGTGAAAGAATCACTCCATGGGTATACAATTCAAAATAAGTATTAACATCCTGTTAACAGTGACGACTGTTCTAAAATATTTCTTTACTTCTGTGTGTAATAAAGGGAAGTGATCTCTCAGAAAAGTATTTATTTGCTCCCTATTAAATGAGAACAACTTGAAAGAGATCCTTTCTATCTTGTTAGTCTCATTAACTATTCCTAGTAGCCCTAATAGGTAACAACTTTTTAGTTTTACTGTAATACCTCTGGAAACTCTATGAACTTGGAGAAACAATGAAAGTTATAACAGTGTTTCAGGTCTTTAATTCATAGGGTCTCTATGAGTCGTCTACAACTCGATAGCACTTAACAACAACATAATATATAATAGGGAGCTGTGGTGGTCTACTGTTAAGGTGGTGTGCTGCCAACATGAAGGCATGTGGTTCAAATCCACCAGCTATTCCTTGGGAGAAAAATAGACAATTTTCCCACCATGCCATTTATAGCCTTTGTAACCTCATTGGAGGGTTACCTATGAGTTGGTTCTGCCATGATGATACAGAACAACAACATAGTATGAACTAGTTCAGCAACTGAGATGGTGCACACCCTAGAACCAGTACAACTCAGGTCACATCTGCCCAAACAACCATTAGAAGGCCAAACAGCTACACCTGTTAAATCTGCTTAGGAAATGTATTTTCTTTCAGACTGCATCAATTACAAACAATAGGAATGACAATCAGAGAATGAAAAAGGCAAATTATCTTGAATAGCTAGCTAGAGATTTCACTCTGCTAGTTAGATCTATATCCCTACTCAGTGTGAAGAAGCTACAGAAGGAACTACCACCCATTTTCTTCATAAATAATTATGAGCAAAAAACCTCTAAGGGGGGAGTTAGATAGGAAAATCAGAGCCAGATCTCAAAAAGGGTGTTTGGTGTTAGGTCAGAAAACTACAAGGCAGATGTTTCCCCTAAAAAACATGCCACACTACTGCAATGGGCACTTAGTTCCTGTTAAGTTGCTCTCCAGGTAGAACCTGTTTAAAACAGTTTCCTTAAACATGTACAGTCTACCATCCTCTGCCTTCAGCTGGAACAGGACTCAAACTGATTTCCACAGTGAATACTCATGTACATTATAAAATAAATGGTGTATCTTGAACTAGAAGCCTCTGCAACAGAATCCACTTAAGGAACCAGCTGTTTTATTAATTATCAAAACTCCTAATGGGCCCGTCCCCAGAACACTCTACCTCAGATCCTTGGTATGGAAAACTTTATTAGTATTAAGAAAATTATAGTTCTGCCACTTTTCCCTCTTTCCATGAGGACAGAGATTAGTATTGTCAAAGTACTTGCTGTGGCTCACTCTGATTCTTCCTTGTGAATCCTTCTTCTCAAGCTTACCTTTGTCTATCTGAAAAATTACTTAGAAGATACTTCCTGTAGGAGATCAAAGATGACAGTCTTCAATGTAGATTACATCTCATCATCAAGAAGATATGTTGGATTTGGAAAATCTGGTGTCAAGGACCTCTCCAAAGTGCTAAAAGCAACTATGTCAGTTTAAAAATTAAAGTGCATCTGCTCCAAGTCATGGTATTTTCTCACTTGCTACACATCTATAAGTTGGACAATGAATAGAAGAAACAATGCCTTTGAGCTATAGCATTGGAGAAGAATAGTGAATATCCCATAGACTGCCAAAAGAGCAAACAAGTCTGTCTTGGAGGAAGTGAAACCAAGGTGCTCCTTAGAGAAGCATCCTTAGAGGATGGTGACAGTTCATGTCACATATTTGTTATGAAAGGTCAGTCCTTGGAAAAAGACATCATGCTAGAAAAGGTGGAGGGTCAGTGATGAAAGGAAGACTCTCAATAAGATGTACTGACACAGTGACTATATTTAACAATGGATTTGAGCTAGTAAAGATGTCACAGAATAGAACATGTTTCAGATCTGTTGTTCATAGGTTGGCTATTCCATAATCAACTCAAAAGCACCTAACAACTACAACATCAGCGCCAATGGTTGCAAGTGTAGGAGTAGAGAAACATACAGAAGGAAGGAGGATACGTAGAGTGTGAATACTTGTTTTGTAGATTCAACAATCTATGACTTCAGTGGAGTTGTCAGTTTCCTGAACTTATTTGTGACACAGTTGCACACCTTACTGAGCTCCTACTACTCAAACTAACTACTAGGTAGAGAGTACAGATATGTCTGGAGTCATTAAAGAGTAAATTTGTTGTATGGCTTCCCCACATAAGCTCTACGGAAATGTCAATGTCATAAAAAGTGAATGAGTAGGGGAGCTCTGGTGGCCTAGTGGCAAGAAGCTGCACTGCAATCCCAGAGGGGCACGGTTCAAATCCACCAAGATGCTCTGCTGGGAAAGGAGGGGCAATCTCCTCCTGTACCAGTCAGATCTGATTTGACGGTACACACACATGCAAATAATAAAATAAAATAAAAAAAAAGTGAATGAGTATTAATAAAAGGGGTTCCACAGTCAAATAATAACCCAGGAATACTTCAAAGGTATTTATTTGAAGCATTTTAATTAGTAGTCATACAAAAAGCACACATTAGTAGTCATGCAAAAAATTTAGCTTAATTAAATATTATGATACACATATATTATGATATATTACATGGAATTTTCATAGTTAAATTCTGTCTAAGGTATTTTAATGGTTCTGTTTTTTGATTGTTACAACCACTGTTTTGAACTCTTCTTCCTAAACAGGATTTTGAGCAATGCATAACACTTTGCACTGTGACAATGATGGACATAAAATACTTTTGATAGCCTTTCTGGAACAAATACATTCAACAAATTTGGTTGTACATTCCAATTCTATAAAGTGGATTATATTCTCTCATTGAATGGGCTGAGTTTGTTTTCAACTTCTGGAGTTAGGAGTTGTGAAACTCAACGCAATACTTCTTCAAGGAAGAAGCTTCTTCCACAGCGTCAGTTCTTTTTAGCATGTGGCTGAAGTGCATCAGGCCTTGGTGACTCTGGGCAGGTGCTATTACTATGTTTCCCATCACCTTCAGTATGGTCAATTGCTATGGCTTATCATTATTATAAAATCCTGGTGGGCTGTGGTTAAGTGTTAGGCTGCTAATAGAAAGGTCAGCATGAAAAAAAAAAAAAGAAAGGTCAGCATGCTCCATCAGCTAATGGAAAAGACAGCATGCTCCATGAGTGAGAGATGAAGCAGTTGGCACCTGTAAAGATTACAACTTTGTAAATCTTATGACACAGTTCCATTCTATCTTATATGATCAGTATGAACCAGAATCAACTAGACAGTAATAGGTCACAACTATTCTCCAAACTTCAACTGACCCACCATCTGCATGAGAGTTTCAAGTTCTTTTTTCTCCCAAATAGGAAAAGGCTTTTCTGTAAGATCAAATAGATTTTCCCTGCCACTGTAAGTTTTTGTAGGCTGAATTTATTTCAAAAGATCCACATGAGTTTCAAAAGGTGAGATTCATGTGTCATTGAATTATGCCACTGAATTCAGTAACTAGAAATCTGCCAATTTGCAACTTACGTCCCCTGAGATAATACAAGCATTTTTCATTAGTACTTTCCTTACAGTATTTTTAAAAATTTCGGGTATTTTTTTATAAGATGTGAAATTCTACAACTCTAGTCCTTAGTATGACAAATAAAATGGGTAAAATTGGCAACTGTCTTCTAGAAAGCCACAGTGAAAGTGACACTGGTTACTAAAAGTACTCTGTGGATAACATCAACTCGGATACCACCAACCTCACCCAACTGATGGATGGAGCCTGCTCTTCAGAGACACATCAGACCAGAATACCAGCTTCTGGAGGTCAGGTGTTCAAGTCCCAGTGGTTAAGGCCTCACCGCACTCAGTTCTAGTGTCTCCAATTTGAAAGAACATAGGAAGATCATTAGTAATCACAAACAGTTCTGAGTAATCAGCTTCCATACCATAGTGGATTACACAGCTTTGAAAAATTTCAAAGAACAATGGTGTCAGTAGCAGGAACAGTAGGTGGACATTCTGTGAACTGGAGGGAAGAGGTCATTGCATAGCCCTGAGCTTTTTTACACCCCTAAATTGTCTTGGTATAGCCTAACACATTATCCTCTCCTATTCTAAAGCTAAGTTATATCCTTACTTCTAAGGGATGCTGGGATTTGGCTGAAATGACAAGAATTATTAATTTTAATAGTGGTGGCAATAATTTTCAAGTTTAATCAAATACATTTGCATATTCTTACAACTTTTAGTAAAATTTTAAAATTCTTGATCTTTTAATCATTTAACAGAAGGAGTCATTCAGGGCAGGCAACTAGGTGGCTGAACAGGACAATTCTTCAGTAGTATCCAGCCTAGGAGAAGACAAAGAGATCCAAGTTACTCTGTAAGTTTAAAAACTCAATCAGTCTTGAAACATTAGCTTAACATTGGTCTCCAACAAGTACTCCCTATCTTAAGAAACTCTATTGTTGAAATTTCTGTTGTTGTTGAGTACTATTAAGTCAGAACTGACCCATATAGCTGGCTCTCTAATGGATTTTTGGAGGCAGTAAATTCCACAGGAGTTGACCTTTCTCCCATAGTGAGCACAGCTAGTAGATTCAAACCATGAGTCTTTAGGTTGGCTGCAAATTCCTTACTACTAAGCCACCAGAGCTTCCTTAAGAAACTCAAGGTGCATTTTTTTTTAAATGGCTGATGTATTCTTAAGAAATGAGTGTTGCTTGGGCTAAATATAAAGATCTATGTGCTCCCTCACACAACGGCAGCAGTAACAAAGCAGATGGTGGTAGAAGGTATATTCTGTCCGGTAATAGTAAAACATCGTCAGGGTGGAGTTGGTGTGTACCACTGAGTTGGAACCAACCCATAGTTGACCTCCTTGTGGGTTTTTAGAGGCAGTAAATCTCATGGGAGTTGACTTCCCACCTTCCTCCAGCTGGTGCATTTGAACCATGTACCTTTGTGCTGGCAGTGCGATTCCTCACCACTAAGCCACTAGAAGGCTGAAAATAGTCAATTTATTATCCCAGCACTGAAACTAAGAAGCTGAATATGAACTCTGAATACTGGGAATAATTTTGTTTCCACATTTCAAAACTGGAATTTAACACCTATCTATGATGACTGGACCTCTAAGTTCAAATGTTCTTATATTTAATTTTCAAAGACCTAATGGCACTAGTCAACTTTAATACTTCCTCTTTCTAATCTTAAAATCCGTAACCCTACAGTGCGTTTTGTAGTTTGTGTAAATTTTTTAAGAGATGCATATTAGAGGAAGTGTGGCATTAAGGGTTTATTCAAAGTGGTTTTCCTAGACAACTGTTTGACTTTCCTATGTAGATAGGCAGGAATTTGCAAGTAGGGTGTGTTAGCCTATCCACAAGAGGATTGGCTAATCTTACCAATGGGTGGCTCCTGCCCAAAATTCTTGCTCCAGCTACACGTATGGCAATGGCAGCCATGACCAAACTAGAGAAAACATGAGATGAAGCTACCTTGACTGCTATTCCCCAGGACAACTAAAGCTAAGAGCTTTTGCTCAAATTTGTTGGACAATGGGGGAGGGGGTTGAGCCAACATTGACAGGACTGAGAACTTTGGAACTCTGGTCTAAAGTCATGAAACACATTTCATAAGATGTCCTGAGTGGCAGTATACTGTTTATAATATTCTGCTATTAACCTGGATTACTTTTTAACTTCTCCAGTACGGTTCTGTGTGGTCTGTGAGCTATCCCATCACATTTTAAGTACTGACAATATCCTGTCAGTATTCTGCTATCTCCAATAGGGTTCTGTGTGCTTTGTGAGCTATACCATCATATTTTAGACTCAGTAAAGCACTAAGAGTGGTATTGAAATGAGCGGAAGGAGGTACAGGAGCATGGGGACATGTCTGATCTGGGAATTGGTTTTGTGTTGTTGATGCTGTTGATAGAGACAGTTCTCCTTTGCAAAGTTGGTAAAGGTCAGATATGGCCATCTCCATGTGGCTTTTACTCTTTTTATAATAAATTTTTCCAAACCACCCACCACCACCTCTGAAATTCTGAAATGCTCCCATTAGTTTGATAATCATGGCTTTTATAAAATATAATGTTTCAAATATAATTCTAATGAAGCCACTTAAAATAAAATTCAAGCATATAACAAAATAAAAACCTCTCATAATTGCAGAAAGGAAACTTCAGAAAAAACATTTCCAATTTCAACAAGAATCTACAATTATAATTCATAATAAATTAGAATTAATAAAATATGCAATATAAACTCAAAGTAATTTATTGAAAAGAAATATTTTGATAAAACGGGGGCAAAACCTCAAAGAAAAGCACAGAAGCACAAAGAAAAGCCAAATCTTCACAGTACCATACTGAACTCCTCTAAAATATAACTACCTTATTAGTTAATGAACTTATTGCTATTGAGTTGGAATCAACTCATAGCTGACCACCCAGTAGGTTTTCAGAGGCTATAAATCACATGGGAAGAGACTACTCATCTTTCTCCAGCTGGTGGATTCAAACCACTTGCTTGCTTAAGGTTTAAAGAAGCAGCACATAAAAGAATTTAGCTTGAAATAAGAAAATGTAGTTTTGGTCCCTGGTTCTGATATGAATTTTAAAACTACCTTGGCTTAAGCCTTTTCCAAGTCCTTTTAGGCCTAGTTTGTTCATTCCACAGCTACTTTCAGCTCCAGTTTATGTAATTCCTACTACTAATAGCTAAAGAATTGATGTCTTTGAATTGTGGTGCTGGAGAACAGTACTGAATATCCCATGGACTGACAAAAGAACAAAAATGTCTTGGAAAACATGCATCCAAGGCACACCTTAGAGGCAAGGATAATGAAAAGACACCATGCTGAGAAAGGTGGAGAGTCACAGACAGAAAGATTCCCAAAGATGGACTGACAGTGACTGTAACAATGGTTTTAAGCATATCAGATAGAGAGAATGGCAAAGGATATGGCAAATTTAAAATTTATTGCTCACTTCATAAATTCACTTGATTAATAGATAATTTATAGTTGCTTCAATGGCACTTAATAATATAGCTCTAGCTTCCTTAATACTAAACCTTAATTCGTCATGTTTACTACCATTGCAACCAACAAGAATGCCACTGTTATTGTTCATATGTGTCATTGAGTCATTCATAGAGATCCTATGTACAACATCTCTGAACCCTGTTCTATTCTGAGCCAGCCTTATTGTCTCTGATACACCTACCCTCATTACCCTAGTCATTGAGTTAATCCATCTCATCTAAGATCTTCCTCTCTTGATCTGTTCCTCCACCCTCCCAAGCATGACACCCCTGCCCAAGGACTGGTCCCTCCTTGCAACATGCCCAAAGTATGTCAGAAGGTAGCTTCAGAATCTTTGCTTCCATGGAGCAGTCTGGTTTAACCCTCTCTAGGACAAACCTGTTTATTCTCCTGGTAGTCCATGTTATATTCAATACTCTCTTCCAGCCACAGCTCAAAGGCATCAATTCTCCTTCTATCATCCCTAGTCCAGCTTTCTGATGCATAGCAAATAATTGTGAAGACCATGGCCTGGATCAGGCACGTCCTAGTAACCAGACTGACATCATTACTCTTTAGTACTCAGGAGGGGTCCCTGACAGCAGATTTTCCCAATGAGATTCATTTTTTATTTCCTGACTGCTGGTACAAAGAGTGGTGATTGTTGAGTCAAGCAAACTGAAGCTGTTAACAAGCTCTATCTATTCAGTGTCTATCATGTTGCAACCAAATGGCCCAGTGGTGAGAATCTTTCTTTTCTTGATATTGAGCTTCAATCCATATTGAAGGCTACAGCAAGCATAAAAAACTTTTTAATTACCCTGTATTTTATTAACACTAACACTTTTAAAATAATATTTTTTAAAGGAAGAAATGTCCTCTTAGTCCAGAAGGGCAACTCAAAGAGACCTCCTTATTAGAATGAAGTTCTTTGTCTTTAGTTCAGGACAATTGAGAGACTTCCTTATGAAACTGCAGTTCTTTATTGATGTTTACCTCTCCACTCTGCAATCTATAGCTGACATTTACCCACTTTTCAGTAAAATAATAGTATCTTTTGATCTTGTATCAAATATAATCTTATCAATAGATTTTTTTCTTTCCAGTTAAGAAAGAACCTTACCTGGATACTGCTAAGTTTGCTCTCTGATCACAGACTTACCTATTTTCCTATCTTCTTTTCTTCTTTACATGATATGCTAACTAAAATTATCTTTCTTTTCTAGTAAAATATTTTCCTCTAAGACAGTACACATCAAGAAAGCTGGCCACAAGTGATCCCAGTGCCCATATCAGAGGTCCTTAAGTAGCCTGGTATTTCTTTCTAATGACATTCAACTTTGCTAACAATTTCTGTTCTGAGTTGTCTGAAGAGGTTTGGGGTACCATGCTATGTAGAGGTGAGAGGAGTTACAGCTAGATTATCTTCCAAAGTTGCCCTGAAGAAGGAACCTCCAGCACATATCCCACAATGATTAAACACCTAACCAGACAGATGCCATCTTGAACATCTTATACATGCCTTCTTATCTTCATAATACCTCCTTTTCTAAGATAACGCCATTTTACCTTCTAAAAGTACTTAGTAAAATCGGGCCTTTCTTTAACCTAACCTATGAATACTCCCTCAAAACTATCCTTCCTTGATACAGATTTGGGAAGCCTATGTGCCATAATCATCATCATCTATATTATCTATAATATAGATTAATTATTATTATACATCTTTTGCTTTTTTTGTTCTAACCCAAGATTGGTTTTTCTGGCAGCAGGTGGCAGAATCACAGCTTTGCAGTACTGCTATGAATCCAAAGTTGTTGTTATGTGCCACTGAGTAAGCAACTCAAAGAGACTTTAACTCTCAAAGAGAGCCCTAAACTCTGCTCTATTCCTTGTCAATCTCATTGTTTCTGACACGCTTTTCCCCATTACCCCAGTGATAAAATCAATCCACCTCATCGAGGGTCTTCCTCTCCTGCACTGTCCCTCTCCAAGGACTGGTCCCTCCTTGCAACATGTCCAAAGTATGTCAGAGCTCCAGAATCCTTGCCTCCAGGTGCAGCCCAGCTTAATCCTCTCCAGGATGAACTTGCTTGTTCTCCTAGGAGTCTATGGTATATTCAATACTCTTCTCCAGCACCAAAGCTCAAAGGCATCAACTCTCTTTCCATCATCCCTAATCACTGTCCAGCTCTCTGAAGCATAGCAAGTAATGCCTGTGTCAGGCAAACCTTAGCCTACGGACTGACATCGTTGCTCCTCAGTACTCTGGAGAGGTTTCTGACAGCAGATTTTCCCAATGCAATTTGTCTTTTAATTTCTGGCTGCTGGTACCAAGAGTGTTGATTACAGAGCCAAGCAAACAAAAGTTGTCAACAATCTCAATCTCTTCACCATCTATCACAATGCTGCCAATTGGCCAGTTGTGAGAATTTGTTTTATTTTCTTTTTTTACTGAGAATCTGTTTTCTTGATATTGAGCTTCAATCCATATTGAAGGCTGCAATCCTTAACCTTCTGCAGCAAGCACTCAGCTCCTCCTCAGTTTCAGCAAGCAGGGTTGTGTCTTCTGCATAACACAGACTGTTGATAAGTCTACCTCCAATCCTGATGCCACACTTCTCCTCCCAGAGCCCAGCATCTTGGATAATCTATTCTGCATATATATTGAAAAGATATGGCGATAGGACACATACCCTTCCTAATTTTGAATCATGCAGTGTTTCCTTACTCCGTTTTGACAACTGCCTCTTGGTCCAAGTATAAGTTTCACATAAGCACAATCAAGTGTTCTGGAATTCCCATTCTTCTCAAAGACAGCCAAAGTTTGTTGGGATCCTCACAGTCAAATGTTTTTGCACAGTCAAAGAAACACAGGTAGACATTCTTCTGGTACTCTCTGCTTTTAGCCACGATCCAACTGAAAATGCTATAAAATCCCTAATGCCATGGCCTCTTCTAAATCCAGCCTGCACTTCAGGCAGTTCTCTTTAGATGTGCTTTTTCTGATGTGTGATTTTTGGATGATCTTCAGCAGAATCTTGTTTGCATGTGATATCAATGAACATTCACATTAGACAGACTAGGAAGAAGGATTGGCCATCCACTTCTGAAATAGCAGGCCTCTGAAAACCCTATGTACAACAGAACACATGTAGATAACAGAAAGGGCAAATGAGGTTGAGTTTTCAAGTATGGAAATGGAAAGGGAGAGGAACAGCTGTAAGCAGACACTAGTG
>NW_006400112.1:1748014-1749233 GCF_000299155.1 Elephantulus edwardii
CAGATTTGTCCTGGAAAGGGTTAAACCGGGTGGCTCCTTGGAGGCAAGGATTCTGAGGCTCCGTCTAACATACTTTGGACATGTTGTGAGGACAGACTGGTCCTTGGAGAAGGACATCATGCTTGGGAGGGTGGAGGGACAGTGCAGGAGGGGAAGTCTCTCTGTGAGGTGGATTGATTGAGTGACTGGGATAATTGGGACGGGAGTGTCTGAGACAGTGCGATTGGCCCAAGACAGAGCAGAGTTTAGGGCTGTTGTACATAGGGTCGCTATGAGTCACAAGGGACTCGACAGCACATAACAACAACAACAACATCAATGATATTGTTCGATAATTTCCACATTCTGTTGGCTCACATTTCTTTGGAATGGCAACAAATATAGATCTCTTCTAGTCGACCAGCCAGGTGGTTTGTCCTCCAGATTCCTTGGCATAACTTGGTGAGCACATCCAGGGCAGCATCTGTTTGTTGAAATATGTCAATTGGTATGGCATCAATTCCTGGGACCTTGGTTTTTGCCAATTCTTTCAGAGCAGTTTGAACTTCCTCTTTTATCACTTGCTCTTCCTCATATGTTGTTTCATGAAATTCTTGTATGTCCACCAATTCCTTTTGGTACAGTGACTCTGGATACTCTTTCCATCTTCTTTTAATACTTCCTGCATAATTTTTTTTCCTTTCTGCATCATTTAGTATTTTGCCCAAAGCATCCTTAAGTATTGCAACTCGAGGTTTGAATTTATTCTTCAATTCCTTGAGCTTAAGAAATGCTGAGCAAGTTCGGCTCTTTTGAATTTGATTCCAGCTCCTTGCACATTTCATTATAATACTTTGTCTTCCCTCGCTGCCCTGTGAAATCTTCTGTCCAGCTCCTTAATAGCTTCCCTTCTTCCCTTTGCTTTGGCTTCTTGGGGCTCCAGTGCAATATTTAGAGTTTCTTCTGACAGTCATCTTGGTCTTTTCTTCCTTATCTATCTATCTAATGACCTTTTGCACTCTTCCTGGATGATATTCTTGATATCTTCCCACAGCTCATCCATTCTTCACTCATCAAATCTGTTCCTGAGATGGTTTTGAAATTCAGGTAGGATAGACTCAAGGTCAAATTTTGGTTCCTGTGGACTTGATTAAATTTTTCTTCAAGATACTAAAGAGCTCAACAGAAGATTCCAAAAGGCTGCTCGGAATGACAAAGCAAAATACTACAATGAAATGTG
>NW_006400112.1:1750753-1787088 GCF_000299155.1 Elephantulus edwardii
ATGGGTGTGTCAGAGGCGGTGCGGTTGGCGCAGGATAGAGCAGGGTTTAGGGCTGTTGTGCATAGGGTCGCTATGAGTCGGAAACGACTCGAAAGCACATAACAACAACAACAAATCAGGTTGAACTTGTAGATGAGTAATTGGTGGTCTGTTCCATAATCAGTACCTAGCCTAGTTTTTCACAGCTGATATTGAGCTCCTCCAGAGATTCTTTCCACAGATGTAATCAGTATGATTCCTATGCAAACCATCAGGTGAAATCCATGTGTATAGTCTGCATTTGTGTTTGTTATAAAATGTATTTGAAATGAATAAGTCCTTGATTGTGCAAAATTCTATCATTCTATCTGCAGCTTCATTTCTGTCACCAAGTCCATGTTTTCCAACTGCTGATCCTTCTTCTCGATTTCCAACTTTTGCATTCCAGTCACCCATTATTATTAATGCATCTTGATTGCATGTTTGATCAATCTCTGACTGCAAAAGTTGGTAGAAATCTTCTATTTCCCCCTCTTTGGCTCGCTGGTTGTTGGTGCATATATTTGAATGATGGTGGTATTCGGTGGACTTCCTTCTATGTGTATGGATATTATCCTATCACTCACAACATTGTATTTCAAGATGGATCTAGAAATGACTTTTTTAACTATGAAAGCAATTCCATTTTTCCTCACTTTCTCGTCTCCAGTATAGTAGATCATATGATCATCTGACTCAAAATGTCCCATGCCAGTCACCTTATTTCACCAATACCTAGTATGCCAATATTTATGCATTCCATTTCCTTCTTAACAATATCTAGTTTTCCTACATTCATGGTTCTAACATTCCATGTTCCAATCACTAGTGTCTGCTTATAGCTGTTCCTCCTTCTATTTGTTCCCATACTTGAGGGCTCAGCCTCAGTTGCCATCTCTGCTAATCTAAGTGTGCTCTGTTAAAACCACAATATAATAAACATGACCCAAAACAGAAAAAGAATTTCCTCCAAGATAACTGAGTAGATGCAGAAAAGCAGGAGGCTGTCATGCCTGTCCATTCTCCAGAAATAATTTGTGTTTCATCTAGACATAGAGCAGGATTTTCACAATGGCATCTTCTTTTTGATAGGATAAGAGAAACAAAGAAAAAATAGTCACAATAGTGTGGAAGAGACACAGGGATCTAATCCAAGCACCAGATAAATCAGCAGCTGTTTGTCCCTGATTGATCTTTCAGCAGTGACCAATGAAGCACTTGCCTAAACAGATCTCTTTAGAGAATAGAAGCTTTAATATAGGTTCACCACATTTACATAGAGGCTGCTCCACATCCCCTCCTAAATTAACAATTTTGCCAGACCAAGGGAATAAAGCCTCTACTGGCTTTATCCTTTAGCTGGCTATCTTGTATTAGAAAAAAATTATTTTTTTTCTTTTCTCTTGTTTCTAATTTTATTTTTATTTTTTAATTAATTTTAATGAACATTTAGAGATTTTGGATTTCCATATATTCATTTTTTCATTTTTCTCCCTTCCCACCCCTCCCTCCCAGTTCGCACTTCTCTTTGAAAAGTAAAATTATTTCACTGGTATAGAAAACCCCACCACCACCTCTGAGTACACTCCACTACATTCTTGAAGTTTGCATCTTTTGTTTAAACCTCCTTTACCATCTCTACTACAATACTGTATCAATAAAGACTTTGCTGACCAGTTGGCATTCAAATCTTATATCAAAGACTTTATCAATGATTATTTGCAAAACAATCAGTCTGACTGAACAGTTTAAGGAATTAGGGGAATGGAAAGCTTTAACTGATTTTTTAATATACACTGTTGAGTTTTCAATGACCTTGGACTTGGATAGGAATTGATCACAATCTCTCCCATTTTCCATCTTTCTTATTACTTTTACACAATATGCTGAATAAAAAAATTTTCCTTACAACAGTAACAATTATGTTAATATCTCCCCCTCAACCCAGACTTCCAACTGTAGAAAAACAATTAAAAGTATATCCCTGCTTGGCCCATCTTTGAAGAAAAAAAAACAAAACTAACCCACATAAAACATTCCTACCTCACTCTTTACAGAGATGGGCTTTGAAATCTGCTCTGCTGTTCACCACAATTTACTAGACTAACACAGTCTGTGAACTACCAGAAAAAAGCAACAGGACCTTTCTCCTCAGCATAGCTTGATATTTCTCAGAAAACCCAAATTATTTTAATCGATATCACCAATTCTACCAATCTGTGACATAACAGCAGTATCTCATCACTAGGGTTGTGATGATACATGATTCAACCCTTTTTAAAAACTATGTTAAACAAAATATAAGGAGCTCTAGTGGCAGAGTCCATTGCACATTGTGTTGCTAACCAAACGGTCACACATTTCCAGTGGTTCAAATCCACAAAAGGCTCTGAGGAAGGAAGCTGGGCAGTCTCCTCCATTATGGTCTTGGAAAACTAAACAGAAGGTCACTAAAAATCAGAGACACCTTCACAGCAGTGAGTTCAAGTAGTTTTTACCCCAATACATTCTGGATTCTTGTCTCTCTTTTCAAGTGTGGTCAACTGTTTTAACCTCAGTCGGCAGGCTAAGGACTCAAAGAGCACAAGCCCCTTTCCCTACTCCATCCTACAATTCATTATTGTGGATTCTCTCATTCCTCTGAAGGATACACAAATGCATTAAGAAGGCAGCTGTCACAAGTATCTCTTTGTAAGCCCATCTTTAAAACCTACTTATCCAAAGCAAATTTTATGTGATAATCAACTTTTGAGGGAGAAAAACACTTGACCCTAAGAAATAGCCCTCACCAAAATTACTTCACCACCAATACTGTGCAGCACAGAACACAACCTCCAGGGCATTCTGATTTTAAGTACGTTCAGGAACAAAACCGAAACTAAAAGAGTATGATAAAAGAATTAGAGGGGTAGCAAGCAAAGAATTCTTTTACATGCAAGGTCAACTGTGCCTTAAACTCCCATAGCAGAGGATGGCAAATTTTTGTATAAATGCTTTAGGCTTTGTGGGCCATATAGTCTGTTCTACCCACTCAGTCAGTCATTGTAACCACAGACAAGCCATAGACAGTAAGTAAATAGAGAAGTGAAGCTGTGTTCCTATAAAAAGTACAAAAATTTGTTGGCCAGTAGATGTAATTTAAGAGCTATAGTTTCTTTATAAAAGTAAAACCTCCCAAGACAAAAGGGAAAAAAAAATCACATGGCAGTCATTCAGACTGACACCTGATAAATACAGACTCACCTTGACAAGAACAGCTGCAACAATACCCAGGAAGGCGAACAACAGAAGACCAAATTTTCCTTTGTTAAATCGTTTCAGAAGGAAAAATTTTGCCCAGTCTACCTTTGACTGGCTGTTAGGAGGATATCTGAGTTTATTAGCACCTTCCCTCTTTAAACTTTTTAACAAACAGGAACGCTGATGAGAGAATGTATCAAAACTATGTTTTCCATGATAAGCTCCTATTCCACTTGAACCTGCAATAAAGGGAGAAGAGGGAAAAATATAGGTTATGATGAGGTTTTGGGTAATGAAAGAGCTGACGCACCCAGCTACTAACTGCAAAGCTGTAGTGTGAGTCCACCCAAGGTGCCTTGGAAGACAGGCAGGTCTGGAGGAAGCCAGGAGGAGGTCACTGCAACAGATGCCAGCTCCACGTGAGGGTAGGGATCCACAAGTTGCTGTGTGGGAGAACCAGGCACAATTTCCTCATATATATTTTACTGCTTCTGAAAACCTGCTGGCAGGTCAGCTAGCGGTCAATTCTCCCTCAATTGTAAACAACAACAGAGGGGATATGCAGACAAGGGTCCAAGGAAGGAGGAACATTAACTAGGTCAGCAACAACTGCCACCACACTACAACCCTGGGCAAATGGACACACACTCCACAGTTCTGTGTTTGAAATGGGTTTAATGACTGGGGAAGGGCAGCAAACTGCTGTGACCCTGAAGAATCACCAGGTAATAAAGAGTTGCCTTTCACCACCAATCAGCAAAGCCACATTAATTACATAGGAAAAAGTGTTAAGATTAGGGAAAAGATCCCATAAATACCGGAATGTTGACCTAGACAAGGTTCCTTCTCACCTATGAAAGGGAACATTATGATGCAAGTGTTGAGTTTGAGTCTTCTCAACACTGACCAAGAAAATTCACAAGTATTCTTTGTGGAGATGTCTCTATTTCATTTCTCTGGAAAGGGAAATATCTCTTTTCAGAAACTCCATACTAGCATTTCCCAGCAAAAGGCATCTCCTTAACATACAAAACACATACTAAGAGAACATATATAAGGGTTTGAAGCTCATCTGGGGTAGTGATGATTTGTAGTGGGACTTTATTAAAAGTTTAAAGCATTATCTAATTAAATTCTTCTTATTGTTAGGTGCTATTGAGTCAATTACAATCCATAGTAACTGGATGAAAACATCTGAACTTTGCTTTAACCTGCACCATCCTCATGATCTCTGTCATGCTTAAGTTTACTGTGGTGTTCACCATGTCAATCCATTCTTGTGGAGGGTCTTCCTTTCTTTCACTGACTCACTATCTCTTCCAGCATGATGTCTCTCTAATGACTGGGTCTTCCTGAAAATACACCCAAAATAAGTGAGATGAAGAATCACCATCCTTGCCTCTGAGAATTCTCTTGTTTGTCTTCCTTTAGGACAGATTTGTTTGTTCTTTTGGTTGTTGTTGTTGTTGATTGCTGTCAAGTCAAGCACGACTCATAGCAACCCTATGAACAAAAAACCTGAAACCTTTCTATAATTATTGTCATTTATTAAAGGTCATAGTTTCCGGAGACATGTTTAGGAAGCGGATGCCACTCCTGCATCCATAGTATATTCCTGTTCTTCTCCTATACCACAATTCAAATTCTTTTTTTAAAAAAAATTAATTTTAATGATAGTTTAATGACTTAGGGTTTCCATTCATTCATTCATTGTTGTTCTTTTCTCCCTGTCCACCCACTCCCCCCAATTCACTCTTCTCTTTGAAAAGTAAAAGAAAACTTTTTTCACAGTTATACAATTCCTCCCCGAAGTCCACTCCACTGTGCTGCCTTCATTTTGGACTCCTGTTATGACAATACTTAATCATATATCCCTTTTAAGCAGTTCTCTCCCTCATCTGGTTTCAATGCAGTATACATTATTTATCCCCTTTCTCAGTCTTCCTTCAATCCCGATGTCAGTCCTGTTTTACAACAGTTGCCCTATGCAACATTTGTCCTTTTGTGACTGAGATATTTCACTCAGCATAATGTCCTCCAGGGTCATCCATTTTGTATAATATTTCATGAGTTCCTTGTTTTTCAACGCAGCACTGTATTCCATTGTGTGGATATAGCAGGGCTTCTCCATTCGTTTGTTGATGGGCACTTGGGTTGTTTCCAGCTCTTTGCTATTACTGTGAACAAAGCTGCAATAAACATAAGTGTACATATATCTGCTTGGGTGGCGGTTATGGTTTCTTTAGGGTATATTCCCAGTAGCGGAACTGCTGGATCAAACGGTATTTCTATTTTCAACTTTTTGAGAGAGTGCCATACAGCCTTCCATAGTGGTTGCACCATTTTACTCTCCCACCAACAGTAAAACAGTTCCAGTTTCTCTGCAACCTCACCAGCACTTGATGTTTGTTTGCTGTTCTGTTAAATTTTGTAATTCTTACTGGGGTGAGATGATATCTCATAGTTGTTTTGATTTGCATCTCTCTTAGAGCTAGGAATTTTGAACATTTCTTCATGTGTTTGTTGGCCATCTTTTTTTATTTTTATTTTATTTATTTTTTGTTGTTGTTGGCCATCTTAATGTCTTCATTGGTGAAGTGTCTGTTCACGTCCTGTGCCCATTTTTTAATTGGGTTCTTTACCTTTATCTTGTGGTGCTTGAGTATTTTATAACTTCTAGATATAAGTTTCTTGTCTGACATGTCATTACCAAATATTTTTTCCCAATCTGTGACTTCCCTTTTTACCCTGTTGGAGAAGATTTTGGATGTGCATAGGGATTTGATTCTTAGAAGGTACCCTTCATCTATTTTATCCTCTTCTGGTTGTAAAGCAATGATTATTCTGTAATCCTTACTCGTTGTTCAACTTTCAGATGCATAAAAAGCAACTGAAAAATACCATAGTTTGGATCTGGTTTTCCTTACTTTTGAAATTGACATTCTTGCTCCTTAGCACTTTAGAGATATCTTTGATAGCACATTTCCCCAGTGCAACATGTCTTTTGATTTCCTGACTGCGGCCACCATGGGTACTGACTGTGGATCCCAAGAAAAGGAAATTGTTGACGACTACAATCTTTTTTCCATCTATCATGATACTGCTTACAGGTCCAGTCATGAGTTTTGTTTTCTTCTTGTTGAGATGTAACCCATATGGAAGGTTGTAATCTCTGATCTTCTGCAGGAAGTATTTTAGGTCTTCACTTTCTGCAAGCAAGGTTAGCATAATGTAGCTTTGAATTACTTGCTCAGCTTATAGACTGAATAGGTATAGAGAAAGTATACAATCCTAACTCACACTTTACCTGATTTTATACCATGCAGCCTTTCCTTTTTCTGTTTAGATAACTGCTTCTTGGTCTATGAAATGAGTTTTTTTTAAGCACAATTAAGTGTTTTGGAATTCTCATTCTTCTCAAAATTAGCCATAATTTGTTATAATCCATACTGTCAAATGCCTTTGCAACACAAGTAAACATCTTCCTGGTATTCTCTGCTTTCAGTCAAGACCCACCTGACATCAGCAATGACATCTCTGGTAACATGCTTCTTCTGAATCCAGCTTGAATTTCTGGTAGTCCCCTGTCATTACACTGTTGAAGTAGGTTTTGAGTAATCCTCAGCAAGAGTGCATGTGATACTAATAATACTGTTCAAAACTTTCAACATTCTGTTGAATCACGTTTTTTGGGAATGGGAGCAAATATGAATCTCTTCTAATCAGCTGGCTTAGCTGTCTTCCATATCAGTTGGCTGAGACCAGTGAGCACGTTTGGGGTTGCATCTTTTTCTAAAGTAACTCAATTGGTATTCATCAATTTCTAGGGCCTTAGCTTTAGCCAATATCTTCAGTACAATTTCACCTTCTCTTTCACAGAGTGATTATGTGTAGTTCTGCCATCTTTTTTTTTAAAATTTTATTTATTTTTTAACAAAAGTTTACATAAAAGTTGGATTTTCATTCATTCATTGTTGCACATTTTCCTCCATTTAAAAAAAAATCATTCAATATTGCATCATTTCTTCCCTCTCCCCCCGCCTCGCTCATCCACTTTGCTATGCACCTTTAATTCTGCACTTTGTTGATTTTATGAGTTTCTTGTTTTTCAGTGCTGCACAGTATTCAATGATGTGAATACAATATAGTTTTCTATCCATTAATTTGTTGATGGACACTTGGGTTACTTCCATCTCTTTGCTACTGTGAACATCATGGCAATAAACATGGGTGTGTATGTATCTGTTTGGGTGGCCACTCTGGTTTCTTTAGGGTATATTCCCAGTAGGGGAATTGCTACACTAAGCGGTATTTTTATTTCCAACTCTTTGAGAAAGCACCATACTGCCATTCATAGTGGTCGCATCATTTAACACTCCCACCATCAATAAATAGGGGTTCCAATCTCTCTACAACCTCTCCAGCATTTGTTGTCTGCAGCTCTGTTCAACTTCGAGATGGTATCTCATAGTTGTTTTGATTTGTATCTCTCTTAGAGCTAGGAATTTTGAACATTTCTTTGTGTGTGTATTTGCCATCTGAATATCTTCTTTGGTAAAGTATCTATACATATCCTGGCCCCACTTTATGATTGTTTACCTTTTTCATGTTGAGGTGCTGAAATATTCTATAAATTATAGATATGAGTCTCTTATCAAACATGTCATTACCAAATATTTTTTCCCAGTCTGTGGTTTCCCTTTTTACTCTGTTGGAGAATTTTTTTGACATGCATAAGAGTTTCTTTTCATTTTCCCTTCTTTTTTAAATTGGATTTCCATTTATTGTTGCACATTTTCCTATCAGCCCCCCATGTGCACTTTTCTCTTTTTCCCTCCCTCTGTTCCCTTCCATTCCGTTTCGTTCCCTTTCCCTTCCTTTCTTCTTTTTCTCTTTAAAAAGATTCTTTCATTGTTGCACAATTTCTTAGAAGGTCTCATTCATCTATTTTATTCTCTTCTGGTTGTAGGTTTTTCCAGATGCTTGGAAGACTGCTCCTATGTGGTTAGGGTTTTTGGAGTTCTTCCAAGCTTTAATCTGAAGTGTATAGTCTTTGCTTTTATTCCTAGATCCTTGATCCACTTTATGTTGGGTTTTATGTGTGATGTGAGGTGTGGGTCTTGCTTGAGTTTGCTATAGTTTTCCAATTTTGCCAACATCAGTTGTTAAAGGCTTTTGTTTCTCCACTTGGCTGATTTAATCTCCTTGTTAAAAATCCATTGACCACAGGCAGATAAGCTGACTTCTGTATTCTCAATTCTATTCCAATCTATTCTATATGTCTGTCATTGTAGTGGTACTATGCTATCTTGACCACCACAGCTGTGTAGTATCTGAGATCAGTGAGATCCCTCCTACCTTCTCTTTTCAGAAATGCTTTACTTACTCAGGGTCTCTTTCCATTCCAGGTGAAATTGGAAATTGCCTTTTCCATTTCTTTGAAGAATGGAATTGGAATTTGTATTGGGATTGCATTGAATTTGTAGACTGCATTTAGTAGAATTGTCATTTTCATGACACTGAGTCCTCTTATTTACGAGCATGGTATATTCTTTCATTTCTCCAGGTCTCTCTTAGTTTCTTGTAGTAATGTTTCACAATTTTCTTTGAATAAGTCTTTTGTGTTTCTAGTTAGATTTACTCCCAAGTATTTAATCTTGTGTTTAGCTATTATGATGGGTACTGTTTTTCTTAGCTCCATTTCTGTATTCTCTTTGTCACTGTAGAGAAATCCAATTTCTTTTTGGGTGATTTTAATCTGCGTCTCTCAGGCCTGTTTTTAATTATTTTTGGTCAAACATTCTTCTAGGTGTTATAGCACTGCTCTGTCGATTTGCTATACAGAGGTAGCTTGTGGTGGCTGTGATGCTCAACGCTGTGACCCTGATGTACCAACTGTGATATTGGTCACCCATTGCAGACAGTGTTTGGCAGAGCTCCCCAATTAAAACAAGCTTGGAAGCAGGAGTGGCACCCACTTCTGAAAATGCTTGCGTCTGGAAATCCTATGAACTTGGAGAAATGAAGAAAGTTCATAGAGTCACTATGAGTCGCCTACAGCTCAACATTTAACAACACAAACAACATGTTCATCTTGTTTGCCACTTTGCTGAATTGGTCGACTATGTCCATTAGTTTTCTCACTGAGTCTTTAGGGTTTTCTAAGTGTACTATCAAGCAGGAGTGGCATCCACTTCCGTAATAGCTTGCCTCTGGAAACCCTATGAACCTGGAGAGAGAATAAAAGAGACCCAAGCATTGAGGACTCTCCTTCATAGGGTCACTCTGAGTTGCCTGTGACTCGACAGCACTTAACAACAAGTGTACTATCATATCATCTGCATATAATTTTACCTCCTCTTTGTCAACTGGGATTCCTCTTATTTCCTTCTCTTGTCATTCCTATCACTAAGCCTTCCAATACAATATTGAATAGGAGAGGTGATAATGGGCATCCTTGCCTAGTTCCTGTTCTCTAAGGGAATGCCTTTAATCTCTCTCCATTGAGAATAATGTTGGCTCTTGGTTTTGCATATGTACTTGCTATGTTGAGGAAATTCCTTCTATTCCTATTTTGTTGAGTGTTTTAATCAGGAAAGGGGTTGGATTTTGTCAAAGGCCTTTTCTGCATTAATTGGTAGGATCATGTAATTCTTTGTTGTTTTATTAATGTGTTGAATTACACTGATAGTTTTTCTTATGTTGAACCATCCTTGCATAACTGTTATAAATCCCACTTCATCATGGTAAATTATTTTTTTGTTGTACTGTTGGATTCTATTGGCCAGGATTTTATTGAGGGGTTTTGGATCTATGTTCGTGAGAAATACTGGCCTATAGTTTTCTATTTTGATGGTTTCTTTACCTGACTTTTCTTATCAAGGATATGTTTGCTTTATAGAATGAGTCTGGGAGAATTCCATCTTTTTCTATTTTCTGAAATAATTTCTGTAGGATTAGTGACAGTTCTCTGAATGTTTGATAAAATTCACTTGTAAAACCATCTGGTCCAGGGCTTTTTTGGCTGGAAGTTGCGTTATTACCTGTTCAGTTTCTTCTTTTGTAATGGGGTCTGTTCAGGTGTTCTACTTCAATCTGAGTCACTTCAGGTGGGCTGTGAATTTCTAAGTATTTGTCCATTTCCTCTAGGTTTTCATATTTGAATATAGTTTTTCGTAATATTCCATTGTTGACCTTTTTAGTTGGTTCCATTGTGATATTGCCCTTTTCAACTCTTACTCATATTATTTGTGACTTTGTTTTTCTTAGTTTTGCTAAGAGTTTGTCAACTTTTTTAATCTTTTTTTTTTTTAACTTTTTTTTATCTTTTTGAAGAACCAACTCCCGGTCTTGTTCATGGTTTAAACTGTTGTTCTGTTTTCCATTTCATCTATTTCTACCCCAAGTTTTATAATTTCATATTTTTTAGAGGGTATTGTTTTCTTGCTGTTTTGTTTCAACTTGTTGGAGATATTGGGTTATAAAATTAATTATCATTTTTTTCTTGCCTTTTGATGTGTTTGTTTGTTGCTATAAACTGACCTCTAATTACTGATTCGGCTGTTTCCCAGGGGCTTTGATAGGTTGTGATTTTGTTTTAAGGAACTTTTAATTTCATTTCTTATTTCTTCTATTACCCACTTCATGTTCAAGCAGGGTGTTGTTCAGCTTCCAAATGTTTTTTTTTTCCTTCTCCTTTATCCTCTTGTTTTTAATTTCTAATTTTGTTACACTGTGATTTGAGAAGATGCTTTGTATTATGTTTTTTAACTTATTGATGCTTGTTTTGTGATGCAAATGTGATTTATTCTGTAGAATGTTCCATGCATACTGAAGAAGAAGGTATACTGTGCTTTTGGGAGTACATTAACCTATATCTATTGATGAGATAGAGTTGATTTATTTCGTGGTTTAATTCTTCAGTCTTTGTTGAGTTTCTTTCTGGTAGTTTTATCTTTTTTTGAGAGTGGTGTATTAAAGTCTCCTACTACTATTGTGGTGTTTTATATTTCTTTTTTCAGTTCTGTTAATGTTTGCTTTGTACATTTTGCAGCTATCATTTATTACTATTTATAAATATTATGGTTATATCCTCTTGTTCTATTGACCCTTTAAGCCTTATATAGTGACCTTCCTTGTTCTTTTTTACACTGAAATCTATTTTTCAGAGATTAATATCGCTACTCTTGCTTTTTTTCTGGTTGCCCTTTGCTTGGTATATTTTCCCCACTCTTTTACTTTCATTGTTGTTGTTGTTAAGTGTCGTTGAGTAACTTATGACTCATAGTGACCCTATATACAACAGCCCTAAACCTGCTCTATCCTGTGCCATATTCATGTATCTGATGCACTTACCCCAATCACTGAATCTAATCCATCTCACCAAGAGTCTTCCTCTCCTGTGCTGTCCCTCCACATTTCTAAACATGAGACATCCTTCTCTAAGGACTGGTCCCACCTTGCAACATGCCCAAAGTATGTCAGATGAAGCTTCAGAATCTTTGCCTCCAAGGAGCAGCCTGGTCTCACCCTCTCTAGGACGAACTTGTTTGTTTTCCTAGCAGTCCATGGTATAGTCAATACTCTTCTCCAGCACCACTGCTCAAAGGCATCAATTCTCCTTTCATCCTAGTCATTGTCCAGCTTTCTGATGCATAGCAAGTAATTGTGAAGACCATGGCCTGTATCAGGCACACCTCAGTTTCCAGACTGACATTGTTGTTCTCCAATACTGTGGAGAGGTCTCTTGACAGCAGACTTTCCCAACACAATAGGTATTTTAATTTCCTGGCTACTGGTGCTATAAATGTTGATTGTGGGGCCAAGCAAACTAAAGCCATTAACAATCTCAATCTCTTCACCATCTATGATGCTGCCAATAAGTCCAGTGGTGAGAATCTTTGGGTTTTTTTGTTGGGTTTTTTTTTAGGATCTTTGTGTTCTTGATGTGGAGCTTCAGTCCACATTAAAAGCTGCAGTCCTTGACCTTCTGCAGCAAGTGCTTCAGGTCCTCTTCAGTTTCAGAAAGCCAAGTGTTAGTCTTTTAATTTTAGTCTTTTTAACTTTTCACTTTTCAGGTGTGCCTCTTCTAAACAGCATATGGGTTTTGGTTTTTTCCAAATCTACTTTTCTTTTTTCTCTTCAGTGGTGCATTTAAACCATTCACATTCAGTGTAATTATTGAAAGTCAAGGTTTTATTGTTATCATTTTGTTGAGTTCTTTTAGGTGTCATTGCTGTTTATTTTGGTCCATCCTGCGTTCTGTGGTATCTCTGTAAGAAGGACTTTCCTCAGAATTTCCTGCAATGCTGGTCTTGTTTTTACAAACTCCCTTGGGTCTGCTTATCAAAGAATATCTTGATCTCTCTGTCATAATGGATGGACAGTTTTGCTGAGTATAGTAGTCTTGGTTGACAGTGGTATTGAGTGTTTGATATATGTCATTCCACTGTCTTCTTGCTGGTTTCTGCTGAGAAATAGGCACTTACTCTTATTTGCTCTCCCATATATAGGCGCAATGTCAAGAAGACAAAGAGTCTCACCACTGGGCCAACTGGCAGCATCAGGATAAATGGTGAAGAGATTGAGATTGTTCACAGCTTCAGTTTGCTTGGCTCCACAGTCAACACTCTCGGCACCAGCAGCCAGAAAATTAGAAGACGTATTGCCTTGGGAAAGTCTGCTGTTAGGGATCTCACCAAGGTACTGAAGAACAATGGTGTCTCTTTGGAGACTAAGGTGCGCTTGATACAGGCCAGGGTCTTTGCTATCACTTGTTATGAATCAGAGAGTTGGACAATGACTAAGGAGGATAGAAGGAGAATTGATGCCTTTGAGCTGTGGTGCTGGAGAAGAGTATTGAGAATACCATGGACTGCTAGGAAAACAAACAGATTCATCCTGGAGAGGGTTAAATCCGGCGGCTCCTTGGAGGCAAGGATTCTAAGGCTCCATCTGACATACTTTGGACATGTTGCAAGGAGGGACAGGTCCTTGGAGAGGGACATCATGCTTGGTAGGGTGGAGGGATAGCGCAGAAGGGGAAGGCCCCCTATGAGGTGGACTGATTCAGTGGCTGGGGTAATCGGGATGGGTGTGTCAGAGACGGTGCAATTGGCACAGGACAGAGCACAGTTTAGGGATATTGTACATAGGGTTGCTATGAGTTGCAAGCGACTCGACGGCACATAACAACAACATATAGGTTACTCTTCACTTCTCTCTAGATGCTTTCAGAATTCTCTCCTTGTCTCTGGTTCTGGCAAATTTTACTATAATATGCCTTGGTGGTTTTCTTTTGGGGTCTGTTCTATGTGGTGTTCACTCAGTTTCTTTTATATATTATTCTCTCAGTCTTCATTATGGCCAGAAAGTTTTCTTCTGGTAATTATTCTTCCACAACTTTCTCAGTGACTTTACTTGCTTCTTCCTGTTCTGAAATTCCAATTACGCACATGTTATTCTTCTTGCTAGTGTTCCATATAATTCTTAAACTTTCTACTTTTTCCTTCCTTTTTGATTTTGCTTTTTGTTCTAGCAGATCAATGCTGAGAATTATATCTTCTATTTTCCTGGTTCTGTGTTCCATCTCTTCAACTTTGCTCATATGTACCTCCAACACGTTGACAGCATCTGAAACACTGGTCCTCATATTCTGGATTGCTGTTTCTTCTTTTCCCAGAGCCTCTTTGGCCGTGTTTGTTTTATCTGCCTTGTCTTGTCTTTTTTTTTTTTAAGTTCCTTTTGGCTTTGCTTGTAGATTACTATAATTCTTTGAGTTTGTCTTTTACTCATTGAAAATGTTCAATCATTATTCTTTTAAATTCTGTGTTAGAAAGTTCCATCAGACTTTCTGGCTTCAGAAAATCCAATGATTCTGTGTTTTGATGACTTTTTTAAGGTGACATTTTGTTTTGATTTTGTGTAAGGTGTGAGGTAGTCTGCTTCTACCCTGTCATTGCTGTGATAGTTTTTTGTGCCTGTGGCCTTAGTAAGTCCTTAGTCTGATAACCTTAGCTCTGGATCTCACTGCTTCAGAGGAGCACCCTGCCTGAATTTCTCTCTGATACTTTGACTCAAGGGAAGACTTGCTTCAATTGGAGAGAGAGATAGTTTGTGAATTAGCAGCTTTCTAGGCCAGGCAAGTGCCACAGTTAGGCAGAGTCCAAAGGGTCCAAAGTTCACGTACTGCCTCTGGAATGGGACGGCGGTATTCAGAAAGGAAATTATTTCACCTATGATATTGGTGTTCCTGGATTAGGACGGTGGGGTGGGTGGCAGTGGGGCCATCTCCATACAGCTAGATGGTCCAGTTCTCCTGATGGGAGCACGGTCCTGGAGGAAGCCAAACTAGACTGATAATTTGCTGGCTCTCTCAGAGACTTGACTTTAGACTGCAGCAGTCAAGAGCACTGGGCTTCCTACCTGCAGATGCCAGACTTCCTTCAGTTGCCACAATACCTACATTATTGGTGCTCCTGGCACAGGGGGAGTGGGGTCGTTTCCACATCACGGGGTGGTCCAGTGTACCAGGAAGGTCCCAGCAGCAGGTTGGTCCCAGAAATTGCTTTCATTTGGAAATTATGGGTAAGTATGGGCTAGGATGCAGGCATCAGGGAAGTCTTCTTGAGGACCATGCTCTGAGGCAGCCCCTGAAAACTCTGCTACATGAAGCCTCACTGGCCCAAAGCTGTGAAGGCTGGTGCAGAGCAAAGTGCTGCTGCTCAGCCATGACTTGTGCTGGGCATTCTCTAGGGAGCACTGCTCAGCAGTGGTAGCAGCAGCTAATGAGGTTGCATGGATCCCAGCAATGCAGCTGCTGCCGCCCCGGAATGCAGCACTAAGAGCTCCTGGTGCATGTCTCAGGCTCCTAAGCAATCACTGCTTAACAAGGAACATCCTAGAGAAAAGGCATTGGGCTGTTGCCTGTCGAGTCGCCAGGCTGTCTTTAGTCATCTATCACATTGCAGGCACACTAGCACGTGAGCAAGTGGGTGAACACTTGCAATCTGCAGTCAAGGCCCCAAGAAGGAACAGCTGCTCAGCTCCTTCCATCTTATGCTTCTTACATCATTCAAGATTTTGTCTGTACAATCCTTCAGTGTTGCCAAATCTACGCTTGAATTTGTTCTTTAGTTCTTTTAGGTTGAGAAGTGCTAACCCTGTTCTTTCCTTTTGGTTTTCTAACTCCAGCTCCTTTCACATTTCATTATAATATTTTGCTTTGTCTTCTTGAGCTGTCTTTTAAAAGCTTCCATTCAACTCTCTAACTTACCTCAGCATCCCCATCCCCTTTCTTTTTGTTGCAGTGACAGTTTCATAGTCTCTTCTGAAACCTACTTTGGTCTTTTCTTTCTTTCTTGTCTACAAAGGCATTACAAAATTCCATTTTGCTTTTTTTCACAAAGATGTCCTCTCACAATTCTTCTGGTCTTCGGTCATTAGTGTTCAATGTATCAAATCTATCCTTAAGATGATTTCTAAATTCAGTTGTGATATATTCAAGATCATATTTTTATTCTTGTTTTGATTTTCTTCAATTTCACTTTGAACCTGCATATAAGCATTTGATGGTTGGCCTAGTTTTGACTGCTGATATTGAGCTTCTTCGACTTTTCTTTCTACAGATACAGTCAATCTGATTCCTGTGTAGTTCTGCACGCAAGTCCATGCATACTTATGTTTTTATTTAAAAAGCACTGCCAATGAGTAAATAATTCATTGTACAAAATTCTATCATGTGCTCTCCAGTCTCATTTCTACTGCCAAGACCATGTTTTCCAAATAGCAATCCTTCTCCTTTTGCATTCTAGTCATCAGTTAATATTTTTTCATTTATACATTGTGTTTTATACAATCTTGCATTTACATTGTTTATATAATAATACATATACATTCTATTTTTCATTATATTTTTAATTGGTTTTCTTATAAACTTTATATACATTGTTTCACACTATTCTTCAATCACATGGTGTTTCATACAATCATTCTCATGCATTATGTTTTATAAACTTAATCACCATTGGACCTTGCCCATCATGACCCTGTCTTTTCACCCAGATCCTTCCCATTTACTTCCCCCTCTCCCTCCACTCACCAAACTGTGCAGTTAATAGTTTTATTAAAAGTTAATATTGAGGTTAATATTCATCAGTTAATGCCATTGCCTGATTAAAAATGGCCCAAACCAGTCCATCTCAGTTTCACTATTGCCAAGATACTGATATTTATGCATTTCAATACATTTCTGACAACTTCCAATTTCCCTAAATGCATGTTTTTATACATTCCATGTTCCAATTATTATTTGATGCTTGCAGCTATTTCCCTTCATTTGGAGTCTTGCCACATCAGCAAATAAAGGTACTTCACTCAGTAAAGACTCCTTCTGTGTCATTACAGTAAACTCTACTTTGAGGAGGCAGCTCTTTCCTAGTCACATTCTGAGTGCCTTCTAAGCTGAGGGGCTCATCTCCCAGCACTATATCCAATCATGTCCTTCTGTTGTCTACAGAGTTTTCAAAGGCAGGTTATTTCAGAAGCAGATGGTCAGTCCTGCTTCTTAGTCTGTCTTAGTCTGGATGCTCCCCTGAAATCTGTCTACTGGGGTGACTCTTCTGGTATATAAATACAGGACCATAGCTTCCAGCATCACAGCAACATATAATCTACCATAGTACAGAAAACTGACAGAGGAGAGGTGGATTAAATCATCATTACAATCTTATTGAGTAAAGTATTATCCTTTCTGATTCCAGAAAGGAAAAAGCTTAGCAGGTTCAAGTGATCCACCCAAAGTCCCATGACAGGTAAGTGGCAAACCCTGAATGTGAACCTAGGTCAGTCTGACTCATGGTCCTATCCATTTACTTGGTTAGCTAATCTCTAACCCAAAACATCACTGCTGTAGAGTTGATTCTAACTCATTGTGACCTTATAGGATAGAATGCAACATTCTCAAAGGGGTTCTAAGGCTGTGCATTTTGATAGAGGTAGACTTTCAAATCCTTAGAAAGTAGTAAAGACCAGCATGCTGGCTGTAAAACTGATAATAAACAAGTATAAATCTCTGCACTCTTAAGAAGTTTGATTCTATAACAGATGAAAAAGGGAAAAGCAAAGGAAGAACACGTGGATGGAAGAGGATAAAACCCTTGGATGCAGGTGAGCAGTTCAGCAGGAGAGGCTACAGCATGCCATCAGCAGTGAGTAGAGTCTGAAATTGTGGGAAATTACCATTTAGGATGCAGGTATAGTAGGAAAAGAGAAATGAGGACAGAATTTTATAAAAATATAACCTTCAGGCTTTGGCTTCTTGATGTTCTACTGCAATTTTTAGGGTTACTTTTGACATCCACTTTGGGTTTTTTTTCTCTTTTTTTTCTCCTGTCTTTGTAGAGAAAGACCCTTAATCAGGTGGACTGACAAAGCAACTACAGGAATGAGCTTGAGTGTGTCAGAGATTATGAGGCTGGCACAGGATAGTACATGTCTATTGTTCATAGGGTCACTATGTGTTGTATATAACGGCACCTACTAATAATAACAACCTTCAGAAGAGCTAACCTAAGACAAGATGAAGATATAAAGAAAACAGGAAAACAATGTGTAGTTGAAGAAGAGTAAGTTCTAAGAAAGTAGCCATCTACGGGCAAATGGATAAATAAAATGTGATCTATCCATATAAGAGAATATTAGACATAAAGCAAAATGACATCCTGATATATGCTATACCATGGGTTAACTTTAAAACCATTACTCTGAGGAAATCACATGATCATGAAAGGGTAACTACTATATGATCTCACTTATATGAAGTACCTAGAAGAGACACACATATTTAAAACAAAATAACAGTTACCATGACAGGACAAGGAGAGGAAAAGGAGGAGTCAATGCTTAGGTACTAAGAGCTTCTGTTAGTGGTGAAGGATTAAGTGGAAATTATTAATACTAGTGATACAAAACTAATGCAACTGATACTACTAAACTGTACATGAAGAAAAGACCAAAATGGACGTCAGAAGAGACTCTGAATATTGCATTAGAGTGCCAAGAAGCCAAAGCAGAGGGAAGAAATCAAGATATTAAGCAGCTGAACAGAAGATTTCAAAGGGCAGCATGGGAAGACAAAGTATTATACTGAAACGTGCAAAAAGCTGGAGTCAGAAAATCAAAGGGGTAGAACTTGCTCAGTATTTCTTAAGCTTAAGGAACTGAGGATCAAATTCAAGCCCCTAGTTGCAATACTTAATGATGCTTTGGGGAGAACATTAAATGATCCAGAAGTATTAAAAAAAGATGGAAAGAGTATACAGAGTCATTGTACCAAAAGGAATTGGCAGACACAGAAGAATTTAATTAAACAATGTATGAGAAGAGGCTGTGGTGATGAAGGAGGAAATTCAAGCTGCTCTGAAAGAATTGGCAAAAAACAAAGCCACAGGAATTGATGATATACCAATTGATATATTTCAATAAAGAGTTGCTGCCCTGAATGTGCTCACCAAGTTGTGCTAAGAAAACTGAGGACAACTTCCTGGCCAACTGACTGGAAGATATTAATATTTATTCCCATTCCAAAGAAAGGTTATCCAACAAAATGTGGAAATTACTGAACAATATAATTAATATCACACGCAAACAAGATTCTGCTGAAGATTATCCAAAACAACTGGAACAGCACATTAACAGAGAATTGCCTGAAGTGTAGTCTGGGTTTCGAAGGGGTCGTGGTATTAGGGATATTGCAGCTAATGTTAGATGAATCTTGGCTGAAACCAGGGAATACAAGAGGAATGTTTATCTGTGTTTCATTGATTATGCAAACTGTGGCTGACTTTTAGAAGAATGGGAATCCCAGAAGACTTGATAGTGCTTATGCGAAACCTATACTTGGACCAGAAGACAAGTCAAAGAACAGAGCAAGGGAACACTAAATGGTTCAAAATTGGGAAGCGTGTATGCCAGGGATGTGTCCTATCTCCATACCTTTTCAATCTATATGCAGAAAAGATTATGCGGGAGGCTGGGCTCTATGAGAAGAAATGTGGCATCAGGATTGGAAGAAGATTAATCAACCATCTGCGTTATGCAGATGACACAACTCTGCTTTCTAAAACTAAGGAGGATCTGAAGCTGCAGAAGGTCAATGACTACAGCCTTCAATATGGATTGAAGCTCAATATCAAGAAAACAAAGATTTTCACCACTGGGTCAATTGGCAGCATCATGATGGATGGTGAAGAGATTGAGATTGTAAACAGCTTTAGTTTCCTTGGCTCCACAATCAACTCTCTTGGCACCAGCAGCCAGGAAATTAAAAGACGTATTGTGATTGGGAAGTCTGCTGTTAAGAGACCTCTCCAAAGTACTGAAGAGCAATGATGTCAGTCTGGAGACTAAGGTGCACCTGATGCAGGCCACGGTCTTTGCAATCAATTGCTATGTGTCAGAGAGCTGGACAATGACTAGGGATGATAGAAGGAGAATCAATGCCTTTAAGCTGTGGTGCTGGAGAAGAGTACTGAATATACCATGGACTGCTAAGAGAACAAACAGGTTTGTCCTGAAGAGAGTAAAACCAGGCTGCTCCTTCGCGGCAAGGATTCTGAAGCTTTATCTGACATATTCTGGACATGTTGCAAGGAGGGAGGGACCAGTTCTTGGAGAGGAACATCATTCTTGGGAGGGTGGAGGAACAGTGCAGGAAAGGAAGACTTTAGATGAGATGAATTGATTCAGTGACTGGGGTAATGGAGGTAGGTGTGTCAGACACAAAAAGTTTGGCACAAGTTAGACTAGGGTTTAGGGCTGTTGTATATAGGGTCGCTATGAGTTGTGAGCAACTTGACAGCATATAACAACATGAAAAATGCCAAACAGTGAAACGGGTGCTATATGAAGGAAAGTTCTGGTTACCCAGTGGGTAAGAGTTGCACTGCCAATTCAAAGAGAGGTTGTTCAAATCCACGGGCTGCTCCACAAGAGAATGACAGGTAATCTCCACATGCAATTTACAGCCTCTGAAAACCCACTGGAGGATCAGCTGTGAATCAATTCCTACATGATGGCAATGAGTGAGGATGTTGTTGTTGTTAATGCCATCATGGTGACTACAACTCACCCTATTAATAACATATCTGACCCTTGCCTGTATGGCATTATTGTTCATGATCTCTGTCATGCTCAAGCCCATTGTGGTACTCAACATGTCAATTCATCTTGTTGAAGGTCTTCTTCTCCTTTGCCAACCCTCTATATTTCCTAGCATGATGCCACCCTGTAAGGACTGGTTCTTCCTGACAATATGGCCAAAATAAGTGAGAAGTTTCACCAACCTTGCCTCTAAGGAGCACTCTGGTCGCACTTCCTTCAAGAAAGATTTGTTTGTTCTTTTGGCAGTCTTTTGGGATAGTGAAAGCTCTTCTCAAACACCACAATTCCAAGGCATCGAGTCTTCTGATATCCTTATTTATTGCCCAACTTTCAGATACATAGGAAGCAACTAAAAATGTCATGGCTTAGATCAGGGGCACCTTACTCTTTAAACTACTCTCATGCTTTGTCTCTACTACTTTAGATAAATCCTTGACAGCAGATTCTACCAATTCAACACATCTTTTGATTTCCTGACGGCTGCTTTCAAGGATGTTGATTGTGGATTCCAATAATATGAAATCCTTGACAACTTCATGATTTTCTCCATCTATCATTATGTCGTCTATCGGTCCAGTCATGAGGGTTTCTGTTTTCTTGATGCTGAGATGTAACCCATTTTGAAGGCTGTAGTTTTTTAATCTTCTGCAGCAAATATTTCAAGTCGCCTTTACTTTCTGCAAGTAAGGTTGTGTGTCATTGGTATAAAGCAGTTTGTTGATAAGTCTTCCTCCAATCTTGATACCATATTCTTCTTCTTAAATTCCACCTTCTTGAACAGGTATGGAGAAAGGAAACAAGCCTGACACACACCTTTTCTGATTTTAAACCATGCAGTGTCCCTTTATTCTAGTTGAATAATTGCTTCTTGATATAGGTTTCCTCTGAGCACAATTAAGTGTTCCTGGATTCCCATTTTTCCTCAATGTTAGCCATAATTTATTATGATCTACATAGTCAATGACTTTGCATAATCAAAAGAGCACAAGCAAAGATCTCCCTAATATTCTGTGCTTTCATTCAAGATCCATCTGATATCACTGCAATAATACCCTGGGGCCATGGCCTCTTTCTGAATCCAGCATAAATTTCTGGCAATTCTATGTGAATGTACTGTTGCAGCCATTTTTGCATAATACTGAGCAAAATTTTCATTACCAGTGATATTAATATTATTGTTCAATAATTTTCACAGTCTGTAAAAAAAACAAAAAGGAAGAATAAGCTCAGCATTTCTCAAGCTGAAAGAAATAATTCAAACCTTAAGCTGCAACACTGAAAAATTCTTTGAAAAATACTAAATAATGCAGGATATATGAAAAGATGACGGAATACACATAGTCACTGTACTAAAAGAATCAACCAGCACTGAACCATTTCAGGAAGTAGCACCTGATCAAGAACCAGTAGTACTGAAGAAAGAAGTTGAAATTGCACTGAAAGCACAGACAAAAAAAAAAGCCACAGGAATTGATGGACTATCAATTGAGGTATTTCAGGAAACAGATCCTACCCTGCACATGCTCACAAATATCTGCCAACAAATATGGAAGAAAGTTACTTAGCCAGCTGACTGGAAGAGATTCATGTTTTTTCCCATTCCCAAGAAAAATATTCCAATAGACTGTTGTAGTTGTTGCTGTTAGATGCAGATGAGTGCTACATATAGACTACTGTATGTTGCTGTTGTTAGAGGATGTTGAGTACTATAAATATAACAACTGGGGGGAAAGCATTAAGGTAAAATGCTTAAGAAAGCAAATATAAAAATGGTCAATTATGAAGAAAAAGTACAAAATTTTACTGAAGAATACGAAAAGTTATTTAAAAGGTTATTAAAACAGGTCTAACACGTTTCCACGATTCTACAGTTTAAATATATAAATTCTGTACAAAATTATTTATCAATTTGAAGTAATTTTAATTAAAATCTTAGGGAGATGTAGAGGAAAATTTCTGTTTACTTTTTCCGTTGCTGCACAGGGAAAGAAAATGAGGAAAAGGGAGGAGAAATTTTAAACAATTTTATTTTATCTGGATGATAAATTTCCATAAAAGTAGGGAAAAAATATTCAGTATTAAAATAAGGGCCTTTGACTTCCAGAAATTGAAACAGTCCCGAATAGCAAGCATTTGCTTGCTATTCAGACTTGTCATTGTTGTTGCTGTAATGTGCCATTGAGTCACCTGTGACTCATAGTGACCCTATGTACAAGAGCCCTAAATGCCGTTCTAACCTGTGCCAACCTCACCGTCTCAAACACACTCATTCTCACCACTCTACTCACAGAATCTATCCATCTCATCGAGGGTCTTCCTTTCCTCTCTCTCAAACATGATGTCCCTCTGCAAGGACCAGTCCCTCCTTGCAACATGCCCAAAGTATGTCAGATGAAGCTTCAGAATCCTTCACTCCAAGTAGCATTCTGGCTTCACCCTCTCCAGGATAAACCTGTTGTTCTCCTAGCAGTCCATGGTATATTCAACACACTTCTCCAGCACCACAACTCAAAGGCGTCAATTCTCTTTCTATCATCCCTATTCACTGTCCAACTCTCCAATGCATAGCACGTAATAGCAAGACTATAGCCCAGATCAGGTGCACTTTAGTCTCCAGACTGACATCATCGCTCTTCAGTACTCTTGAGAGGTCCCGTACAGGTGACTTTCCCAATGCAATTCGTCTCCTGATTTCCTGGCTGCTGTTACCAAGAGTGCTGACTGTGGAACCAAATAAACTAAAACTGTTAAATGTCTCAATCTCTTCACCATCCATACTGATGCTGCCAATTGGCCCATTGGTGAGAATCTTGGTTTTTTATATATTGAGCTTCAATCCATATTGAAGACTGCAGTCCTTGACCTTCTGCAGCAAGCGCTTCAAGTCCTCTTCAGTTTCAGCAAGCAGGGTTGTGTCATCCACATAACACAGGTTGTTGATGATTCTTCCACCAATCCTGATGCCACATTCCTCCTCGGATGGCCCAGTGTCTCAGATGATCTGTTCTGCATACAGACTGAAAAGCTATGGAGACAAAATACATCCCTGACAGACCCCTTTATTTGGAACCATCCAGTGTCTCCCTGATCTGTTCTGACGACTGCCTCTCGGGCCAAGTATAGATTTTGCATTAACACAGTCAAAAGTTCTGGGATTCCCATTCTTCTCGGAGTCAGCCAGAGCTTTTTGTGATCCACACAGTCAAAAGCCTTTGCATAGTCAATGAAGCACAGATAGACATTCTTCTGGTATTCTCTGCTTTCTGCCAAGATCCATTTAACATTAGTTATAATGTCCCTAGTACCACGACCTCTTCTAAATCCAGCCTGCCCATCTGGCAGTTCTCTGTTGATATATTGTTCCAAACGTTTTTGGATAATTTTCAGCAGAATCTTGCTTGTGTGTGATATCAATGATATTGTTCGATAATTTCCACACTCTGTTGGGTCACCTTTCTTTGGAATGGGAACAAATATTGATCTCTTCCAGTCAGCTGGCCAGCTGTTTGTCCTCCAGATTTCCTGGCACAACTTATTGAGCACATCCAGGGCAGCGTCTGTTTGTTGAAATAAATTAATTGGTATGCTGTCAACTCCTGGAGCCTCCTTGTTTTTTGCCAATTCCTTCAGAGCAACTTGAAAAGGAAAAAAAAATGCCCACTTTGCAATGCTCTCTTGTTCCAGATTGTTGTCATACATTTAACATCTAATCATACATTCATTTTTTTTCCATACAGTTCTCTCTTTCCAATGAAGTGTTCATTATCTATTCACTCTTTTCCAATGCTTTCTTAGCCCCCCATGTCAGTTCTATTTTATAACAGCATTGTTATGCAGTATTTGTCCTTTTATGACAGATAACTTCACTCAGCATAGTATCTTCCAGGTTCACTTATATTCTGTGGTGGTTTACAAGTTTACTGTTTTTTTAGTGCTATATAGTATTTCATTGTGTGGGTGTGCCATGGTTTTTCAATCCATTCATCTGTTGATGGGAAGTTCAGCGGCTTCCATGTCTTTGCTATTGTGAATAACACAGCAATAAAAATGGGAATGCATAAAAAAAAGAGTGGCCCAATAGGATGTGGAAATTTATCAAATAATATAATTAATATCACAAGCAAGTAAAATCGTGCTTAAGATTATTTTTAAATGGCTGGAACAGCACATAGGCAGGAAACTGCTAGAAACTCGAGGTAGATTCAGAAGAAGCCATGACAGAAAGGATGTATCACAGCTAATGTCAGATGGATCTTGGCTGAAAACAGATAATACCAAAAAGATGTTTACTTGTGTTTTATTCACTATGTAAAGGCATTGGACTGTGTGGATCATACCATATTATAGAAAATGATGAGAATAATAGGAATCTCAAAACACTTAGCTGAGCTTATGTGAAGTCAATACATAAGACCAATAGGCAGTTGTCCAAGCAGAACAAGTAAACACTGCATGTTTAAAACCAGGAAAAGTGTCCATCAGGATTGTAACCTTTCTCTGTATCTATTCAACCTATATGCTGAGAAAATAATTCAAGAAGCTGGTCAATATGAAAAAGAATAGAGGAAGACTTTATCAACAACATTCATTATACAGATGACACAACCTTGCTTGTGGAGAATGAAAGGACTTGAAGTACTTGCTGCAGAAGAGCAAAGATGACAGCCTTCAATATCGGTTATATCTCAACAAGACAAATACCCACCAACAGGCAGCATCATGATAGATGGAGAAGACAAAAGTTGTCAATTATTTAATTTTACTTGGATTCCAATCAACACTCATGATAGCAACAGTGAAGAAATCAAAAGATGTGTTGTACTGGGAAAATCTGTTAAGGAATAACGATGTCAGTTTAAACACTAAGATGTGCATAGCTGGTTTAAACACTAAGATATGCCTCATTCAAACTGTGGTCTTTTCAACTGCTTCCTATGCATCTAAAAACTAGACAATGAGTAAAGTTAACAGAGTAGAATATGTGTCTTTGAATTGTAGCACTAGAAAGGAGTATTGAATATCTCACGACTGCTAAAAGAACAAAGAAATAATTTTGTGTGTGTGTGTGCCAGCAGGGTGCTCCTTAGAGGCAAGGATGGTGAAAGCTCATCTCTGATTTTTGGGCATGCTGTCAGAAGGAGTCAGTCCCTGGGAAAAAGCACTATGCTGGGTAAGATGGAATGTCAGAGAAAGAAATGATCCATAACAAGATGTTTTGATACAGTAAATGTAACAATGGGTCTGAGCATATCAGAAACTGTGAGGATGGAGCAGGATAAGGGAAGTTTCAGATCTTTTTTTTCTTTTTTTTGTAATGTCACTATAAGTCTAAATGACTGGATGGCACCTAACACCATTCTCAAATATGGGATTTGTTATTGTTGTTGTTGCATGTTGCAGTCAGAACTAACTCATAGCTGACTCTCCACTGGGTTTTCAGAGACTGTAAGTAGCACAGGAGGAGACTGTCCACCCTGCTCCTGAAGAGCAACCAGCAGATTTGAACTGAGCCTCTGGGACTTCAGTGTAGCTGCTTACCACTAGGCCACGGAAAGAGGTGAACTAGGTTTAATGTCTGGCACTACTACTTTCTGTCTCAAAACTTGTCATAGAATAATACACACAAACCCCTTACTAGGGACCTCTGGTGACTTAGTGGTAAGGAAATTGTGCAGAGGTATGTGGTTTGAATCTACCAGCTGCTCAGTGGGAGAAAGGCAATCTTGTCTCATGCGATTTATGGCCTCTGAAAACCCACTGGAGGGTCAGCAATGGACCGGTTCCAACTTGATGGTAAACAACAACATACCCTGGCTATAAAGCTATTTATCAAGCTAATTACTAAATGTAGTAATTAACACCAAAGGCATGCAGTTTGAATCCATGAACAGTTCCCCTGGAAAAAGATGGGCAATCTCCTCCCATATGATTTACAGTCTCTGAAAACCTGCTGAACACATGAGTTGCCTCAACTCAGGAGGACACAACAACATATAACCAGAATGGGAAAACCTTCTGGATCAATGAAATCAAAGAGATAACTCAAAGAAAACTCAAGTATAAGATTTTATCAAATGTACTTTTTTATGATAAAGGTAGGATTGCTAACCAATTCCAAAAGAATAAATAGTGATTACCGGTGAGGATGGCATTTTAGGCACACAGGAGCCCAAAACCCTCTTTAACTAAGATACCAGAAAACATAGACAGCAGATGTGGAGGATTAACTTGGAACCCTGAGTGGAAAAGACAAAGACAAAGAACTACGTCAAACAGCTTAAAACACTAAATGAAGAAACTGAATGAAAATGTCAAATAATGGGACTGACAGACACATGATTGTAAACATTTCAGAGCAGCCATTTTGAATGAAGGTCTAGCAGGCTTGGGAACCTGGTATCAGCAGCTGTCTGATGACAAGACAATTAAGATTTCCTCCCTTGTTTTCCACACCTGCCCTAGAGATCAGGGGAGCAACCCCCCTTAATGGTCCCCCAGGAGGTTTACAGCATTTCCCTGACCCAGCCCAGCCCAGCCTGAGGCGGGCTCTTGTCATTCTGTATCTGTAGTGGGGTACACACATGGTCTACACTCAGACACCCCTTCAGGAACTGGTAGGCTGTGCCATGCCTGGTCTGCAACCAGCAATGAACTAATGGGGCACCACCTCTGACTGGGCTCTTTGCCACTCACCGGGCATCTTCAGTCATCACAGGCACATTCAGAGCAGTGCATCTTCCATGGAAAGTGCCATTCCTGGGCTCAGACTGGCAGTGACTCTCCCTTCACACTAACCACCTATCTGGGTACCTGACTGCACCCAAATCCTGGACTGACAAGGACAGAATCTCTAACCAGGAAGGTTCCCCTGGCTACTGTGAAGCCCCAGCCATTGACACCCAACAGACCAGAAGTGCTTCCATTCTTAGGGCCACAGCCACCTCTCAAAGGAGCAGATGCTGACGTGACTGGGCACCTTAACCCCAAATTCTGTCCACTGGCACAAAGACTGTCCCTGAATCAATACTTTGTGTCTACCCACCTAAGTTGTGGCAAGAGATACCCTCCTCCCGAATGATTCCTTTTCTTTTATTCCCCACTGCTTTTTGAATTTTTGTTTACTTGTTTAACTTTTTATCTTTTTTTTTGCTCTTGTGGATTTTTTTCATTTAAATTAAACTTGGATTTTTCATCAGAAAGCATACAGGCAGGTAGGCAACAGGCAGATATAGATAAAACCTTGGGGAACAAATATTCCAACCAAAACGTCAACACCCACAAAGGATGCTAATTAGAAAGCAAAAAGAAGAAATAAGGAGTATACATTCAGAATTTTTAAATGGAGCAGTTCAGTCAGGATTTCAAGTTAAAGTAAACTATTTATCTTAAAGTTGGAAATAATTTACAGAGTATTCTTCAAGAAAAATTAGTAAACCTTCTCTTCAAAATGAAAAAGTAGACTAATAAAAACGACTTTAAAAACAACCAACAACAACAACAACAACAAAACGTAAACACTAAAACAACAGCAACGAAGGAAAGGACAAGTCGTAAACATGGACATAAAATGAACACAACACAGAAAAGTGTCAGAGCACAGAAATCAGCAACATCACAAAAGAAAAATGTAGCATGAAACACTGCATAATATAGTTTTTTCTAGAGGACATTATGCTAAGCAAAATAGTCACAAAAGGACTACTAGGGTATGCTGTTGTTGAGTACTATCAATTTGGAACTGACCTGTAGCTGACCCTCCAGGTTTTCAGAAGCAGTTTAATTGCACAGGAGGAGAATGTCCATTTTTCTCCTGTGGAGCAGTTGGTGAATATGAACCACATGCCTTTTGTAAAGAAAGGTTTGCACACAGAATTCTGGATGGTTACCAAGGATGGGAAGGTAGGGAGAGGAGAATAAAAACAGACAAGCTCAAAGGCAATATACAACATACTGATTATACATTGTAATTAACCAGTTACAGCAATCTATTAGAATTAGTAGAACCGACTCCAGCTGGCTTTCTAAGGCTATACATCGCATGCGAGGATATTATCCATCTTTCCCTGGTGGAGTAGATGGAGGATTTGAATCATTTACCTTCGGTTTGGTAGTCCAGCACCTTCCTCACCAGGCCACCAGAGGTCCCTTAATAAAACTGTTGTTATATAAAAATATGTATGACTGACACGTTATAAGGAGGGACCTTTGAGAGGGACATCATGCTTGGGAGAGTGGAGGGACAGCGCAGGAAGGGAAGGCCCTCTATGAGGTGAACTGACTAGGGAAATCAGGATGGATGTATTAGAGACAGTACAATTGGCACAGGACAGAGCAGAGTTTAGGGCTGTTGTACATAGGGTCGCTATGAGTCGCAAGTGACTCGACGGCATATAACAACGATGACAGCAACATGAATGATTGCATGAACTTATTATCTGTTGTTGCTGTTGTTACATGCCTTCAAGTTACTTGAGACTCAGAATGTTATAAAACAAAATCTGTATGAATGGTCAAATGAAAACCAATAGGATATGTAACTTTACCTTAAATAAAATAAAATTTTCTTAAAAAGAATATTTCTTTTAAAAAACCAACAACATGCCAACATAATTGATTTCCTTTTTTTTGGGGGGGGGGGCATCCCTCCAAAATAATTCTATAGTTAAACGTAAAAAAAACTAACTGCTACAGAATTTAAGGAAAATACATATCCATATAACACTGAGAAGAAAGATTTTTCTAAATCTAATTCCTTAATTGTTGTTGTTGCTTATTGCTGTCAAGTTGAACAAGACTCATAGCGACCCTATGAACAAAAGGCCTAAAGCCTATCTATAGCTATTGTTGTTTCTCCTAGTTCACAGAGTTTTCAGAGGCATGTGGTTTAGGAAGTGGATGCCATTCCTGCTTCCAAACTTGAGTCAAACTGAAACTATAAAACAAAAGACACCCAAGTTTCACTCTAGCACCAGTGGGTTTTCAGAGGTTACACACTTGGACAAGCTGGTGGATCTGAACTGTTTCCCTTTTGGCTGGCAGCACAGCTCCTTATCATTTGGTCACCAGAGCTCCCTAATTATGAAGTTTTGAATTATGAAGATAATTTAAAGACAAACAGTAATCTAGAAGGAAAATTATGCCATCAGAATAAACATACAACTATTGTTTTTAATTGTGTAAGGAGAATTTACATACCAATAAGAAAAACATTAAAAATATTAAAGAAAATGAGCAAAAATCCATGAGAACTGAAAAATGTTTGAACCTCACTCATAATCTAATTAAAATGAGACCTGTATTTTGTGTAGCCTCTTACTTAGTAATGTAACTGTCTAGTGCTGGGAATTATAGAACAATCACTCAGATGGGGATATCAAAAAAAGCCCAATTTTAAGGTGAAACTTGACAATGGATCTGTGAAACAGTGGATTGCTTTTATATGCTCTTTTTTTTTTTTAAGGTTTCTAACATGTACTTTTAAAAACACGTACAGTAGGAAGAAGACATCTCACTCCTATCTTGCCACAATTTCCTTCCTGGTTAAATCAAGGAACAGTCACTTTTTGGACCAAAATCGTTTGTACCGCTCCACATCAAAGTCATCCTTGACTTCTGGTTCCTCTTTCTTCTCTTTGGATTTGGCCTCACGTTTCTGGTAGTGAGCCTTTCTCTCTTCAGGAGACAGGGTGTCAAGGTCTATAGGCATCACCAGCATGCGTCGTGGCTCCCTGTAGCGGATGTGGATGATGGCACCATCTTGCTTCACTAAGAGCACTGGATAGAGGCATGCATAGGCCTGCCTGTGGAGCCGTGTGAGTGATGCCCTGTTGCAGTCAGCCCACCCAAGGGATGTGTGCAGGTGACAGGATGAGGTGGCAGCTCTCTGCATGAGACTCTGCCACAGAAGGCCAGACATGCTTCCCACAGCTGCCATTCCTCCTTAGACACGTGGAGGTAGTCGCTGACCTGACGTGTGACCTGGGGGTCACAAAAGTGTCACCACTGCCATTCCTCTTGTTGAAACACCCGCGAGGTCGGTGGCAGCGCAGCGTCACTCTTATATGCTCTTTTTAGTTATGGTCTTGTAACTATCACAAAATAATATTAGGGAAGAATACGGAATATTATGGACTGCTAAAAAACCAAATCTGTTTTAAGAGTGCTTTTTAGAAGCAAGGATGGTTCAGACTTCATCTCACATTTGTTGAAAACGTTATCAGGAGTGGCCAGTCTATGGAAAAAAAGATACCATCCTTGGAAAAGTAGACGATCAGTGAAGGAGAGGAAGACACTCAACAAGATGGGCTGACACAGTGGTTACAACACTGAGCTTAAGCACAGCAGAGATGATAAGTATGGCACAGGACTTGGCAGGACTTCAGGGTCACTAGGAGTCAGAGCCAAACTGAGGTACCAAACAATGTGAATAAGGTATTGGTGGCCCACCAAGGAGATCGGACAGTTTGCTAGGGCAAATATGGTTAGTTCCCATGGACAATAAAAAGCAGTACTCACCTACTCCTCCAAATGGTAAGGAATTGAGTGTAAAATGCATAATGACATCGTTGGCTGTGACACCACCACTGGACGTCTCATCAATCATTCGTTTGATCAACTAGATGACAAAACAAAGGATTGTAAAATCATACAACCACTATGGAAAGAGTTTTGGTGTGTTCTCAAAGAGCTAAACACAGAAATACCTTATGACTCAACTATTCCACTCCTAGGAATACATTTCAAAGAGATGAGAACTGAGACACAAATGGACATCTGTAAATCTATGTACATAGGAGCATTACTCACAATGCAAGAAAATGGATGTAGCCCAAATGTCTATCAGCAGACTAATGGATTAAATTGTGGGACCAAGTGTATGGCTATATGTTGAAAAGAAATTTATTCAAAGCCTATTTTCCTGCGATTAATTTAAAAATACCACTATAAACATACTTTTGGATGAGTTGGCTGCTGGGCTGTTACATGCCGAGTGACCTCAGAGTATTTCTTTTTGTGCCAAACCACAATTTGACTCAAACACTTTCAGAATAAACAATTTCATCAAATTTTGAAAAATATGTATAGATTACTTTGTTTGTATGCTAAGCAAAATCTAAAGTGCTTTAAGGCAAGAATAGGAGCAAATCAAGGTTAGATTAGTGTCCAGACTGATTCAAATTAAGCCAAGTTTTCACAAGCATTTTCAGGATGATCAGTTAGGAAATATTTCTTTAGTTGTGCCGACTTTGTGCTTACACTGTTAAATCTCTGGCAAAAACAATTAACATGGATTTTTGTTTTAATATTGTATTTTACATGGTGAGTAAATCTACCAGTGAGGAAAAAAAAAAAAAAGGAAATTGTGGGGCATTTACACAATGGAATACTATGCAACACTCTATTACTAAGAGCAACAGTTTTGTAAAATACTATAAAACTTGGGAGAGACTAGACACTATTTTGCAGAGTGAAAGATCTCAGTCACGTAAGGGCAAATAGTGCTTACAGTCACTATTGTGGAAATAGAAGGATAAGTGAGTAAGGTATGTATAAATGTTCATACAGGAAAGGAGAGAAGTGGGTAGAAAAAGGGAAAGGGAAAAATCACCAGCATAGTAGAAGTTAGTGGGTAGAGCAGGAATGAAGTAATTGGAAAGATTCAATAGGGCTCGAAAAGATGGGGTTGACGATAGGCACAGAGAAAAAGTAATATTAGAAAACATCATGTATGCCAATGATTGTATAAAATACAAAGTACATATATGAAACACAATGTACCTAAACCAATTGTTGTTGTTGTTGTTATGTGCCGTCGAGTCGCTTGCAACTCATAGCGACCCTATATACAATAGCTCTAAACTCTGCTCTGTGCTGTGCCAATCTCACTGTCTCCGACACACTCATCCCAATTGCCCCAGTCACCGAATCAATCCATTTCCCAGAGGGCCTACCCCTCCTGCGCCTGCCCTCCACTCTCCCAAGCATGATGTCCCTCTCCAAGGACCAGTCCCTCCTTACAACATGACCAAAGTATGTCAGACGAAGCCTCAGAATCCTTGCCTCCAAGAAGCAGCCCAGTTTAACCCTCTCCAGGATGAATCTGCTTGTTTTCTTAGCAGTCCATGGCACCCTCAGCACTCTTCTCCAACACCAAAGCTCAAAAGCATCAATTCTCCTTCTGTCCTCCCTGGTCATTGTCCAGCTCTCTGATGCATAACAAGTGCTTGCAAAGACCATGGCCTGTACCAGATGCACCTGTCTCCAGAGACACACCATTGCTCTTCAGTACTTTAGAGAGGTCCCTAAGAGCAGACTTTCCCATGGCAATACGTCTTTTAATTTCCTGGCTGCTGGTGCCAAGAGTGTTGATTGTGGAGCCAAGCAGACTAAAGCTGTGAACAATCTCAATCTCTTCACCATCCATCCTGTTGCTGCCAATTGGTCCAGTGGTGAGAAGGCTGCAGTCCCTGACCCTCAGCAGCAAGCACCTCAGGTCCTCATCAGTTTCAGCAATCAGGGTTGTGCAATCTGCATAACGTAGATTGTTGATAGATCTTCTGCCAATCCTGATGCCACATTTCTCCTCATAGAGCTCAGCCTCCTGGATAATCTGCTCTTCATACATGTTGAAAAGGTATGGAGATAGGATGCATCCCTGGCGTACACCCTTCTCAATTTTGAACCATGCAGTGTTACCTTGCTCTGTTCTGACTACTGCCTCTTGGTCCAAGTATAGGTTTCTCATTAGCACAATTAAATCTTCTGGGATTCCCATTCTTCTCAGTGTCAGCCACAGTTTGTTATGGTCTACACAGTCAAACGCCTTTGCATAATCAATGAAGCACAGATAAACATTCCTCTGGTACTCCCTGCTTTCAGCCAAGATCCATCTAACATTAGCTACATATCCCTAGTACCACGACCCCTTCTAAACCCAGCCTGGACTTCTGGCAGTTCTCTGTTGATGTGCTGTTCCAGTTGTTTTTGGATAATCTTCAGCAGAATCTTGCTTGCATGTGAAATCAACGATATTGTTCCATAGTTTCCACACTCAGTTGGGTCACCCTTCTTTGGAATGGGAACAAATATAGATCTCTTCCAGTCAGTTGGCCAAGTGGTTGTTCTCCAGATTTCTTGACACAACTTGGTGAGCACATCCAGGGCAGCATCTGTTAGCTGAAATATGTCAATTGGTATACCATCTATTCCTGGGGCCTTATTTTTTGCTATTTCTTTCAAAGGAGCTTGGACTTCTTCCTCCATCACCATAGGCTCTTGCTCATATGTTGTTTCATGAAATTCTTCTGTGTCTGCTAATTCCTTTCGATACAATGACTCAGCGTATTTTTTTCCATCTTCTTTTGATACCTCCTGGACCATTTTATACTGTGCCTAAAGCATCCTTGATTATAACAACTCGAGGTGTGAATTTATTCTTCAGTTCCTTGAGCTTAAGAAATGCTGAGCGAGTTGGACCTTTTTGGTTTTTTGACTCCAACTCCTTGCACATTTCATTGTAATATTTTACTTTGTCATCCCGTGCTGCCTTTTGAAATCATCTGTTCAGGTCTTTAGTATCTTGAGTTCTTCCTTGTGCTTTGGCTTCTCTGTGCTCCAGTGCAATCTTGAGTTTCTTCTGACATCCATTTTGGTCTTTTCTTCCTCTTCTGTCTTTGTAATGAACTTTTGCACTCTTCTTGGATGATACCCTTGATATTCTCCCACAACTCAACCAATGTAAACCAATAAAAACCCTTTTATAATTAAAAAAACAAAACAAAACCCCAAACCAACAAATTTTTTATGATCCTGAACTCCTCAAAGGAAGGAATCTGTGCTAGGCCTTTGTGCTTCAACAAATCTCAAATCTGGGTGTACCACATTCACTCTGGCAGCAGTAAATACATAAATACTCTGAACCAATCAAACAGAATCTCCAAACACAATACTTTGGACAATATTTTTCTGGCATGCTTTGGGCATGTTGCTAGGAGGTGCATTCCTTGGAAAAAGAGATGATGCTGGGAAGAGGGGAGGGTCGGTGAAGGAGAGGAAGACCCCCAACCAAGTGAATTGATAAGGTGACTACTGCAATTGGCTCTTGTGTGTCAGGAAGTGTGAGGATGGTGCAAGATAGAACAGGGTTCAGATCTTTTGTTCATACGGTCGCTATGAGTTGTATTCGACTTGATGGCACCTAACAACAACAATCAATCAATCAGATAAAGGAAACAGATTGTGGATGAGTTTTGTGACATATCCAACACTGAAAAGGCACATCTAACATGTTAGCTGAGGCAGCCTTGAATCTATTGTACTTTCAACTCAGTCATCACCCACAGGTTTATAAACTCCAAACAGAAAAATAGGGCTTCTATAAAGAGAATTTCCAATTATATTTTCGTTTCTAAACACTGTTAATATTTTCTGTATCTTAAACTGTGGCAGGTGATTGAGATTTGTTGCTGTTGTTTTCATGAAATACAAAAATATATTTAAGATTTCTGGTTTAGCATCCTATTTTCTAAGAAATAAATGATCAGCCAAGTAGACAGTCAATGTTAGCTGCTCAATGTTATTTCATCTGGGTGCCAGCATGCCCGAGGTTTCTCTGTAGCTAAGCCAAGGATGTACTGTAGCACTTCAGATGACCCAACTTCTTTTTTTTTTTTTTTTGACCCAACTTCTAAAAGTTTTCTCCTCCTTCCACCAACCTCCGCTCCCTGCCTTAGTTGTATCCTGGCCAACATACTTTGGAGTTCCAACATACCAGATTATCTATGGCCAATTTACATGACAAATTACTGCTGTCTTAGTATCCCATTTGGTATTTCTTTATGGAGTCTCATTCATATATTCACATGAAATACCTATAGTATCTCTAACACCAGCACATTCACATTCTAGAAGCTGTCACATGGCTTCACACATGGAGCCACTGAAGTACTCTAGAAAACACTTGTTGATGTTAACCTCCTCAGCCCTTGATTTGCTTCATTTAATCTTTCCCTTTTGTTTTCAGGGAGGTCCTGAACCCTACTATCCATTTGAAGGCAACTGTCTCTTTGGTGGCAGCCAGTATTGGCAACGTAGATGAAGGAGTTATGAAGTAGTCCTCCTAAGTTAGTCAATTTGCTAAGGTTCAACCATATTACCAATAAAGCGACTTAACTCGAGGAACTAGGTTCAAGGTATCATAGCTTTTTACATGACCGTGCTATGGATCTTTGTACAACATACGAGTATCTACAAATGCCATTCTTAGGCAAATGGAGAAGGCTTTCCTACAGGGGTCCCCCTGTGGTTAAAACATCAGAAATGTTGATGCAACTCTTCCACTTTCATAGGGAATGTTTGTGAATCAAAAATCTTGTGACACTCTTGCAGACTAACATAACCCCCATGGGAAAGGCGACAGTGATAACCCCAAGGGCCTCATTACTCAATAAAAGAACTTGGTGAGCTCAAATGCTACACAAGACAAAATATTATTTGCTTTATAGCAAAGAAAAAGGATTTATGAAAGTGGTTTGGAACAGGAAGCTATTTTCTACGATGTTTACCTTATTGTTCTGCGAAAATACATAAAAAGCAAGTGGCTTTTCACGCTCATTTATGAATTTTATAGCTTCATCTGCATTTTTCACAGGCACTATGGGAAGAATTGGTCCAAAAATTTCTTCTTGCATCACCATGGTTTCAGGATTGACATCAACAAGTATTGTTGGGGCTAAAACAAAACAAAACAAAAACTAAAAATTCAAGTAGAAGACAAAAATGCAAAACTCCTATTTGACACTTCTAGTGCCAGCAAAGTTATCTCTCTGGGGTGGGGGGGGGGGGGGGGGGGACAAAAATGCAAAACTCCTATTTGACACTTCTAGTGCCAGCAAAGTTATCTCTCTGGGGTGGGGGGG
>NW_006400112.1:1787188-1788988 GCF_000299155.1 Elephantulus edwardii
AGAGTCCTAAGTATGTACATTAACCTGTGAAAATTTAAACATCTGTCAGTGAATGAAGCAAGAGATCCCTATGCAAAACAGGGAAAGATCTAAAATAAGTGGCTCTATGCATATTTAAGAGAAGATTATGTGGTTTTGTGGACAGGTCTCTATAGCAATCAAATCAGTATCATAATATAAGCATTCTTCATGCATATTCTCTCACAGTCCTTTATAACAACTCTGTCAGACCTGAGGACATTTTTACAGATTAAAGAAAAACTTAAATCAACAGAGTTTCCTTTGATTAAATGAATAAGGAGTTCGGTGTTTATAATGAAAGAAGGCAAAATGGGTGCTAAAGAAACTGCAATGCCCAACATCTACACGCCAGCAATAAGCACTTTACCAGCGATGCGTGCTCAGTTCTGACTCACAGCAGCCCAATGTATCCAAGCAGAACTGTGCTCTGGGATTTCAAATGGGTCATTTTTTTTGCAAGTAAAAGTAGACTTCACCCTACAATATATTCATGTTACCATAAACTGCAGTTTGAACAGTCTCCCTCTCCCTTGTCCTCTACATCAACACAGCTAAGTCTCACTTTTGGAAAGTTTGTTTTACAGTTTACAAAAGACCTCCATTTGAAAATTAAAACTGAAGTGGAGGAAAATCAAAAGAAATTCATGAGTGCTGAAATACCACCTTGAGTCCATCCCACCTGAATTTTAAAACTATCTCAAGAGTAAGTTTGAGGCATTGAATACTTATGATTGAAGATCAGAGTTGATTGATGATATCAGGGATATCATACATGAAGAAAGCAAGTTATTAAAAAGACAGAGGAGAAGGAAAGTATCTGATACACATTTTAATTTTCACATGAATAATTGATGGTCTATTATACAATCAGCACTTAGCCTCATTTTGACTGCTGACATTTAGCTTTTCTAACAATTCTTCCCACAGATGTAGTCAATCTGATTTCTCTATAATATATATACATCTATATAGGGGCTCTGGTAGCCTCCTGGTAAGAAGCTACACTGCAAATCCAAAGGCACTTGGTTCAGGAGATGCTCCTTGGGAGAAAGATGGGCACTCTCCTCTCGTGTAATTAACTGTCTCTGAAAACTTACAGGAGGATCTGGTTCCCAGAGGTGGTTCGAACTCGACCAGGTGATGAACTTCCTGTTGGTGTTTGTTAAAAAAGTTCTTTGAAATGAACAAACATTGATGGCACAAAGTTTTCAATATAGATTATATCTCAACATAAAAGAAAACACCACAAAAATCCTCACCACTGAGACATATAAATGGAAAGAAGACTGAAATGTTTAATGATTTCAACTTACTTGGATCCACAATCAACACCTTTGGCAACAGCAGTCAAGAAATCAAAAGCTATGCACACCCACATTTACTGCAGCTTTGTTCACAATAGCAAGCAGTTGGAAACAACCTAAGTGCCCATCAACAAACGAATGAATAGAGAAGCTGTGGTATATTCGCACAATGGAATACTATGCTGCATTAAAAAACAAGGAACTCATGCAATATTATTCAAAATGGTTGACTCTGGAGAACATCATGCTGAGTGAAATATCCCAGTCACAAAAGGACAAATATTACATGATGCCACTGTTGTAGAATGGGACTAACCTTGGGGCTGGGGAGAGATTGAGTAAGATGGATTAAAAAATATATACTGCATTGAAACACAGGAGGGAGAAACCTGTTTAAAAGAGATATGTGATTAGGTATTTCTGTCATGACAGGAGTCTAGAGCGATGGCTACATGGTGGAGTGGACCTGGGGGAG
>NW_006400112.1:1792761-1797699 GCF_000299155.1 Elephantulus edwardii
TGGGGAGGAGGGTAGAGAAAACAGTGCAACAATGAATGAATGAGAACCCAAAATCTCTGTAAATGTTCATTAAAACTAATAAAATTTAATAATAATTTTAAAAAAAGAAAAACAAGGAACTCATATTATACAAAATGGGTGATTTTTGGAGGACATTGTGCTGAGTGAAATATCTCAGCCACAAAAGGACAAATAACTGCCTAGTACCACTGTTGTAAAGCAGGACTGACGTTGGGGTTGTGGAGAGACTGAGAAAGATGGGATAAATAATGTGTGCTGCATTGAAACAGATGAGGGGGATAGCTATTTGGAGTGGACTTGGGGAGAGGGATTGTGAAACGGTGAAGGACTTTTTCTTTTGCTTTTCAAGGAGAGGAGAGAACTGGCGGGGGAGAGGTGGAAAGGTAGAGGAGTGTAACAATGAATGAATGGAAATCCAGGGTCTCTGTAAACTTCCATTAAAATTAATGAAAATAAAAAAGAATAACTTCCTCTCTGAAGAAAAAAAAAACATGGACTGTCAAGAGAACAAACAGATATGTCCTGGAGAAGGTACAGCCAGGTTGCTCCTTGGAGGTAAGGATGGTGAAGCTTTGCCTCTCATAATCTGGAATGCTGTTAGGAAGGGTTCATCCCTGGAAAAGCACATCATGCTTGGAAATGTGGAGGGTCAGCAAAAGAGAGGAAAGCCCTCAATGATATGGATTAGCACATTGAATGAAGCAATCTGCTTGAATATATCAGGGATGGTGAGGATGACACAGCATAAGGCAAAGCGCAGGCCTGCTGTTCACTATGAGTAATGGCTATCTCAATGGCACCTAATAACAACATGTGCGTTAACTGAAAGAAATTCAAAGAGGTCTTTGTCTTTGTGTAAAACAACATGAAAGGTAAAACTAGCATTTGTTTTATAACAAGCTATTAAAGAGTCAGTGAACAAGAGTGTTCTTGCCAAACTTTTCCACAGAACTATATTCAGCATCAAACTGCCTTAGCTTTGAACCAGTATCAGTTCTTACAGATAAGTAAACTGGTCTGCTTTAGATTTTGTGTGTTATATGTTACTTCGTAGGAATTGGTAAGTTATTTTCTAAGTCTCAATGTTTAAAACTTTTCCTCACATAAGGGTCACTGGAGGTTTCACCCAATGTCACAGAACAATGTGTGTATTGTTGTTGTTGTTAAGTGCCGTCGAGTCACAGGCAACTCACAGTGAACCTATGAAGGAGAGTCCTCAACGCTTGGGTGTCTGTCATCCTCTCTCCAGGTTCATAGGGTTTCCGGAGGCAAGCTATTATGGAAGTGGGCGCTCCACCCCACTCTCTGTTCACATTGGGTAGCCAGCCATTAATGCATCTGACACATCAGTGTCACAGTGTTCAGCCTCATAGCAACCACAAGTTACCGCTGTAGGGCAACTTGTACACCAGGACTATACAACCTAGAGGAATGTCTGAACAAAAACAATGAAAGACAGGCCCGAGGGCCGCAGATTAAAAGTCACCCACCTTTGGCTTGGTAGCATCGCCTTCTGTCCACTGGGCCAGCCATCTAACATTAGCTACAACAAATACTTAAAGTCGTCATAAAGCCATATCTCAGAAACAATGGTCAGACTTCCACTTCTTCTGAGAATCTGGCAGATGAAATTATCCAGAACAATTCTACTATTAAAAATACAGAATAAAAGTTCAGAAGGTAGAGGCAGTGACACTACCCTGAATACTGTAATGGTACAATATGGCACCATGCATTTGTCAAGACCCATGGAATTGTACAGCACAAAGAGTGGGTCCCGGGTAAATAAGAACTTCAGATACTTGTATCAGTATTGGTTCATCAATTGTAGCAAATGCACCACACAAGCAGGAGACATTAACAACAGAGCTATGGTGTAAGTACATATAAAACTAATTTGCTGTATAAACTTTTACCTAAATCATAGTAAAATGTTCCCTCTAATTAACAGCCATTTCTTTGGTTTCCATTGTTTCAGCTCAAAAATGGAAACAAAAGAGAGCGTTCTTTTCTTCCACTGGACTTTTTGTATTCAATGTGTTTCCTGAAATGCAGGCATCCCTAAGTTAGAAGAAGACAGAGTTATATGATGAGAATGAGAGGACAGAGATAAAAGAATCAGGGGCTTTGACAGCCAACTCTGGAGCCCCTCAAGAGTCCTGGTAGTACAGTGGCTGAACCAAAGGTTGGTGGTTCAAACTCAGCAACAGCTACACTGGAGAAAGATGATGCAGTTTGCCTACATAAAGGCTGGAAAAAAGCAGAGGCAAACCAAGCAGGAAAAGTCCTGGAAGTTCTACTCCCCTACGGGGTCACTATGCCTCAGAACTCAACCCAGGCAATGCTGTTTGGAGCACATCTCAACTATTCATTAGGAGAATATATTTTTCTTTTATTGTTTAAATCTTTCTTGTGTGACTTGCAAAGTCTTATAAGCAAGGCACCTTTTGCCAATTAAATATCCCTATAATTCTGTCACCTTGTGTGTCACTTTAAAAAATGTGTTTAAAATTTAAAAGTATACATAGTCAAGATAGCAAATAGATAGGAGGAAGATAGACAGATTAAAACATTATTTCTGGAATAGCACTGTCATTGGATGGTTGTGAAATTGTTAACTGAACTAGCTCCTTCTCTGGACTGTTTTCCATCCATAAACTGGTTTAATTACACAGAGTTCTAGTCTTCTCAAGGTTGTTAGAAGAAAAATATTAGACAATCTCAGGTTGTCAGGAAGAAGAAGAAAGAATGTAAATACTGGAAAAACTATGAATAGAGGTAGCTTGAGCTCAGGAGAGGCGGAAGCTCTATGTCAAGAGCTAGTATTCTCCATTGCCTAGGGGGAGACAGAACCAGGCATCCCTGGGGTTGTAGATACCTCCATCTGGGGGACCTTGCCAAGACTGCAGGACCATCCCATGGACCAAGTAGGACATGAGACTTTAGTGTACAGAACATTGTGCAAAGGAAGAATTTCCTTTGCTCCCTGTGACACAGAGCTAACCTGCGAGTCTCTGCATACAGGTGGCCCAGGTGAGGCCCAATCTATTGCCATACCAGAGACAAAGGAGCACACCAAGCCCCAGGAGAAAAGGTCAGGAGAGGCAGGGGCTCTGTGCTGAGAGAGAGCACTCTCCATTGGCTGTGGATAGACAGAACTGAGGCATCCCTGGGGTTGTAGGTACCTCCAATGGAGCCATCCCCGGGGCCAAACAGGACAAGAGATTTTAGTACACACAACTGCAGGCAGAGAGAAGAATTTTTTTGTAGCTCTCTGGGGGAGGGAGGGCTGACTTGAGATGATGCCCTGCACAGAAGTTGTTTAAAATAGCAGCCCTGATCTCTAATATCTGGCTATTTCAGAGACAAGGGAAGACACTAAGCCCCAGGAGAAAGGTGCATAAGAAACTGCTTGAGTAGGGCACCTGGTCTCACAACACTCAGCCACTTCAGTTGATATCTGGAGATTACTTCAAGGCGAGATTCCTACTGGGCTGCAGGGCAGAACAGAGAGAACCTCAAGGACTTTAAGAAAGGCAAATTTTCCCTAAAAGGACTTAGAATGGAGTGAGTACCTCACCACATTTTAACTTGGCAATTAACTAGTAACATTATGAAGGCAAGAACCATCAAAAATGTTCACAGATACAATAGAAAACACCTAACACTTATCAAGAAAAACTTGACATAATGCAGAACAATGACTAGGGAGGATAGAAAGAGAATTGATGCCTTTGAGCCGTGGTGTTGGAGAAGAGTACTGAATATACCATGGACTGCTAAGAAAGCAAACAGATTCATCCTGGAGAGGGTTAAACCGGGCTGCTCCTTGGAGGCAAGGATCCTGAAGCTTCGTCTGACATATTTTGGTCATGTTGTAAGGAGAGACCGGTCCTTGGAGAAGGACATCATGCTTGGGAGGGTGGAGAGCAGGAGCAGGAGAGAACGTCCCTCTATGAGGTGGATTTATTCAGAGACAGGGGTAATTGGGATGGGTGTGTCAGAGACAGTGAGATCAGCACAGGACAGTGCAGAGTTTAGGGCTGCAACTCGACTCGATGGCACACAAGAACAACAACAATGTCAGAAAGCAATAGGCAGCTTCAAATACCATGAATACAAATTAGGCCTTCTCAAAAAAGAAAAACACCCCCCAAAACAAAGAATATCATAGTCCACATGAATATCCCAGACTCAAGAAAGCAAATGATATATATTGACATAGAGATCTTCAAACAGGCATGAATAAAAGTACAAAGGATGAAAGAAACAGTGGAAGCCAAAGATAAAGGAAATAACCTAGAGGTAGAGAACCAGAAAAAAATATTGATGAAGATTTATTTGAATAGCTATAGAAAAAGGAGCAAATGATGGAAGAAGCAATGGAAATCAACAAGAAAGCAAATGTTCCAGAGACATGAAGTCAGAAGAAATATGTTGATGAGGAAGAACTTGCACAAATATGGAAGAAAACGCAAAAAATGGAAGAATTGAAACTATAGATAAAGAAATAAAAGAACTTAAAAAATTATCACAAGATAGTGGGTACTGCCAACACAATAATATAAATACCAGAAAGGCATGAAAATGCAATCCAGGACATAAAGACTAAAATGGCAGAAGTGTCCAACATGTTGGGAGCACAAAAATATAGAAGAGAGGGAGCAGAGAGACACTGAGCTGGAAGACAAGAATCTCAATGGAAACATACTAGAAGAAAAATCAGAGATGAGACATAAAGAAAATGAAGAAAATTTTGGAATTATGTGGGATGACATAAAAAGAAATAATATACATATGATTGGAATTCTGGAACATGAGAGGGATAAGAAAATCACTGAAAAAAATTGTGCAAAAGGTTGTTGTTGTATTGTTATGTGCCATCGAGTCGTTTGCGACTCATAGCGACCCTATGCA
>NW_006400112.1:1798864-1804229 GCF_000299155.1 Elephantulus edwardii
CTCTTCCAGTCAGTTGGCCAAGTGGTTGTTCTCCAGATTTCTTGGCACAACTTGGTGAGCACATCCAGGGCAGCATCTGTTAGCTGAAATATGTCAATCAGTATACCATCTATTCTGGGGGAAGAAGAAAACTTCCCAAATATTATGAAGAATGAGGAAGTCCACATTCAGGAAGCTCAAAGAACACCAAACAGACTAGCCACAAAAAGGAAAACATTAAGACATATAGACAAATTCTTCAAAATAAAAGATAAGAATACTGAAAGCAGCATGAGAAAAACAAAAGGCCACCTACAAAGGAAACGCCATCAGATTAATTTCTGATGTTTCAGCAGAAACCATGCAAGTAAGAAGACAATGAGATGGCATATACAGAAAGTTGAAAGAAAACAATTGCAAACCCAGGATCCTGTACCCAGCAAAGCTTTCCATCAAATATGAAGGAGAAATCACATCTTTTGCAGAAAAGAACTTAAGAAATTTGTGAAAACAAGACCACAGCTACAAGACCTTTTAAAGGAAGTCTTTCACATAGTGACACCAAAGGAAAGTGGATGGATCATAATATCAAGAAATAACAAAAAAAGAAATACAACAAAATGGCAGTGATAAAACCGGTCTTGTCAATGATCACCCTTAATGTGAATGAGCTTAATACACTAATCAAGAGAAAAAGAGTAGCAGAATGGATAAAAAAGCAAAACAAATATGTTGTCTACAAGAGACATACATAATAAACAAAGAGAGAGACACCAAACCAAAGACTGAGGAAGAAATATACCAAGCAAATGGCATCCATAAAAAAGCAGGAGTGGTAATACTAATGTCTGATAAAACAGACTTCAGAATAAAAATAACCATAAAAGATAAGGAATGGGGGAGCTCTGGTGGCCTAGAGGTACACAGTTCAAATCCACCAGATGCTCTGCCGGAGAAGGAGGGACAACTTAAGTGCACATCAACAAACGAATGGATAGAGAAGCTGTGGTATATTCACACAATGGAATACTATGCTGCATTGAAAAACAAGGAATTCGCATGCAATTTTTTTCAAAATGGGTGACCCTGGAGGACATTATGCTGAGTGAAATTTCTCTGTCAGAAAAAGACAAACACTGCATAGTGCCACTGTTGTAGAATGGGACTGACATCAAGGTTGGGGTAAGACTGAGAAAAACTGGATAAATTGTGTATACTACATTGAAACAGATGAGGGAGAGAACAGTTTAAAAGCGATATATGATAGGGTATTATGGTTATCTCAAGAGTCCAGAATTAAGGTTGCATAATGGAGTGTATGAAGGAATTTTTCTTTTAGTTTTCAAAGAGAAGAGCGAACTGGGGGGGAGGGGTAGGCAGGGAGAAAAGTGCAACAATGAATGAATGGAAATCCAAAATCTCTGTAAATGTTCATTAAAATTAATAAAATAAAATAAAAAGTAAACAAACAAAAGGAAGCTGAAATAGGATCCACATTTCACACCATACACAAAAATCAACTCAAGGTGGATCAGAAACCTGGGAGTAAAGCCCCAAACCAAAAAGCTCATAAGAAACAAACTGGCTTAGAAGTGCTAGTCTACAGTATAAAAGGACTGCCAAATACAGCCAGAAATACATAATCTTAAGAGGATAAAATTGATGAATAGGACCTTTTAAAGATTAAATCTCTTTGCTCATCAAAAACTTTTTCAAACAGGTGAAAAGGAAACCTACTGACTGGGAACAAACATTTGGTAACATCATCTCAGACAAGGGTCTCATAACAAAAATTTACAGAATCCTACAGGGCCTCCAGAAGAAAAAGACAGATAATCCAATTACAAAATGGGCAAAAGACATGGAAAGACTTTTCACAGAGGAAGACATTCAGATGGCCAACATAAAGAAATGCTCCAAATCACTGGCAATAAGAGAGATGCTAATCAAAACCACAATGCCACTCCAGTAGCAGCAGCAAAGTTTAGCAAGGTATCAAGTAATAAATGTTGGAGAGGATATGGTGAAACAGGAACTCTTATACATTGTTGGCGGGACTGTAAAATGGTACAGCCACTCAGGAAGACAGTTTGGTATTTCCTCAAAAAGCTGGACATAGAAATTCCATATGACCCAGCTATTCCACTGCTTGAAATATATCCTGAGAAAATGAAAGCTGAGGCACAGAGACTTGTACACCAATGTTCATAGCAGCATTATTCACCATAGCAATAACAGCTCAAGCACCCAACCACAATGGAATGAATTGAGAAATTATGGTACATTCACACAATGGAATAATATGCAGCACACAGGAGCAATGATTTTGTAAATTACATGGGAGAGACTGGAGAGAATTATGCTAAGTGAAGTAACTCAGTCTCATAAAGACAAATACTGTTTAGGACCATTATTATAGAGGGTGTATGAGGATCCAAGGAGGGGTGGGGGTGGGCTTAAACATAGGGTCACACAATTTGATGGGTGGAGGAAGGGATTGGTAAAGGGGAAAGGTCTGGTGTGAAAAACAATGCATATGAACTTTGTATGTAAACCAGAATAAAATAATTACCTAATTTGAGTGGGACTGAAATCATTATGCTGAGAAAACGGAGTCCCACAAATACTGTATAAAACCATTACTGTAGAATGAGTATGAGGATCCAAGGGGCCCAAGGGGGGAGTGGAAGCAGATGGGTGAGGATGTGCAGAAGGAGGGGATTAATCATGAGATCATACAATTTGATGGGGCGGTGGGGAGGGAATGGGAATGATCTAGTGTGAAAAACAATGCATTTGAATTTTGTAAATAAACTAGCATAAAAAAAATAAATCAAAAGAGAGGTAGCTTTACTAAACACATTGTTATTATAGTTGTGTATCACAGAGTTGGAACTGACCCATAGCTGACCCTCTGGCAGGTTTTCAGGAGCAGTGATTGCACAGGAGGAGACCACCCATTCTTCTCCCATTGAGCAGCTGGTGGCCTTCAACCGCGTGCCTTTGGGATTACAGTGAAACTTCTTGCCAATAGGCCAGCAGAGGTCCCACATATACATGTATATTTTAAAACAGTTTATCATAAAAGCTGGACTTCAATAAACTACTATTTTAAAATATGCTTCCAGTATACTGAAACATATATTTACAATTTAGTCAGCAAAAACTGCAACTGTCATTTTTCGAAACAAAAAGTTGAAGTTTCATTACCTATGTAGCGTGACGCTTCATCAGTCTCTCCACCATGCGCTATCTTCTGTCCTTCAAGTAATTTTATTATTCTCTTAAAATGACGAAGATTGATGATCCTTTCATAATCAGGAGACTCTTGTACATTTTCTCCATAAAATTCCTATTTAAAATAATACAATATTTACTTGTCATAACGTACTCATGTTTCAAATTCTTTAATATGTTACAAAAACCTACTCTTTACCCAAAAATCTTATGTGGTTATATACCTTCACTCCACATCACTCCCACAAAGAATTTATGAGTATTACAACAGCAGCAAATCTATGCTTTTGGGCAGCAGGTCAAGTATAAGAAATAAAAGCAAACACAGAGATCTATTTCCCATGTAACTTCAGGGGCTTCATACAGTTGCCATATACCTAATCCATGGGCAATCATGGGAATGGCTGTGAGAGCAAGCAGTATTCTCTTGATCAGAGTGTGACTCATTTGTTATGTACTAGTTATGACTGTTCTCCCACTGTAGTGTAGCTAAGTCATTACAGCAGAGATCTTATAGAGATCTTTAGGCATGGAGAGCCTAAAATATTGACTATCTAAACCCTTTACAGCTTTGGGGACCTAATCCATCTGCTGCTCCAGTGGAGAAAGATAATCAGTCTTCTCTTATGTGATTTTTCTGGCTCTGAAACCCCATTGAAAGATCAGCTATGAATAAGCTCCGACTCAAAGGGTTATTGTTTGAGGCCTCTGAGATACTTTGTTGGTTTAACCATACAATCAATACTTATTATGTAAAGATAAAACTATTAAATAGCTGTTCTTTCTTCTGTTTGTTGCTGTTTTGTGCTATCAAGTTGGAATAGATCCATAGATGAGCCCCCAGCAAGTTTTCAGAGGCATTTAATCACAAGATAGGAGACTGTCCATCCTTCTCTTATGGATTCAAACTGCTTGCCTTTTATATTAATTGCATAGACCATCAGAACTCCTTTCTAACTGCTATAAAGACATTTTATAGCCTTTCAAGAATTCTCAAAATGAAAACTATTCACTGCCAATAATGATTTTCAAATCTGAGTGTAAAAGAATTGCCTAAGGTAATTCACTGCCATTGAGTTGGTTTCAAGTCATGGAAGTCATGAAGGACAGTCCCCATAACTGCCACTGATGGGGTCTAAGGCTATACTTCTTTGTCTGATTGGCTAGTGAGTCCAAATGAGAGATTTTATAGTTAGCAGCCACATGCTATAGCATCCTCAGTAATAGTGGCTGCCATTCCAGAATTACCTGGGGACCCCAAACCAGTTGAACTAAAATCTTTGGAGGGTAAGGGCTGAAAATCTATTTTTAAATGGCTTCCAGTGATTCTAACATACAGCTAGTCTAAGAACCACGGTGCTAGAGTATAAAATACCTCAAAGGAAAAGCAACACCAACAAAATCCTTAAATTCTTTGCAATCAAGTGAGAACTGATTCACAGCTGATCCTCTAGTGAGTTTCTGAGGCTGTCAATCACATGGAGATTATGATCTTTCTCGTGAAAGATGACAGAGATGCAGCCTTTGGGTCAGCAGCACAACTCCCTATGGGCTATACCACCAGCTCCCTTAAAGGAAGGCAAAGAGGCGTCTGCTCTTTCAGGACTGAGTTTATCACTATCTTCAAATAACTATTTTCCAAGGGCCAAATACTGTCAATCTCCGAGGTGTCTTTCACCTTCTGATCCATTCCACATTTCCTGAGTCTGCCTACTTCTTCCTTCAGGATCTCTCGGTCTGGGCCCATTTTCAATCCTATCACTAATGTCTAATTTCCACAGTAAGAAGAGTTACCCTGCCTGGAGCCCATTCTGCTCCATCTCCCTAAACTTCCTTAAGTACAATTTTTATGCTCTGATCATATCCCTTACGCTAAGTATTCCGGGTATTATTTACATGTTCAGTGCTTGGTTAGCATCATCTAAGTGAACAATGACTGGAATCACTTTTTTTGCTCCGTAACTCCCACTTCTGAAATAGCAGGCCTCTGAAAACCCTATGTACAACAGAACACATTTAGATAACAGAAACGGCAAAGGAGGTTGAGTTTTCAAGTATGGAAATAAAAAGGAAGAGGAACAGTTGTAAGCAGACACTGGTGATTGGGACATGGAATGTGAGAACCATGAATGCAGGAAAATTAGATATT
>NW_006400112.1:1806826-1810657 GCF_000299155.1 Elephantulus edwardii
TGTGAGGAGAGACCAGTCCTTGGAGAAGGACATCATGCTTGAGAGGGTGGAGGGATGGCGTAGGAGGGGAAGGCCCTTTATGAAGTGGATTGATTCAGTGACTGGGATAATCGGGATGGGAGTGTCAGGGATAGTGCGATTGGCACAAGACAGAGCAGAGTTTAGGGCTGTTGTACATAGGGCTGCTATGAGTCGCAAGCAACTCAACGGCACATAACAACAACAACAACTCCCTTCCACCACTTCCCTCAGTCATGCTGGTTTATCTTATTCCTTTTATCAATCTAAATCCTGCATTTCCTTCGAGGCTGAGCTCAGTACACCATCATAGGGCTTTTCCTGATTCTCTCACTGGATATCTTAAGTATTCTGAAAGATTCACTAACAAGTAAAGAGTACCCTATGTGAAGGTATTTATTACTTTTTTCATTAACTTTTTCTTCCAAACTACTGTTCATCCTAGACCTTCTACATACAAACGTCCAGATAGCTTTAATCAGCAGTGGCCAAAACGCCTGTGTTTTCAAGTTATGTGTGGCATCACACAGGCAACATTCTCCCAAAACTATAAGAACATCATTGTTTAGAATTTTTTTTCTTTTGTTGTTGTTTTTATTGTTTAGAATTTTTGTTTCTTTAAGATTATGCCACAACTAACCAATTGTTTACCAACAAACCAACTAGACCGTTAAAATGTCTTTAACAATCTCTTAATCTTGGTAACAGCAGACAAGTCTATGAAGATGCACAGAGTACTTTCAATTAACTGATATATTAATTCAGTCACAAATGCTATTGGATTTTCCTACAAGAAGCAGAGATGGGGATGTTGCCTGCCAACAGTTAACATGACTCTATATCTTAATGAAATAAATACAATCAGATTTGTTTAGAACACAGACCTTCAAAGTTTTCTTAATCTTCTCCACAATTTGGTTCTGCAGGGATGGTTCACAGAGAATGTAGTCGGGGGCAATGCAGGTTTGACCACAGTTCATGTACTTCCCCCAGGTTATGCGTCTGGGTGTGGGACAGAGAGAATAGAATAGCTAGATAATTTGGTGTAATATTTACTTTTATGTTGTATCATTGTTTTAAAATAGTACATATTCCTTTATCTACTTTTATGGAAAAGTTTTTAAATATTAAAAACTCATGTATATTTTAAAAAAATAACCCAACAAGGAACAAAACATCTCTCATCTATAACTTTGTTGGTTCTAACCAACTTAGAATGCATTTTCCAGTTGAAGTAGAATGTCCTACATGTAAAGAAGATTTTTAAACCAGCTCATGAGAAATAGTCCTTTGTCAGCAATGAAGCAATTGACTCCTACAGGCAGAGAGGAGAGACAGCTTCCAAAGCTTTCCTAATCCAGTCATGATGACATCTTGGAAGACAGAAGCCGGCTCAGGCTCTGCCTCTCCTGGCTGTAACTCTACGTCCTATTGACAAGACCACTTACCCTGTGTGAAGCCTTTCCCCTGCTCCTGGGTGTGTACAGAAGTTCATAATCTGAGCACCCACCAACTGAGGATCTCACATTCTGGCAAATCTATTTACAAAACCAACTTAGAACCTGAAGCTCGTTCCCTATTCCTCCTTGCACCAGATCTCTAAGGGAGAGAGGCAGCCATCACACTGAAAACATGGCCAGTTCCATTGTTTGGCACCTTTTGGTAGTTAAACCTGATTAAGCAGATGGAATCTGAAAGCTTTTGTTTTTTAGTTCTCACATGCAAGATGTGATTCAAAGTGAAAAATAAGTAATAATGCTTTTGTCAACAAAAGAACTTAGTTAAGAGATTAATATAAGATCCTTTCAGTCTGTAATTTAAAAATTTTATCAGGCATACATGAAATTGTGGATTATCATTCATTTGTCTGGAGAACAGCATAATGTTTCATCTGTCTATAACTTTGAAGGACAGACAAAAACTTTTCATAATTCCTGAGGAAAATCTCATGACATCAAGACTAATGGCTCACCTTTACAGCATTAACAGTTTGGGGAAGGGTTCTGTTACTCATCTACCAGAACCTAAAGACATTATCTCAGAATCAGAAGGCATGGGGTTCAAATGCTAACAGGAGACAAGAAACTGTTTCCCAGCCTCCACTGTGCTGGACAAACCTCAAACAGAGAATGACTAACCTGCAGGCAATGTCCAAGTCACAGTCTTTATCAACATAACATGGACTCTTCCCTCCCAGTTCAAGGGTTACAGGGGTTAGATGTTTGGCAGCAGCTTCCATGATAATTTTTCCAACTGCAGTATTTCCTGTATAGAGAATATGGTCAAATCGCTGCTTCAGAAGTTCTGTGGTTTCCTTAACACCACCATTAATAACAGCATACAGGTCCTTAAAGAAAAAGAAACAGCAACACTTGAGTTGTCAAATTACATTATGTCATTGTCAATCATAAGCAATTTCTTCATTAGCAAAAATACGTAACATTTAATAAAGCCAAGAGAATTTTAAGATTGGTCCCTGTGAGGAATGGAAGAGGACTGACCAAGTCTGACTGACCACAGTCTGAGAAAGTCTGGGAATAATCAACTGGGAATGAATCTACTGTCCTCTACATGGACTTAGCAATGCAGGCACAGAAAAAGACAGTCAAGGGTAAACAAAGAGCATGAAAGTTGAAGATTTGGTGAAAAAAGTAGCTTAAGTTGCTAACCATAGGTTAGGTGCTAGTCAAAAATGTCTTGGTCTGAATGTTCTCTCTCTACACAGCACAGCATAGGATTTGTTATTGTTGTGTAAGATTTGTTATTGTTGTTATGTGCCACTGAGTCAACTATAACTCACAGTAACCCTACAAACAATAGCTCTAAACCTTGTCCTATTCTGAGCCAATCTCACTGTCTCAAATATAGCTGTCCCCATAACCAGTCACTCTGTCAATCCATCTCATCCTGGGTCTTCTCCTCCTGTGCTCACTCTCCATCCTTCTAAACATGATGTCCTTCTCCAAGGACTGGATCCTTCCTAGCAACATGCCCAAAGTATGTGAGACAGTTTCAAAATCCTTGCTTCTGAGAAGCAACCTGGTTTCACCCTCTCGAGGACAGACCTGTTTGTTCTCTTTGCAGTCCATGATATGCCCAGTACTCTTATCCAGCACCACAACTCAAAGGTATCGATTCTTCTGTCATCCTTATTCACTGTCCAGATCTCTGATGCTTACATTGCAAAGACCATGGCCTCAATCAGTCACATCTGAGTCTCCAGACAGACACTGCTGATCTTCAATACTCTGAAGAGGTTCCTGTCAGCAAACTTTCCCAATGCAACTCTTCTTTTTCTTTTTCTTCTAGTGCCAAGAGTGTTAACTGTGGCAATCTTACTCTCTTATCCAACTGGCCCAGTGGCAAGAATCTTTTTCTTGATGTTGAGATGCAATCAATATTAAAGATATTGAAGACTGCAGTCCCTGACCTTCTGTAGCAAGTGTTTCAGGTCCTCCTCACTGTCAGGGAGCAAGGTTGTGTCATTCGCATAATGCAGGTTGTTGATGAGTCTTCTTCCAATCCTGGATGTCACATGTCTCTTTGTAAAGTCCAGTCTCTTGAATGATCTGTTTAGCACAGAAATTTAAAAGGACACATCCTTTTTTTTTTTTTTTATTAAATTTTATTACTTTCAATGAACATTCACAGGGATTCTGGGCTTTCACTCCTTCATTGCTGCACCATTCTCTCCACCCTCCTCCCCAGTTTGTTCTTCTTCCCCGCCATCCGAATGTCTGTTTTAATTGTCCAATTGCCTCAGTGCTTGTCAAAGTCAGTTCTGATTAATCTCCTTTGTTGGTGTGTCCTTTG
>NW_006400112.1:1812917-1815669 GCF_000299155.1 Elephantulus edwardii
ATCCTTGCCTAGTTCCTGTTCTTAAAGGGAATGCCTTTAACCTCTCTCCATTAAGAACAATGTTGGCTCTTGGGTTTTCATAGATACTTTTTACCTTGATGCACTCCTTTCTTGATTTTGATCCATGCAGTGTTTATACAACTTGATGTTTGTACAACTGCCTCCTAGTCTAAATATAGGTTTTTCATGAGCACAATCAAGAGTTCTGGGACTCCCATTCTTTTCAAGACAGCTGCTATGCAAGAGCAGAGAAGACCATCTCTCAGGTGCCATCATCATTGGGGAGTAGAGAAATAATTAGCGGATAGAAGTGACTAGAGGCCCTGGCTATCATATCAGGGGTTAGCTGGGGGAGAGGGGAGGTAAGGACTGGCACGGCAAGGTGAGGGGACAGAGGAAAATGCTAGCAGAGTTGGGAGGGTACGGGCCCATGACATACAGTGCTGGCAGAGTTGGATGGGAAGGTACGGAAACCATGACATACAGTGCTGGCAGAGTTGGGTGGGAAGGTACGGAAACCATGACATACAGTGCTGGCAGAGCTGGGGGGATGCGGGCCCATCATATACAACGCTGGCAGAGTTGGGAGGGTTCAGGCCCATGATATACAGTGCTGGCAGATTTAGGGGGATATAGGACCATGACATACAGTGCTGGCAGAGTTGGGGGCAGGTGAGCCCATGACATACAATGCTGGCAGAGTTGGGAAGATACAGGACCATGACATACAGTGATGGCAGAGTTGGGGTAGGGGGACAGGACCATGACATATGCTGAATCTATCTGTTACTTCTGTAATGGGGAAGTGTCTTTCATCTGCTCTTTTGGGATAAAATTCTTGTCTATCAAATCCTGTACTACAGCTGAGCATCCAAATTAAGACAGACTAGGAAGAATGATTGGCTGTCCACATTCTAAATAACAGGCCTCTGAAAACTCTCTGTGTAGGATTTAGTCCATGGTAAAACCAGTTTCCACTGGGTCAGCTCTGACTCATGGTATGCCCATGTGAGACTGGGACTTGTCCCATAGTTTTCAATGGCTAATTTTTTGGAAGTAGATCACCTGAAAAATGATGTCGGGTACCTCTAAGTGAACCTTTCAGTTATCAGGTGAAAGAATCAGCTGTTTGCATTACCCATGGTAGGAATTAAAAGAATGTCTGCTGAATTAAGTGGCATACAAAGTAAACAGATCTGGATTGATCCTTGGCTCTGCCATTCAGTAGCTTGTGTAAGCAAATTAGTGAACATCCTGGAGCCTCAGTTTCCCCATCTGTTATTGGGAATATTCAGATAGCTTTTATCACTTAAAAGTAATTTACTATTTTAAAAGAGGAAATCTAGGGAAATAATAGTTTTAAAATTACTAACAGAGAATATATGACAAGGATGGAGATGTTCAAAAACTCTCTCAGTCTGAGCATGAAGTGAAAGCTGGCTTATAGAGACCACTTTACCTTTCACTCTATGAAGGGTGAATTAGCTTTCATTACATCATAACCACTCAAAAAGGTGTCATGTTTTAACTCTCACATGCCTTGATTTATAGAATATATTTGACTGATCTCCCAACAAGCTAATTGAAGTAGGACATTAAACTTCAATTTTCTGGTTCCGGATTGTACTCAATCTATGACAATGACTGCCCTCCACTACATTCCTCTAAAGTAGATAATTACAACTACTTGGATAAAAGTGTTTTGCGGGCTGTGCAGCAGTGATAAAGACAACAAAGAGAACAGTATTATTCCAAGAGCCAGAGATGGTTCCAAGACTATCATAAATTAACATGTTTAGCTGCAGGCATATTTTAAAGTTTTTAAAATTTACATTGCTTTCCATATAAATTTGTATACATTGTTTCACACTTTCCTTCAATCACATTTTGTTTCATTCCCAAACATTATGTTTTATAACTTTAATAACCATTGATGTATGCTCACTTAAAGCTGTCTTTTAATGAAAGCTAAATGAGGAATTCTTGCTGTAGAAAGTCCTTTAAAACTGAGCAGACTGAATTCCACAGCGGCATCACAAAAGTCATCCCTAAGAGTACAGAAACCCTTGACTCAAGTTAAATTTTAACTCTGGTTGAGGACCCGCCCTTCTGTTAAGAGTCACTTTCTGTAATTTTCATGTCACAAATAGACTCTTCTTAAAATAAGTGTGTTGTTATCCATATAAGCTGCCTGCAACCTGTTAGGCAAAACAAACTGTCAACAGCAAAAACAGAACCCTGCAAGTCCTCAATAAACCATTCGCTGAATGAACACATCTAAAATTTTCTTTTAGGGAAAGCAAATTTCCAACTGGCAGGGAAAATACTTGTAAATAACACAGGTTTCTATGAAGTCACTGGCCTAAACATATTACATAACCACAAGAGCTGAGTCATTCCAAAGTTTATTTTGGAACTTTTACTAAGCCAATTGTTTGGAGGCTTAAGGAACCTGCAAATGGATCTCCTCCTATTAATGGTAAATTTGTTTCCTAAAACATGCAGACATGAAGAAGGTAGGTTCAAGATATTCTTACCTTGTCTAAGTACTGAGGAATGAGCTTAGCCAAAAGCTTGGCTGTATTTTCACTTAGTTCAGAAGGCTTGACAATTACAGCATTTCCTAAACAAAGTAAAAGGAGAAATATAATACTTGAGAAACTTCAATAGCTACCAAAACAGTGCTAATGTAGTATAAAAACTAGACATTCAAACTATTTCTGCAGCTGATAACTGCATTCTTCCTCATAAC
>NW_006400112.1:1816055-1816655 GCF_000299155.1 Elephantulus edwardii
GGGTCTTCCTCTCCTGTGCTGTCCCTCCACTCCTCTAAGCATGATGTTCTTCAAGGTCCATGGTATGTTCAAGACTCTTCTCCAGCATCACAACTCAAAGGCAATAATTCTTCTTCTGTCATCCTTAGTCATTGTTCAGCTCTCTGATGCATAGCAAGTAATTGCAAAGACCATGGTCTGGATTAGGCGCACCTAGCCTCTAGACTGAGACTGTTGCTTTTCAGCACTCTAGAGAGGTCCCTGACAGCGGATTTTCCCAGAGCAATTTGTCTTTTGATTTCCTGATGGCTGGTGCCAAGAGTGTTGATGGCAGAGCCAAGCAAGCTGTAATTGTTAACAACCTCAATCTCTTCTCCATCTATCATGGTGCTGCTAATTGTCCCAGTGGTGAGAAACTTTGTTTTCTTTATGTTGAGCTTTAATCCAGATTGAAGACTCGCAGTAAGAGCTTCAGGTCCTCCTCAGTTTCAACAAACAAGGAGGTAGTATTACTGCTTAGAAAGCCTTATGCACACCCATGTTTATTGCAGCTTTGTTCACAATAGCAAGGAGTTGGAAACAACCTAAGTGCCCATCAACAAACTAATGGCTAGAGAAGCT
>NW_006400112.1:1817300-1826939 GCF_000299155.1 Elephantulus edwardii
ACTGGGGAGGAGGGTAGAGAGAATGGTGCAGCAATGAAGGAGTGAAAACCCAAAATCCCTGTAAATGTTCATTAAAACTAATAAAATTTAATAATAAAAAAAAAGAAAGCCTTGTATGAATGAAGATGTTGATTAGAAAGAATCAAATGGTTAGCTCAAGACCTATGTCAGCAAATGAACTTGCACTGTAAAGAAAAAACAACAGATGCCTGATTCTAACTCCTTGGGCCTGCTGAATCAGATGGCTTATATCCTTCAGTGTGAACTACTCAGCATGTCAGAGATGATTAAAATGGCACAGGATAGGGCAGAGTTTAGATCTATTATAGAGTCACTATGAATTGTACTCAGCTTGGTGGCACACCATCTAACAAAAACAATTGTCATGCAAAAAATTCCCAGGGGCCCAATTATTTTAAAATGATAATTACTAAATATCAGTAGCCCATAGGTATAAATCAAAACAAACTTTCACAATTCTTCATTTGAAACCAACAGGGGAGGACAAGACTCTAAAAAGGCTGTTGTTTTTGTTGTTGTTATGTGCCATCGAGTTGCTTGCAATTCATAGCGACCCTATGTACAACAGCCCTAAACCCTGCTCTATCCTGTGCCAATAGCACTGCCTCTGACACACCTATCTTGATTACACCAGTCACTGATTCAATCCACCCCATAGAGGGTCTTCCCCTCCTGTGGCGTCCCTCCACCCTAAAAAGATAGAGAGACATAAATTGGCACAAGACCTGCAGCAATGGCTCCTATTAGTGGCTGGATGATGAGGACAAAGGGGTAGTTCCAAGCTCCAATTATCAGGACAACTCCCAGGGGTTCTGAATGAACATAGGCATCATCTAGCATGACAAGCAGGTTCTTCTCAGCTGGCTTAGGAGTAATCCATTCGGGAAGCTTCTCCAAGGCATGATCAATCTCTCCAAGGACACTAATGACTTCCTGACTGTAGGCATTGAATTCACTCTGTTACAAGAAAATCAATCACAGTTAACCTTACATAATGATTACCACTTACTCAGCCTTGATTGTCAAAACCCTCAGAGCACATATACTCACCCTGACAGCAAGCAGAATCACAGCAGCTGGTGTAATACCCAGATCCCTTTGCACCCTCCAGGCCTTCAATAAAACCAACTGGCATCAAGTCAATTCTAACTTAGTGAGAGTATGTGCACAGTTGAAATGTATGCCATCTGGTTTTCAACGCAGGTTTTTCAAATTCAGACTGTCAAGCCTTTTTCCCCAAGGCACTTCAAGGTACATGCAAACTTTGACCACAGGCATCAACAACTTACCCAACTCAAGGACTCTCAAACCTTCAATAGTGATTGACTAACACATTCAATACCTCAAAACTCATCTCTACTGATCCAAGCTCCTTATATCAGATTTAAGCCTTAACTTCTTCAGAAGTCTTCCTCAATTAGTGATAGCTTGCTATGATCACACTTTAACCGGTGTCTCAATATTTCTCTAATACACTAGCTTTAAATTATATTTTTATTTAATCTGTTTTCTCTGCCAACCAAATTTAAAACTCTCAAGGTCAAAGATCTTAATACTTTTAGCACGGCTATGCATAGACATATTAACACAAACATCTAATATATATAGAATGAGTAAATGAATCATAGCCTTTTTAGAATCTTCTTATTCAGCATTATACATTTACTATTACAGCTCCCTTCACCAAAAGAATTCCAAAATAAAGGCAATTTTACTACTGTTACTACCTCTATTACTACTCCTTGAAATAAACGTTGATATGAGGAAGGCAGACTCACAAAGTCAGGAGAAAGTCTTACCACACATGAGATATACATAAAATGTGAAAACAACAATACAGTAATTCTATTACTCAAACTGTGGTTCTAGAACAGAAAGCAGGGTATCAACTGGGAATTAAATGGCAACTTTGGAGAATCTCAGGCTTGATCAGCCTGAACCATAATTTGCATTTTAACAAGATTCCTAGAGGATTCCTCAGAACACTATAGAGTTTGAGGTGAGCGGACCTAAACCAGAAAGTTACATCCAAAAATATGAGAACGACAAATTGAAAATAACTGTGTGCAAAAGAAACTGCGGTTTGAAACAAGAAACCAAACTTGGGAGAAAAACATCTGGAACACTTCAAATTAGCAAACTATGAAATCCAGGAAGTATAAAAAGCGCCTACAAAGTAAAAAGCTTTACAGACCCGACAGAAATGTGGGCAAAGAAAAAATAATTCCTAGAAGATGAACTGCAGAACGCGAAAGGCACAAGCATCGGCAGAAGGCCTGGCTTGTGTACCCGGAAAACCGGGGAAGTCCTAGGGAGCTGCGCGGAGCCACCTTTCGCTCCGTCGGAGAAAGGCGGGCAATCTCCTCCCTTGGGATTTACAGCCTCTCAAAACTAGCAGGAGGGTCAGCCCTGGGTCGGTTCCGACTTAACGAAAAAGAGAATGAGTGCATAAAAAATAAAGAAGAACGCAAGCGCTCCAGGCAACGCCGTCCTACAGGGCGGCGGGAGGCCGGCGCCCGCACCTTGCACAGGTCTGAGCCGATGGCCTCCAGGATGTCTCTTTCGCGCTCCTGTACCATCCTTCGCAGGGCCTCGAGCTGCTGCAGCCGGAACTGTAGAGACCGCGAGCGGCCGGACCGGAACGCTGCTCGAGCCCGTTCGACTAGACCCTCCATGGTTAGCAGCTGGCCTACCCGCCAGCTCTCTCCACTGTAGGCTGTGCGGCTACGGCATCCTACCCGCTGGCCGTGGCCCCGCGATCCCGAGCCGCACTCCCATTGGCCCAACCACGTCACGTGTGAGTAGGCCCCGCTCCAGCCACCTAACGTATGGGGCGGCCTCTGCCGGCCAGCACCTCGGCTCTGGGGGCCCGGGCGTAGGACTCCTGCTCACACGCGCGAGGCTGAGTTCCAGTTTGATTCTATTTTAGCTGTCATTTCAGTGAAAGTTTTGAAGTTATTCTAGATTTCGTTCAGTCATCCAGACAGGATTTACAGCGTCTGCTCAACCCCTTCAACTCAATTTAACCCGTTGACCACCCTTGCCTTTAAGGAATCCTCTGGTTGCACTTCCTTCCAGACAGATTTGTTTGTTCTTTTTGCAGCGCATGAAAATATCCTGTGGACACATTGTCCTCCTCCTATTCATGATTGACCTCATTTCTCGGTTGTTTTAAGTAAATAAAGACCAGTTGTGCTCTGATGGTCATTTACAGACTAAGATCCCAGGCATTATACAAAAACTGGTAGATAGAAGCACATTATTAGGTCAGTTAACTGGAATGTCACATGAAATCATGACTAATAAATTCAAATCGACTTCTTATTCCTTTATTCAACAAGTACCAGACAATGTTATGGTTTTATTTGTGATTAATTCATGGACTGTAGAAAGAACAAACATAATTGTCTTGAAGAAGCACCTCTTAAAATTGAAAAAAGAATGTTCCTTAGAGGAAAGGAGAGCAACAGTTGATCTCACTTGGGGCATGTTTTTAGGAGGAACAAGTCCTTGCTTGGTCAGTGACAATGCACACTGACTACCACAATGTGCTTGAGCACGTTCTGTAGAGATCTGAGGATGATATTTGACATAGTCAACTTGATGGCACCAAACAGAATCTATTAATGCAGTTTTTACTCCATTCTCCCCCCTTCCCACACCTGGAACCATCCAAGAATTGTACTGTTCATAAACATTTCCTTGTTGTTGTTGATTGTCGTCGAGTTGAGCACAACTCATAGCAACCCTATGAACAAAAGGCCTGAAGCCTTTCTATAACTATCGACATTTATCAAAGTTCATAGAGTTTCCAGAGGCATGTGGTTTAGGAAGTGGATGTCACTCCTACTTCCAAACCTGTCATAAACTGAGAACTCCACCAAATACTGTCTACCATGGGTAACCGTTACGGCATTTGACACCCCAATGGCACAAGATTCAGCACCACAGCAACCCCAGGTCACCTCACTACAGCATATTGACAGAAGTGTGCTATACCACTTAGAAGAATGTTCCCCCAAAATATAAACAACCAACTATTAAATATAAAGACCCTCTCCAAGGTCTTGTTGACTCTAAGCAAGAGACTTAAATAAAAAACAACCAATATAATATGTTTTTATTATGTGCCATTGAGTTGCCTGCTATGTATAACGACCCTATGTATAGCAGCTCAGAACTTTCCTTGTCCTGAGCCAGTTTCACTAATCCCAACATACCAACCTCCATTGCCCCAGATACTACTATATCAATCCATCTCATCTGGGGTCTTCCTTTCCTGCACTGTCCCTCTACCCTTCAGAGCATGATGTCTTTCTCCAAGGACCAGTTTCTCCTGGCCATGCGCCCAAAGTATGTGAGAGGAAGCTTCAAAATCCTAGCCTCCTAGGAGATACTTGGTTTCACCCTCTTCAAGACAGACCTATTTGTGTTCTTGGCAATCCATGGTATGTTCAAGACTCTTCTCCAGAACCACAACTCAAAGGCATCTATTCTTCTTCTGTCATCCTTAGTCATGGTCCAGCTCTCTGAAGCATAACAAGTAATTAAGAAGACCATGGCCTGAATTAGACTAACGTTGTTGCTTTTCAGCACTCTGGAGAGAGGTCTCTGCCTGCAGATTTTCCCCAATGCAATTCATCTTTTGATTTTCTGACTGCTTGTGTTAAGAGTGTTGATTGGCCTTTCTATGAAGATGGCGCCGAAAACAATGAAGGAAGCCCCTACCCCTCCCAAAACTGAAGCCAAAGCAAAGGCATTAAAGGCCAAAAAGGCAGTCCTGAAGGGAATCCACAGCCAAAAAAAAAAAGATCCGCACGTCTTCCGGTGCCCTAAGACTCTGAGATTCTGAAGGCAGCCCAAATAACCCCAGAAGAGCAACCCCAGGAGAAACAAGCTTGACCACTATGCCATCATCAAATTTTCCCTGACCGCTGAGTCAGCCATGAAGAAGATAGAAGATAACAACACACTTGTGTTCATTGTGGATGTCAAGGCCAACAAGCACCAAATTAAACAAACTGTAAAGAAGCTCTATGACATTGATGTGGCTAAGGTCAACACTTTGATTAGGCCTGATGGAGAGAAGAAGGCCTATGTTCGACTTGCTCCTGACTATGATGCTTTGGATGTTGCCAACAAAATTGGGATCATCTAAACTGGGTCCAGCTGGCTAATTATAAACACAAATTTTTCTCACCAAAAAAAAAAAAGAAAGAAAGAAAAAGGAGTGTTGATTGTGGAGCCAAGCAAGCTGTAATTGCTAATAACTTCAATCTCTTCTCCACCTATCATGGTGCTGCCAGTTGTTCCAGTGGTGAGAATCTTTGTCTTCTTGATGTTGAGTTTCAATCCATATTGAAGACTACAGTCCTTGACCTTCTGCAGCAAGCACTTCAGGTCCTCTTCAGTTTTAGCAAGCAAGGTTGTGTCATCTGCATTTTGTAGGTTGTTGATGAGTCTTCCTCCAATATTCATGCCACACTCCTCCTCATAAAGCTCTAATTCTCAAATTCTCTGCATACAATTTGAAAAGGTATGGGGATAGGATGCATCCCTGATGCACTCCTTTCCTGATTTTGAACCATGCAATATTTCCTTGCATTGTTCTGAGTACTGCTTCTTGGTGCAAATAGAGGTTTCACATAAGCACCATCAAGCACTTTTAGAACAGATCACTCAGCATCATTTCTCCAGATTAATCCATGCTTTTTAGTGTTTCACCATTATTCTTTAGTGTGCCTAGTACTTACTGGTGAACAATTGAGTTGTTTCCATATGTTTATGTTGCCGTTCTAGAATATACATGTGTGTATATTGCAACCTGAGACTTGAGTTTATTTTTCGGTTCTTTCAGCTTGAGAAATGCTAAGTAAATTCTTCCCTTCTTATTCTCCAAGTCCAGTTCTTTGGACATTCCATTATAATATTTTGCTTTATTGTCTCAAGCTTACCTTTGAAACCTTTTAAACTCTTTCTTCAGCATCTCTTACCTGTTGACTTCTCAACTCTGTAGTGAAATTTTTAGTCTCCTCTGACATTCATTTTGGTTTTTTCTTTCTCATCTGTCTTTGTAATGACCTTTTTCTCTTTTCATGAATGATATCTTTGATGTTATCCCACAACTCATCTGCTTTTTGATCATTAGTGTTTAATACTGCAAACTTATTCTTGGAAAAAAAATCCTATTCTTGAGATGATCTTTAAATTTACGTTAGATAGATTCAAGATCATAATCTAGTACTTGTTTTAATTTTCAGTTTCATTTTGAAGTTGTATATGAGTAATTTATGTCTGTTCCACAGCATTTCACTTGATTTTGACTGCTGTTATTGAGCTCCTCCAACGATTCTTTCCATAAACTTTTTCATCAGTCAATCTGGTTCCTGTTTAATTCATTACGTGAGGTTTATGTGTACATATACTGAGCAAATAATTCAAGAAGCTATGCTTTATGTTACATTATGATCAGAGGAAGACTCAAGAACAATTTGCATTATGCATATGACACAACCTTGCTTGCTGAAAGTGAAGAGGACTTGAGGCACTTGCTGCAAAAGATAAAATACTACAGCCTTCAATATGGATTACATCTCAATATTAAGACTAAAATCCTCACCACCAGGGTAGTAAGCAGCATCATGATAGATGGAAAAAAGATTGAAATTGTCAACAATTTCATCTTGCTTGGATCTATACTCAATACCTTTGGTATTAGCAATCAAGAAACCAGAAGACAGAAAAAAAAAAAAAAAGAAAAGAAACCAGAAGACATTGGAGAAGTCTACAATCAAAGGCGTCTCTAGAATACTAAGGAGCAGTGATGTCAATGTAAAGAAGAATCTTCAATGCCTTTGTGCTGTGTGGTATTGAAGACGAGTGCAGAATATCCTATGGACTACAAAAAGAATGAAAGATGTCTTGGTAAAAGTACAGCCAGAGTGCTCTTTGGAGGCAAGGATGATTAAGCTTTGTCGCATACTTTGATCACATTTTCAGGAGAGGATATTCCTTGGAGAGGGTCATCATGCTTGGGAAGGTGAAGGGTCAGCAAAACAGAATAAGACTCATGATGAGATAATAGACACAGTGTCTGCAGCAATGGCTCAAGTGTGTCCTAGATGATAAGAATGACACTGGATAAGACAGGGTTCAGATCTGGTGTTCATGGGGTTGTACTTAATTTGACAGCATCTAACAACAAGTACAATGTGTGTGTGTGTGTGTGTGTGTGTGTGTGTAGCTTTTGGGGCCTATTGGTAAGGAGCTGCACTGCCAACCTTAACTCATGCAGTTTGAGTACACTAGCTAAGCAACTCTGTGGGAAAAAAATGGGCAGTCTCCTACCATGAGATTTACTGCCTTTGAAAGCCTGCTGGAGGGTCAGCTATGGGTTGGTTCTGACTCAATGGTACATAACAACAATATATGCATAGAGAGCTGGTGGGTTAGTGGTTGTTGTTAAGTGTCATCAAGTTGCTTGCGACTCATAGCAACACTACGTACAAGAGCTCTAAATGCCATTCTATCCTGTGCCAAACTAGCCATCTCAAACACACTCATTCCCACTACTCCAGTCACAGAATTGATCCATCTCATCAAAGGTCTTCCTCTCCTTCGCCGCCCCTCCATTTTGCCAAGCATGATGTCCCTCTCCAAAGACCAGTCCCTCCTTGCAACATGCCCAAAGTATGTCAGAAGAAGTTTCAGAATCCTTGACTCCAAGGAGTATTCCGGCTTCACTTTCTCCAGGACAAATGGGTTTGTTCTCCTAGCAGTCCATGGTATATGCAACATTCTTCTCCAGCACCACAGCTCAAAGGTATCAATTCTCCTTCTATTATCCCTATTCACTGTCCAACTCTCTGATGCATAGCACGTAATTGCAAAGACTATAGCCTGGATCAGGCGCACCTTAGTCTCCAGCCTGACACAGTTGCTCTTCAGTACTCTTGAGAGGTCCCTGACTGCTGACTTTCCCAATGCATTTCATCTCCTGATTTCCTGGCTGCTGTTACCAAGAGTGTTGACTGTGGATCCAAGTAAACTAAAACTATTTCAATCTCTTCACCATTCATACTGATGCTGCCAATTGGCCCAGTGGTGAGAATCTTGGTTTTTTTGATGTTGAGCTTCAATCCATATTGAAGGCTGCAGTCCTTGATCTGCAGCAAGCGCTTCAGGTCCTCCTCAGTTTCAACAAGCAGGGTTGTGTTATCTGCATAACGCAGGTTGTTGATGATTCTTCCACCAATCCTGATGCCACATTCCTCCTCGGACAGCCCAGCATCTCGGATGATCTGTTCTGCATACAGATTGAAAAGGTATGGAGACTGAATACATCACTGATGGATCCCCTTCTTGATTTTGAACCATGTAGTGACTCCTTGCTCTATTCTGATGACTGTCTCTTGGTCCAAGTAAAGGTTTTGCATTAGCACAGTCAAAAGTTCTGGGATTCCCATTCTCCTCAGAGTCAGCCACAGCTTGTTGTGATCCACACAGTCAAAAGCCTTTGCATAGTCAATGAAGCACAGATAGACATTCTTCTGGTATTCTTTGCTTTCTGCCAAGATCCATCTTATATTAGCTATAATTTCCCTCTTCTAAATCCAGCCTGCACATCTGGCAGTTCTCTGTTCACAATTGTTTTAGTGATAAGGAGTTGTGTTAACTTGAAGGTATTCAGTTAGAATCCACCAGTTGCTCTGTAGGAGAAAAATGAGCAATCTCCTCCTGTACCGTTTACTGCTTTTGAAAACCCACAAAATGGTCAACTATGGGTTGATTCCAAATTGACAGTACTTTAGGATGGGATGTGTGTGCATGTGTGTGTGTTGTTGTTGTTGATTTCCTTTGAGTCAAGCATGACTCATAGCGACCCTATGAACAAAAGGCTTGAAGCCCCTCTACAACTATCGGCATTTATCAAAGTTCATAGATGTTGGGGCCTGGCTAACTTGTAAAGCAAGTTTAGCCCTATACCAAAAGACCAGCAAGACTAACTCCATCTTGGCTATAGTATCTGCTTGGCAGAAAACAACTCAAGCAAGTAGGATGTTAAAAAGTAAGCCACAAATAGCCATTTCATGCCAGGTTCAAATGTGCAGATGTTTGAAAAGGAGCAAAAACAAGTTTAACCGTTTCTTGAACCTCAAGGCCAAACGGGGATATGCAGAATGGTATGACCCTCCCTAAAGACTCTGTTCTGATGGCCTTGCTTGCTAATTGGAAGCCTTGCTTACAGATGGTGGAGATATAAAAACGAATGTATTGTTGGCCTTGAGGCTGAGCTGTTTTACTGTTCACTGCAAAAAGGATATAACACAGAAGTTCGGGAATAAACTTTGCTGTCTGCCATCAGCTGGTAGCCTGTCTGCATTTTCTTTTAATCGTCGTCCCATTCTCTCGGTGAAACTGCTCAATATAACGAGGCGGGACCCCATTACATAGAGTGTCCAGAGGGTATGTTATTTAGGAAGTGAATGCCACTCCTGCATATATATATATTTGTGTTATATATAATTGTATAATTGTTATATATAGAATTGTTGTTATATATAATGGTATAATTGTTATATATAGAATTGTTGTTATATATAATGGTATAATTGTTAT
>NW_006400112.1:1827448-1828031 GCF_000299155.1 Elephantulus edwardii
ATATATATATACTGTTGTTAAGTGTCATCTAGTACCCTGTGCATCTTAGGACTCATAGTGACAATAGCTCAGAACACTGCCCTATCCTGAGCCAATTTCACTGTGTCTGCTACTGTGTGTGTGTGTGTGTGTGTGTGTGTGTGTGTGTGTACTTAGTGGTGGGATTTCTGGATCAAATGGTTTTTTCATCTTCAGATTTTTAAGGATATGTCAAAATGCTTTCCATAAATATTGCTTGAGGCAGTTTACATCACCACCAGCAATGTAAGACAGTTGAATTTTATTGGTTAAGACTTTGTTGAAAATTTTTGCATGTGTGTTCATAAGGAATATTGGTCTATAATTTTCTTTGTGAGTAACTTCATTTCCTGACTTTGGTATCAGAGTTATACTTGCTTAATCTGGATGAATTTGGGTAAATTTAGTCTGCTTCTATATGCTGAAATATATTTAGTAGAATTGAATCAAATCTTCATTGGAAGTTGAGTACAATTTTTTTTATTATTAAATTTTATTAGTTTTAATGAACATTTACAGAGATTTTGGGTTTTCATTCATTCATTGTTGCACTGTTTTCTCCACC
>NW_006400112.1:1844410-1844969 GCF_000299155.1 Elephantulus edwardii
GTTAGGGCGACTAGGAGCAGATCATCTACGTACTGTAACAAAGTCACCTGAGGGTTGCTGGTCTGGAACTCACTGAGGTCTCGGTGCAGGGCCTCATCAAAAGGGGTCGGCGAAAGCTTGAACTCCTGAGCCAATCAACACCAGGTTAATTTTCCAGTTCTCCAGCCTCAGGGTCTCTCCATTCAAAGGCAAAGATGTCTTGGCTAGAGGGATGCAACCTCAGACAGAAAAAAGCATCTTTCAAGTCTAAGGCAGAATACCATTTTCTCTCAGGTGATAGCATGCTGAGGAGAGTGTAAGGGTTAGTTAGGAACTGTGGGGTGTATGTCCTGCACTCTCCGATTCACTTTTCTTAGATCCTGCACTGGCTGGTAGTCATTTGTCCCTGGCTTTTTCATAGGGAGGAGAGGAGTGTTCCAGGGGGATTGGCATGGCACTATAACCTCTTGTTCTATTAGCCTGAGGATGTGTGTTCGGATTCCCTCCTTGGCTTCTTTACTCATAGGATATTGTCTAACTCTAATGGGGGAGGTGTCCGCTTTTAATTCCACTACTATCA
>NW_006400112.1:1846289-1850002 GCF_000299155.1 Elephantulus edwardii
TTCCAATTATAGAGGTCAGCAGAGGAAAATGGCCAGTACTGGAGGGGTTGGAGTTGTCCTGGCTCTGGGGGCCCTCCGTAGGCTCGTAAGGGGAGAGCCACAGTGGAATCTGGGCTCTCTAGACCTCTCCGACTGTGAGTCCCCCGTGCTGGTCCCTGGGAGGCACTCGCGGGGATGGGGGACTGGGATCAACCTGGCCCTGATATGGGGGAGGATTGTGGCGCATTTCAGGCCACTCAGGTGGATTTTCAATCTCAGGATAAATTTTGGGTGCTGCTGATGGTGCAGCTTCTGGGCCAGAGGAACTTTGGACTCAGAAGTTCGGGCTTTTAGGGCTAATGCGCGCGGAGGGGTGGTATGGTTCTTCAAAATCCAAGGTTTTGCCCTCGGCGGTGGATTCTGCACTAAATCCTGCCACCTTTAACCGCTATAATGATTGTTAAGTCAAATGCGCCCTCTGGTGGCCAACCGACTCCCAGAGCAGGCCACTCAGAGTTACCCAAGGTTTGCCAAGGTCCTTTTTTAACATTAACGGAGAGATTATTAGCCCTAGTTCTTACATCAGAAAAATGTCCTAAAGTCAGGGAAAGGGGTGTCGTTAGATTCTGTCCCATTTTAGTCACCCACAGAACACAGCAGACACTCACAAGAAATACAAGACACACAAGAAGCTCTCTTCGCCACAACCAATTGAAAGCTGCTTCAGACGGGAGAGCCCTCCGGGCCCCTCCTCTCCGGCAGGGCACTAAGTCCCTCAGATGGACCGGAGACCATTAAAGCCTCTGGATCCATAATCCACCCAAATGGACGTCTCCCTCTGGGCCGTGACTCGTGTTTTTTTCAAGCACGTCTGCTTTTTTTACCACAGTCACAAACTGAAAGTAAGCTGAAAATAAAACAGACTTACGAACACACAGGTTTGGTGGCGCCGCACAGACAGAGAAACAAAGAAACAAAGAAATTCTAGAGGATCCTCTTACCTCCAAGTGGCTGGCTGGCGGGTTGTGGGGGTGGCTGCTCGATCCCGGACGAAAGAGCCCCCAGATGAAAGACCCTAAACTAGGGCTTTTCCCAGAGCGGCCACGACCCCGAGCAACTCACACCAGATCCACTTGCTGTAATCACAAGAGGCTTTATTATTGACAAAGCTTCGGGACGACTTTTATCTCACAAGTGAGACAGGGAAGTCGACCCCGAGCCTCAAAAAGCAAGGGAATTTATACTGGGTCTAGGGGTTCTTTGGCGTAGAGATAACTCATTGGCTCTTTGGGAAAGGAGAAGTTCAATTTTAGGTCAGGTGCCTGCTGCTGACGTTAGTTAAAATATGGTTTTTGCCAGTAATTGTTTCTTCAGTTTGTGGTCAGCTAGTTCCTGGAACACAAACATTCACACAAGATCAAAGGTATAGGTTCTTACAATACTGATCAAAGGTATAAGTTTTTACAATACAGATCAAAGGTATAGGTTTTTACAATACAGATCAAAGGTATGGGCTCTTACAATACAGATCAAAGGTATGGGTTTGGGCACATTATTATTATTTTAAATTTTCCTTTCAGTATCATTTTCCAAGGACTGGTCCCTCCTGGTAATATACCCAAAGTATGCCAGATAAAGCTTCAAAATCCTTACCTCCAAGGAGCAGCCTTGTTTCACCATCTATGGGACAGATTTCTTTGTTGCCTTAGTAGTCCGTGGTATGTTCAATACTTTTCTCTAGCACCGCAACTCAAGGGCATCTGTTTTTCTTCTATCATTCTTAGCCATTGTCCAGATACTTATTTTCCCTTGATCTCCCTGTGGTTGTTTTCTTATATTATTACAGTGTTGTGATCTGAGATCACATAGCATTTGAGATTGCCCAGTCAACTTTGAGTTTTTTCTCACTCAACAACAGTAAGTTTGGTTTTTTAAAAAAATTTTTATTACAGAGGTGCATGGTTCGAATCCACCAGATGCTCTGCCGGGGAAGGAGGGGCATTCTCCTCCTGTACCAGTCAGATCTGATTTGATGGTACACTCACACAAAAATAATAAAATTTAAAAAAATCTAAAAAGAAATTTTTGTTAATGATAATGAAAGTTTACAGAGATTTTTTTTATTTTCATTCATTCATTGTTACACTTTTTTCCCTGCCCAACCTGCCCCGCTAATTTGTTTTTCTCTTTAACAGTAAAAGAAAAAGTCTTTCTTTGTTATACAATCTCTCCCCCCAAGTCCACTCCCCTATGCAGCCTTCATTCTGAACTCCTGTCATGACAATAATACCTAATTATATGCCCCTTTTAAACAGTCCTCTCCCTCATCTGCTTCAATGCCATATACATTGTTTATCCCCTCTTTCTCAGTCTCCCCTCAATCTCGATGCCAGTCCCATTTTACAACAGTAGCACTATGCAATATTTTTTCTTTTGTAACTGAGATATTTCACTCATCATAATTTCCTACAGGGTCACCCATTTTGTAGAATATTTCATGAGATCCTCATTTTTCAATGCTGAATAGTATTCCATTATGTGAATGCACAAGAGCTTCTCTATCCATTAGTTTGCTGATGGGCACATGGGTTCTTTCCAACTCTTTGTTATTGTGAGCAAAGCTGCAATAAATATGGGTGTGCACGTGTCTTCTTGGGTGGCGGCTATGGTTTCTTTAGCGTAAATCCCCAGTAGTGGAATTGCTGGGTCAAATAGTATTTCTATTTGCAACTTTTCGAGAATGCGCTATACAGCCTTTCATAGTGGTTGCACCATTTTACACTTCCACCAACAGTGAATAAGGGTTCCAGTTTCTCTGCAACCTCACCAGCATTTGATGTTTGCTGTTCTATTAAATTTTTCTGTTCTTACTGGGGTGAGATGATATCTCATGGTTGTTTTGGTTTGCATCTCTCTTAGAGCTAAGGATTTTGAACATTTCTTTATGTGCTTGTTGGCCACCTGAATGTCTTCTTTGATGAAGTGTCTGTTCATATCCTATTCACACTTTTCAATTGGGTTACTTACCTTTATCTTGTTGTGGTGCACGAGTATTTTAGAAATTCTAGATATAAGTCTTTTATCTGACATATCATGACCAGATAGGGCAACTGAGGTTGAGCTTTCAAGTATGGAAATACAAAGGAAGAGGAACAGTTGTAAGCAGGCGCTAGTGATTGGGACGTGGATTGTGAGAACCATGAATGTTGGAAAATTAGATATTGTTAAGGAAGAAATGGAACGCATAAATTTTGACATACTAGGTATTGGGAGATGAGATGGACTGGCATAGGGAATTTTGAGTCAGATGAGCACATGATATATTACTTTGGAGATGAAAAGGTGAGGGGAAATGGAGTTGCTTTCATAGTTAAGAAAGCCATTGCTAGATCCATCTTGAAGTACAGTATTATGAGTGACAGGATAATATCCATACACCTACAAGGAAGTCCAGTGAATACCACTATCATTCAGATATATGCACCAACAACCACAGCAAAGGAAGACGAAATAGAAGATTTTTACCAACTTTTACAGTTGGAGATGAATTGATAATAAAGGGTGACTGGAATGCAAAAGTTGGGAAAAGAGAAGAAGATTCAGTAGTTGGAAAACATGGACTCAGTGACAGAAATGGAGCTGGAGAGAGAATGATCAAATATTGCGCAATAAATGACTTATTCATTGCAAATACGGTTTTAAAGAGACATAAACACAGGTTATATACTTGGATT
>NW_006400112.1:1851272-1852236 GCF_000299155.1 Elephantulus edwardii
GAAACGCCATCTTTGTAAACTTGGACTTTGCTGAGAGATCTGCGACTCAGCCTTCCTGTCTACAACCACTACAGCCTTCCTGTCTGCTACCACTTCACCCTTCCAGTGTGCTACCACTGCAGGTACTGACTACAGTTCCAAGAGGTCTGTGGGGACGCGACATCTTTGTAAACTTGGACTTTGCTGGGAGATCTGCGACTCAGCCATCCTGTCGGCTACCACTACAGCCTTCGCGTCTGGTAACACTGCAGTCTTCCTCTCTGCTACCTCTGCAGGTACTGACTACAGTTCCCAGAGGTCTGTGGGGAAACGTGATCTTTGTAAACTTGGACTTTGCTGGGAGATCTGCGACTCAGCCTTCCTGTCTGCTACCACTACAGCCTTCCCGTTTGCTACCACTGCAGCCTTCCCGTCTGCTACCACTGAAGCCTTCATGTCCGCTACCATTGCAGGTACTGACTACAGTTCCCAGAGGTCTGTGGGGAAATGCCGTCTTTGTAAACTTGGACATTGCTGGGAGATCTGCGACTCAACCGTCCTGTCTGCTAACACTACAGCCTTGCCTTCTGCTCCCACTGTAGCCTTCCTGTCTACTACAACTACAGCCTTCCCGTCTGCTACCACTACAGCATTCCTGTCTGCTACCACTGCAGCCTTCCTCCCTGCTACCACTGCAGGTAGTGACTGCAGTTCGCAGAGGTCTGTGGGGAAACGCCATCTTTGTAAACTTGGACTTTGCTGAGAGATCTGCGACTCAGCCTTTCTGTCTGCAATATGGACAGCCTTCCTGTTTCCTACCACTACAGCCTTACCGTCTGGTACCACTGCAGCCTTCCTCTCTACTACCACTACAGACTTCCTGTCTGCTACCACTACAGCCTTCCCGTCTGCTACCACTACAGCCTTCCCGTCTGCTACCACTGCAGCCTCCCTCTCTGCTACCACTGCAGGAACTGACTACAGT
>NW_006400112.1:1877612-1879826 GCF_000299155.1 Elephantulus edwardii
TGAGTGAGGTATCTCAGTCACAGAGGGACAAATGCTATATGGTGCCACTGTTGTAGGATGAGGCTGACATCGGGATGTGGGTAAGACTGAGAAAAACTGGATGAAATATGTTTACGGCATTGAAGTCTTTGCGGGAGAGAATATTTTATATTTTAGGGCATTATGTTTATCATAGGAGTACGTAATGAGGGTTGCAGGGTGGATTATATTTGGGGATTGGGGGATGTGTTTGGGGGATTACGTACCAAGGAGGGAGTTTTTCTTTTGCGTTTGAAGGAGAGGAGCAAACGGGGGGTGGGGGTGGGCGGGGCGGGAGAGGGGTGCAACAATGAATGAATGGAATTCCACAATCTCTGTAGATGTTCACTGAAATGAAAAATAAAGAAATTAAATTAAAAAAATTTAAAAAACACGAATCAATGGAAACCCAACTTTATAATATTTCAATAAAACCTCAATTAAAAAACACAATGTATATGATGAAATGAAATGTAAGTAAAAGATTACATTAAAAAAATGCTTCCAATTCCATTCCGTGAGGGTCGGCTTCCATTGTCATATTGCCATAGTCCCCATCAAAACCAGTTCTGATTAATCTCCTTTGTCCATGTGTTCTTTGCCATTCCGTCACTCCTCCCAGAGAGAGATTTCGCCCTGATTCATTATGAGAGGGGCGCTGCATTCTTTTAGCTACTTCCTGCTGGAAAAGGACACTGTAGATCTCAGGGTGAACATCTTCTCTCACTATTCTAAAGGGCCCCTTTTGCAATAGAAAACACATAGACTATTGTGGAGATTGATTTTGGAATTTAGATGCATTGTTATCAATTGCACTTATGGGTACAGGTTCATATCCTTGAAGGGGCATCATTTTAACATGGAACTGTTGCAGCCTAGAAAACATAAATTTAACAAGTTAAAAGTACACGAGTAAAAAATTAAAAGCCATAATATTCCAAGTAGAGGTTCTAACAGTGGCACAAACCAAGTTACAGAAGGAGGATACTTCTTAAAATAAAAGTCTTATTGGCTGGCACTTTGTCTAATATAGTGAAAGGGCTAGGAACCTACAAGATATAGAGGCACAACTGTCATTTATTGTTCTTAATTCCTGGACCAATTTCCTTTTACCATTGGGGTGTTTTACAGCTAGGAAGTCCACACAAGGCAGAAGTGGAGTAAAGAACTGCTTATAAGGTTTTCCATCAATTCCAACAACTAAGAAATAGCGGGAACAGAATGGACCAGAGAAGGCTGGTAGGACCAAATAATAGGCTACTGTGTCCAGGAGAAAATGAATAGACTTAATTACTAGCAATGCCAATGCTCACCCACACCTCTTCCGGGAGGACCTGAATTGTTGAAGCATCCTCCCTTGTTTCCAGCTGGGAGCTGGGGCCTGTCAGTCCTGTCAGCCACGAGGACCTGATGTGGGCCACCCCTGGCCAGTGTCCTTCAGATCCACACTTAAAGCAAGTGAGTGGGAGCTTCCTCTCTACTCCCTTGTCTAGCTGTAGCTCTCATCTGTAATACTGTCTACTGAAGTGGCCCAGCTTTCCACAGTGGAAGCAATTCTGACCTCCTTATTACCTTTGGGTGGCATTCTTTATGAGTAAGACTTCCTTTTCTTGACACACACCCTAAACTGGCAGCAATAGCTGCCCCAATAATTTTGGCCATTCTCTGGTCTTTCCTTTTCCCTCTAGATCCCAGTTGTTAAAAGAGGGGAAAATTTAAACAATTATATAACAAATAATTTTGAGCAATATAATCTTTTAAGTTTAAGGCTAATCATACTATCAATATGATTGTGCCAATAATTTCCAATCCAAAGGGACACATGTTCAAATGCAGTTCCTGTTTTTTATAAATGTTTTTGGTAAGAAAAATACTGTAAATGTGGATACAGTTCCATTTTTCCTCCTCCATGCCATGATACAGTGTTATTAGCATGAGCAGTTGTAAATCCATTGCCTTCCTTACTCTAACTTCAATTTTTTATGTTTCTGTGCTGATAAGTGAAACCAACAAGGCTCCAATCAATGACGCTTCCATAGAAAGTATTAATTAAAACTCATCTTTGAAATCTACAACAATGAATGAATGGAAATCCAAAGCCTCTGTAAATTTTCACTGAAATTAATAACAAATTTAAATTTTTTTAAAAAAAGAATTAAGTTAGAGTAAGGATGGCAATGGATTTCTAACTACTCA
>NW_006400112.1:1881091-1883488 GCF_000299155.1 Elephantulus edwardii
CTTTGACAAACACTGTGGCAATTGGACAATTAAAACAGACATTCGGGGGGTGGGAAGAAGAGCGGACTAGGGAGGAGGGAAGAGAAAACAGTGCAACAATGAATGAATGAATGAATGCCCAAAATATCTGTAAATGTTCATTAAAACGAATAAAATTTAATAATAATTTAAAAAATAAAACTTATCTTTGCTCTTCTCAATATTGTCTCCAATGTATACAATCTCTAAGAAAAACAAAGGAAGCAACTGATAGAGGAATATCAGAATAATCTGAAATTGTTACTGGTATCTCCATGAAAACTATACACTTGAAACATCTACTAGAGAGAGAGATATTATTAACAAAAACTTTATAAAGCCAATAAACAACTTTTAACATGGGAGTACTGGAAATATATGCCCAATAGTCAATATTATCTGCCATTCTATGGCTTCGTCCTCGACAGAGTGTGGCCTCTTTCGACTCATCTCGGGGTTTCACATTTCTGGAGGGCACCCACAGTGTTCCTGTGCCTGTAGTGACAAAAGCAAATCCTTGCCCCTGCAAATGAAAGACAAGTGGTATTAACCCACAAGAAGTCAATCCTGGAGTGGAAGTTTAAGAGGACTTTTCCTCCAGATATTCCACAAAAACAAGCTGTACATGACAGTTGTACTTAAGAACTTTAAATTGAAGTCATACTGACCTCATCATAAGAGACTGACAGCAGCATGATATGGTCAGAATCAGAGAAATCCTGATTGCTTGAGACTTAGGACATCACATGAGGGGCTGGTCAATGGGAGATGGGTGTTGAATGTTGTAAACAAAAGTAGGAAGGGTTGGTTGTGGAGTAGGTAAAGGGTGAATTTTAAAATAAGAGCAACAAAAAACCCCAAAAACCTAACATGAACCAAACATGTAGCTGGGTGGGCAGCAACATTGAATATTGGTCTTTCATCTTCTCTTTTCTGTAGAATGCTTTCTCTCAGATACTATTATATATGTTTAAAAATTGAGACAGACTAGAAAGAAGGATTGGCCATCCACTTCTGAAATTCCAGGCCTTCGAAAACCCTATGTACAATAGAACGCACTTAGCTTTTCATTTGGACTAACAGAAATGACAATCGAAACTGAGATCTTAGAAATGGAAACACAGAGAAAGAGAAACAGCTGTAAGGAGACACTAGTAATTGGAATATGGAATGTGAGAATCATGAATGCAGGAAAATTGGACATTGTTAAGAAAGAAATGGAATGCACAAAAATTGACATACTAGGTATTGGTGAAATGAGATGGCTTGCCATGGAACATTTTGAATCAGATTTACTGTGCTGGGGATGAAAAGGTGAGAAAAAAAATGGGGTTGGTTTCATAATTAAAAAAATCATTTTTAGATCTATCCTGAAATACAACGTGGTGAGCGACAGGGTAATATCCATACGCATACAAAGAAGTCCAGGTAATACCTCTATCGTTCAAATATATGCAAAAACAACTAAAGCCAAAGAAGAGGAAGTAGATTTTTACCAGCTTTTGCAGTCAGAAATTGATCAAACATGCAATCAAGATGCATTAATAATAATGGGTGACTGGAATGCAAATGTTGGGAATAGGGAAGAAGGATCAGTGGCTGGAAAACATGGGCTTGGTGAGAGAAATGAGGCTGGAGATAGAATGATAGAATTCTGCACATTCAATGATTTATTCATTGCAAATACCTTTTATAAGAAACATAAACGTAAGATATACACATGGATTTCACCTGATGGTATGCATAGGAATCAAATCGATTACATTTGTAGAAAGATTAGCTGGAGAAGCTCAATATTAGCAGGGAAAACCAGGCCAGGTGCTGATTGTGGGACAGACCACCAACTACTCATAAGCAAATTCAAGCTGAGGTGGAGGAAAATTAAGTCAAGTCCATGGGAACCAACATTTGACCTTAAGTCTGTCCCACTCGAATTTCAAAACCATCTCAGGAACAGGTTTGAGGCCTTGAGCACCAATGAGCGTAGACCAAATGAGCTTTGGGAGGATATCAAGAAAATCATCCATGAAGAATGCAAAGGTTAAAGAAGAAAAGACCAAGATGGATGTCAGATGAGAATCTGAATATTGCATTAGAGTGCTGAGAAGCCAAAGCTAAAGGAAGAAAACAAGAAATCAAAGAGCTGAACAGAAAATTTCAAAAGGCAGCTCGGGATAACAAAGCAAGATACTACAATGAAATGTACAGAGAGCTGGAGTCAGAAAATCAAAAGGGCCGGACTCGCTCAGCGTTTCTTAAGCTGAAGGAGTTGAAAAACAAATTCAAGCCACGGGTGGCAATAATTAAAGATTGTTTGGGTAGAATGTTGAATGGTCCAGGAAGTCTCAAAAGAAGATGGAAGGAGTACACAGAGTCACT
>NW_006400112.1:1884273-1889135 GCF_000299155.1 Elephantulus edwardii
GAGGAGGAATGTGGCATCAAGATTGGTGGAAGAGTCATCAACAACCTGCGTCATGCAGATGACACAACCCTGCTTCCTGAAACTGAGGAGGACCTGAAGCACTTGCTGTAGAAGGTCAAGAACTGCAGTCTTCAATATGGATTGAAGCTCACTATCAAAAAAACCAAGATTCTCACTAATGGGCCAATTGGCAGCATCAGTATGGATGGTGAAGAGATTGAGATTGTTCTCAACTTTAGTTTGCTTGTCTCCACAGTCAACGCTCTTGGTAAGAGCAGCCAGGAAATCAGGATACAAATTGCATTGGGAAAGTCAGCTGTGAGAGATCTCTCAAGATTACTTAAATGCAATGACATCAGGCTAAGGTGAGCCTGATCCAGGCTATAGTCTGCAATTACGTGTTATGCATCGGAGAGTTGGACAATGAATAGGGATGATAGAAGGAGAATTGATGCCTTTGAGCTGTGGTGCTCGAGAAGAGTGTTAAATATACCATGGACTGCTAGGAGAACAAACAGGTTTGTCTTGGAGAGGATGAAGCAGACTGTTCCCTGGAGTCAAGGATTCTGAAGCTTTGGCTGACATACTTTGGGCCTGTTGCAAGGAGGGACTGGTCATTGGAGAGGGATATCATGTTTGGGAGAGTAGAGGGGCGGTGCAGGAGAGGAAGACCCTCAATGATATGGCTCAATTCTGTGAGTGGAGTGGTGGGAATGAGTGTGTTTGAGACAGCGAGGTTGGCACAGGATAGAACGGCATTTAGGGCTCTTGTACATCGCTATGAGTCACAAATGACTCGATGGTACACAACAACAACAAACAAACAAGTTAGAGGTTCCTTATAATATATAGGCTGATTCAATTCTTTAGAGGATTGTAATACCCAATGGCTTTCAGGTGGAGTTTCTCCTTTTTTATTAGCATTAAAAAAATTTAAAGTAAATCAAGCTTTTTGTAAAATAATTAGAGATTATATTCATCCCATCGCATCTCCCCCTTCTGTTTTTTCAACATAGTTTGTAAAGTCAAATTAGCCCTTTATATTATAGCTTGTCCTGCAATAACATAATAATAGCATATAATTCAGCCTGTTGATTAGAAATCAAGTTAGTGTTAACTACTTTATTATCTTTACCATTAGTATATCCTGCATAACCCATCTTATTTGCATCCATATAATAAGTATCTGCTTGCAGAGGTGAAGTTTTTGCTTTAGTTGGTGGTATTCAATTATCTGTTTAATAAATTATAATCGCTTATCCAAATGATAGGAATTAGAGATCTTTCCTATATAATTTGCAAAAGCCTCCTGCCAATCATTAACTTATTAATACCACTCTATCACTTTGACCTTTTTGTAGATTCTGAGACTGTCTAGTAGACACCATTATACTTATTTCTCCTTCATAATCAGAATCAATAATTCCCAGACGGACAAAGATACCCTTACTAGTTAAACTATTCCTTCCAATAAGTAACCCCACGCAATTTTCTAGAATCAGTCCAAAAATATTAATATCTTATAAATTCCAATTCCTGTATAAGGGTAATATTATCAGTAAGGGTTATATTTAATTCTAAACATCTATGCAGCTATGAAAGACTGGTTGGCTCTTTATCAATGGCATTCTGAACTATGAAAAATAAAGAAAAACTAGCCATCTTTCAAATGCAGTCTATTTTTAAAAGTTTTCACTAATTCAGAGATTTTATCCATATTAAAATTTTTTCACCTGCAGCTTTCAAATTTATCTATCTTTACTCTATAACTTATGTTAAAATAAAAATAAGGATAATGGTGAAGCCTTTTTGCCATAAGGCCAAGTTCCTCTTTATGCTTATCTCAGGAGGGAGGGATTCACTTAACACAAACTAAGAATAAAGTTGACTCTTAGGGAACGCCTTAGTGCCACAAGGTGACCTTCAGCTTGTATTAAGCCTCCATTATTTCCTGGTTTACTATTAAAATATTAAATTTAATATTCAGCTTCCCCTCACTTTCTCTTGTCTTATTGCAATCACTAAGGATTGGTGGAAGACCTATTAACAATTTGCATTATGCAGATGACTCAACCCTGCTTGCTGAAACTGAGGAGGACCTGATGCATTTGCTGTAGAGAGTCAAGGACTGCAGCCTTCAGTATGGATTGAGGCTCAATGTCAAGAAGACAAAGATTCTCACCACTGGACCAATTGCCAGTATCAGGATGGATGGTGAAGAGACTGAGATTGTTAACAACTTTAGTTTGCTTGGCTCCACAATCAACAGCCTTTGCACCAGCAGCCAGGAAATCAAAAAACGTATTGCGATGGGAAAGTCTGCTGTTAGGGACATCTACAGGGTATTGAAGAGCAATGGTGTCACTCTGGAGACTAAGGTGCATCTGATACAAGCTATGGTCTTTACAAGCACTTCTTGTGCATCAGAGAGTTGGACAATGTCCAAGGAGGATAGAAGGAGAATTGATGCCTTTTAGCTGTGGTGCTGGAGAAGAGTATTGAATATACCATGGACTGGACTGCGAAAAAAACAGCCAGATTCATCCTTGAGAGGGTTAAACCAGGCTGCTCCTTGGAGGCAAGGATTCTGGGGCTTCCTCTGACATACTTTGGACATGTTGTAAGGAGGGACAGGTCCTTGGAGAGGGACATCATGCTTGGGAGGGTGGAGGGATGATGTGGGAGGGGAAGACCCTCTATGAGGTAAATTGATTAAGTGACTGGGGCAATTTGTATGGGTGTGTCAGAGGCAGTGCAATTGGTGCAGGATAGAGCAGGGTTTAGGGCTGCTGTAAATAGGGTCACTATGAGTTGCAAGTGACTCAACAGCACATAACAACAACAACATTCATCATGACCAAGCGAAATTTGTAACAGGATAGTTCAACATAAGAAAAACAATCAGTGTAATTCATCACATTAACAATGGGAGGAAAAAGAGCCACATGATCCTGTCCATTGATGAGAAAAAGCCTTTGACAAACTACAACACCCTCTCCTGATTAAAACACTCAAGAAAATAGGAATAGAAGGGAATTTCCTCAACATAGTAAAAAGTATATACACAAAACCAAGAGCCAACATTGTTCTTAATGGAGAGACGTTAAAGGCATTCTCCTTGAGAACAGAAAGTAGGCAAGGATGCCCACTATCACCTCTCCTATTTAATATTGTATTGGAAGTCTTAGCTGTAGCAATAAGACAAGAGAAGGAAATAAAAAATATCCAAATTGGTAAAGAGGAGGTAAAATTATTGCTATATGCAGATGATATGATAGTATGCTTCCAAAACCCTAAAGATTCAGCAAGAAAACTACTAGGCATAGTTGACCAATTCAGCAAAGTAGCAGGATACAATATCAACATACAAAAAAATCAACTGGATTTCTCTACAGGACAAAGAGAATATAGAACTGGAGCTAAGAAAAACAATACCCATAATAATAACTAATCACAAGATTAAATGCCTGGGAGTAAATCTAACTAGAAACACAAAGGATCTGTTCAAAGAAAATTACAAAACATTACTACAAGGAACAAAAAGATACCTGGAGAAATGAAAGAATATCCCTTGCTCATGAATAGGAAGACTCAATATTGTGAAAATGACAATCCTACCAAAGGCAATCAACACTTTGAATGCAATCCCCATACAAATACCAATTCCATTCTTCAATGAGATTGAAAAGATCATTTCCAATATTTTAATTGGAATGGAAAAATACCCTAAACAAGCAAAGCAATTTAAAAAGAGAAACAGATCACATTGCTTCCCCTGCCCCAGTCCGCAACCCCGCTGCCAGTTCTGAACTTTGGGGCTGGCAAAGGTGCCATGCAGACGCAGTGGACAGAGCAAGTAGATTTGGACTGGGACCCACCCCTGGACTTTTGAGCCATGACCCCCGTCTTCAGGTATCCCATCGTTTCTCCTGCCCCAGTCGGCGACCCCACCGCCAGCTCTGAACTTTGGGGTTGGCAAAGGTGCCATGCAGATGCAGTGGACAGAGGGCCAAAGAAAACAAAACCAAAACAAAACAAAACACCACACAAAAGAACAAAAACACATAGACCAAATTTATAGCATTTTCCAACCTCACTTGAAAAGTTGTCCAATATTGAAGATTTAGTTTCTTTAGACTACAAACTGCTGTTTGGCCCTACCACATTGGTCCCACCAACTTAAGCAAAAGGGAGGTACTGGACATCTCGATAGAGAAGTAGTGACATCAAACCAAGAACCAACTATGACCTTAGTTTTCAAAATCTCTTCAGCTTCAATGTCTCGAAAGAAGCAAGGTACCTCACTCACCATGCAAGCCCAAAACAAGATATCTACCCCCCAAAATGACATAGTAGCAATGGATTTCATGAAGCCAGAAAGTCTGATGGAACTTTCTGATGCAGAATTAAAAAAAAAAAAGATGATTGAATATTTTCAATGGATGAAAAACAAACTTGAAGAATTACAGGACACTACAGTCAAAAATCAAGAGGAACGTAAAAACAAACAAACAAACAAACAAACAAAAAAAAACAAAACCCAATCCAAAACAATGCAGAGAAAACAAATGAGGCATTAGAGGCACTGGAAAACAAGAAATCCTAATTCAAAATATGAAATCGAAGGTTTCTGATGCTGTCAACATGATGGAGGGACATACAAAAAGAGGTGAAGAGATGGAAAACAGAATTAGTGAAATAGAAGATAGAATTGTCACCACAGATATAACCGAGAAAAAAGCAGAAGCAAAAAAGAAGGAAACAACAGAAGAAAACTTAAGAATAATGTGGGATACCATTAAAAGAAATAACATCCGCATCATTGGAATCCCAGAACAGGAAGAAGCAAGTAAAGGCACTGA
>NW_006400112.1:1892075-1893178 GCF_000299155.1 Elephantulus edwardii
CACAAAAGATCTATTCAAAGAAAACTACAAAACATTATTACAAAAAACAAAAAGAGACCTGGAGAAGTGGAAGAATATCACCTGATCCTGGATAGGAAGCCTCAATGTTATGAAAAATGGCAATACTACCAAAGCCAATATACACGTTTAATGTAACCCCAATACAAATACCAATTCCATTCTTCAACGAGATGGAAAAGACAATCTCCAGCTTCATTTGGAATGGAAAGAAGCCAAGAATAAGCAAAGCACTCCTTAAAAATAGAAAAAAGGTGCGAGGCATCTCACTCCCTGATTTAAAATCCTAACACACTTCCGTGGTAGTCAAGACAGCATGGTACTGGTACAATGACAGACACATAGATGAATGGAATAGAATTGAGAACCCGGAAATCACCCCATCTATTTATGGTCAACTGATTTTTGACAAGGAGATGAAATCAGTTAGGTGGGGGAATGGCAGCCTTTTTAACAAATGGTGTTGGCAAAATTGGAAAACTATCTGCAGCTCGGAATGATAAAGCAAAATACTACAAAGAAATGTGCGAGGGGCTAGAGTCAGAAAATCAAAAGGGCCGAACTCACTCAGCATTTCTTTTCTTTTCTTTTTTTTTTAATAATGAATTATAGTGTCTAAGCAACACTTTCTTTTTTTTTTCTTTTCATTTTATTATTTTTGTGTGCTTGTACCGTCAAATCAGATCTGACTGGTACAGGAGGAGATTGCCCCTCCTTCCCCGGCAGAGTATCTGGTGGATTCGAACTGTGCACCTCTGGGATTGTAGTTGCAGCTTTTTGCCACTAGGCCACCAGAGCTCCCCTCGCTCAGCATTTCTTAAGCTCAAGGAACTGAAGAACAGATTCAAACCTAGAGTTGCTGTAATCAAGGATGCTGTGGGCAGAATATTAAATGATCCAGGAAGTATTAAAAGAAGATTGAAGGAATATACTGAGTCATTGTATAGAAAGGAATTGACAGACACAGAAGAATTTAATGAAATAACATATGAGCAAGAGCCTATGGTGATGAAGGAAGAAGTTCAATCTGCTTTGAAGGAAATAGCAAAAAAATAAGGCCCCAGGATAGATGGTATCCCAATTGA
>NW_006400112.1:1893557-1895673 GCF_000299155.1 Elephantulus edwardii
ATGAGATGGATTGATTCGGTGACTGGGGTAATCGGGATGGGTGTGTCAGAGGCAGTGCGGTTGGCGCAGGATAGAGCAAGGGTTTAGGGCTGTTGTGCATAGGGTTGCTATGAGTCAAAAACGACTCAACGGCACATAACAACAACAAACAAGAATTTACTTTAGGGCATGATATTTCCTTGCCTGTTTCTCTCTCTTCAGACTAAAGACTCTCACCCGGGAGACCCTTTAGTAAAGCTTATTTAGCTTCCTTTCTTTCTCTGGTCCCTTCCTTGTGTCCGTGGCCTTACGTCCAGTGTGAAGATCTAACATCCTGGTGTCAAAACCCAGGAGAAGAGTTGAGGGATGTTGCGCACCTGCCCTCTTTGGGGGTGAGTGTGGCGCCCTTCGCTCTCTCTCTCTCTCTCTCGTGAACCTACCAGCTCGGATGGTGTCAAGACATCAAATGAGAACATAACAAAAATGATCCCATTTCTCTCCTCTTTTCCTGTTTTGTCTGTATGCTTGCTGACTGAATGCTTTGAGTGCTTGTGAAGAAACTCCATAGCTAATGCTATTCTGAAGTCATGGAGTATGATTGGATCCCCACCTGTGGTTCTGTGATGTTGTCATACTGCTTAGTGGCGATTTGGGGCATCCTCTAGGGGCCCCAACCGGATCTGAGCTTGATACAGATACACCTATTGCTAAGACACACTTTTACCTGGGAGGGGCACGGCCGGAGGGAAGCCTGCATGGACTGAGGGGACAAACCCTCTGTTGTCTATTTCCATCCATTTTGTGTTTATATCCAGTTGTCAGTACTGTCTACTTTCCCTGAACTCCTCATTCCTGTCCACTGCTACCTCTATTCTGGAAGAGTCCTAGCTGAGAGTTATCTGGTGCCGTTTCCTATTGAGAACTTTACCTCTATTCTTATGACTTCTGCCTCTCTGTATTCTCCTGACTTCTGCTCTGCACTCTCAGACTTGTTTTCTGACTCAGGAAAGACTTTTCTCCTTCAGAAAGGACCATTTGCTCATAAAATTTCCCAGGCACTGTTCGGAACAGTTGCCAGGCATTTTCTCAGACTTCTTTTCTGGCTTCTCCCTCAGAAAGGCACATTTTCTCATAAAATTTCCAGACACTGTTCAGAACAGTCCCCAGACATTTTGCCTCCAGGCATTTTGCACTCCCTTGGGATTCAAGTCTGTCTGCAATGGACTCCTGTCTGTGCATTTATCCATCCAATTGTTTCCAAAAACTGCAGGCCTGCATTAGGAGCCCATCCAAGTACCAGGCATTTCAGGCTATTGATTGCAATTGGGGACACCCATGCAATCTCTCAGCCTTTCCCATAATCTGAGGCTTCCGACTTTCAGAGGAAGCTCTGAAATCTTGGCTGCCCTCATCCACAGACCTGAACACAATGGGTAGATAAATGTCTTTCAAACTTGAGCCTGGCTGAGGACCTCCACCCTAAGACTAATCTTTTACTGTAACAAGCATTGCTGCAATACCAGCGATATAATTCTCAATAGCCTGAAAAAAGGGACTTTTCATTTTACTACCCTTTGAGATCTTGACGATTTCTGCCAGTGGACTCAAGGATGGTCAGAAACCTCATCTAAGCTTTCTTTCAGTTTGGCTCCTGTCTATCTCTGTAAAATCTGCCAATCTGTGCAGATTCTCTTAGCCCACTGTAAAGTAACTATTAGTATTTGCTTTTATTTCTTTACTTCGAAATGTATTGTTCTTCCATGATTTTAAAAGTATAGTTATGTGCGTGTATACATATATGTATCTATATTTTTAAATCAATATGATTTACCAAGTGAAACCAAGTCATACTGTTTTTGAGCCAATTAAGAGATTTGCAGTTATTAAAATGCAGCACTTTGGGGTAGTGAAATAACTTAGTATATCTAGTCTATTGAACAAAAAAACACCTTGAGAATAAAACTTGAAAGTTTTAAAGTAGTATGAGATTCAAGAATGTTCTGAAATTTTTATATTACATAAATTGTAGTAGATTTATTAAGATAGGAACAGACCAAATTCACACCAAAATGTTACTGAAAGACCCTAAACTAGGGCTTTTCCCAGACTGGCTGTGACCCCAAGCAACTCACACCAG
>NW_006400112.1:1903764-1907984 GCF_000299155.1 Elephantulus edwardii
AGATCAAAGGTATAGGTTCTTACAATACTGATCAAAGGTGTAGGTTTTTACAATACAGATCAAAGGTATGGGTTCTTACAATACAGATCAAAGGTATGGATTTGGGGACATTATTATTATCTTAAATTTTCCTTTCATTACATGGGAGATATGCTGACCTCTTCCGGACACCAACCTAAAACTGCAGCTAAAAATTTTAACTAGCCTTCCAGTTAAAAAGAATCTTCTAAAAGAGATCACATTCCTATGCTCCTCCCTTCTCTCCTTCCAAACCACTCCCTATTCCATTCCAGCATATTACCCTCTATCAAAACTCATTCCTATAAAATATAAATCCTCTCTAACAACATCCTTCTTTTTCTTTTACTAAACAGGTTTAAGAATTTTATATTCTTTGCTTTTTCCTTAGAGCATTTTCTATGCACTTTACATTTTTCAGACAGTTCAGAACGAAAAGTATTTTTAAACTTATCTCTTCTTTTCTATTTTAAGATTAATATAGTACTAGTTTAAAGTTTGTACATTCTGTATACTTTAAAATTATCCACTGAAAAATGTTTGGGCTAATTTTCCAAAAACCTGACAACCTATATCAAAGAGTTTAAGTACCTAATCCAGACCTACAATCTCACCTGGCATGACCTTTTTTGCTGTACTGTCCTCTACACCGATGCTGGACAAAAAAGAGCATGTTCTTACTGCTGCTCAGCAGCATGCAGACAAAGTACATTCAACAGATGGCTCCATGCTGGTTGGACCCCCAAGCTGTTCCCTAATAAGAGCCACGTTGGACATACCAAATTAATACAATGACAAGAAAAGATGGTTGAGCCAGGTGTGATCATATGATTCAGTGTCTGTTAGCTGACCTACATGTCATCTCCTATAAAGCAGTCAATTTTGATAAGCTCAGAAACATTACCTAAGCTAAAGATGACAACCCAGCTACTTTCCTTAACCATCTGACTGAAGCCCTAACTCAGTATACCCATTTAGACCTTATCTCCCCAGCAGGAGCCACTGTCCTAGCAACTCATCAGTCAGGCCCTAATATCAAAAAGAAACTCAAAAAGGCTGAGGACAGCCACCAAACACCCATTCAAGACCTGGTAACATGACATTTAAAGTTTTAATGCCTGAGAACAGACAGAGGCTGATAAGGAGACTCATGCCCTCCAGAAAGCGAACCTGCAGATCCAAACCCTGGTAGCTGCCATACAGGCAGCAGCAATGGCATTGGTGAGTAGTCAGAAACCATCTTCTCATTCAATGAGCTGGTCACCTCCTGGCGCATGCTTCAGGTGTAGCAAAGGTCATTGGGCTAACTGCTGCCCTGACCCTCACCCTCCAACACGGCCCTATCTGTGGGACACCAGAACATTGGAAGGCTGAATGCCCTTTGGTGCCTAGCCATGGCAGGGTATCCCCTACACCAAACCTGGCCCCAATTCTGGCCAACCTCTTAGGCCTGGCCTCTGAAGATTGAAGATGCCCAGGTTTGATGACCCCCATCACCATTGCAGAGGCCAGGGTAACCTCTCAAGTAGCAGGTAAGAAGTTTCCTTTCTGATTGACATGTGGCTACCTTTTCAATACTCCCTTCCTTCTCGGGTCCTGTTTTCCCTTCCCAGTGCTCAGTAATGAGAATTGATGGCCTCCCTTCTAAGCCTTTTTGCCATTCAACCCCTCCTCATTACCTTCTTTTCTAATTATCCCTACACACCCAACCCTGTTGCTAGGTAGAGACTGACCTCCTGTTTAAACCTAGAGCTGTGTTTCACTGGGATCCAAGCTAATCTAATTCACTCACCTGACCAGCCTTTAGTTCTAGTCCCCTTCGTGCTCCTTCCCTCTGAGTCCCTTTCTACACTACCTCTACTACCACACATTGTCAACCCCGTTGTATGGAATCTTTCCCACTCTATCTGTAGCCTACCACTGTCAACCTGTACTTTTTACTCTGTAAGACCCCTCCTCTTTCCCTGATGAACCTCAATTTCCTATCTCCGCACAACGCTGCAAAAGTTAAAAACCTATTATTACTCTCCTGCTTTCTAATAAGCTTGTTATCCCCTAGTGTTCCTTGCAATATGTTGAAGATCTTTTATTGTGTAGCCTCTCATATCAACTTTCACGAACTCACACTGCACAACTTCTTAACTTCTTGGCCGCCAAGGGATACAGGGTATCCTCCTCCAAGGCCCAACTGTCTCTCCTCATAGTCACGTATCTCAGTTTTCAAATTGACCCCATCACTAAAAGTCATCAAAAACCTCCAGCTACCTAAAACTGCCGATCAAATCCTCTCTTTTCTTGGATTTAGTGGCTTCCTTACACACTGGATTCCCAACTTTTCCTAACTATCAAAACCCCTTTATGATGTGGCAAAAGCCACCCACAAGGACCCGTAGATTCACCTCAGACAATCAAAAAGGTTTCCTCAGGTTCCAGCATCTCCTCTTACAGTCCCCACCCTTGTGTTGCCAAATCCACCTAAACCTTTCTCTCTATAACTGATGGGAAAACAGGGTATTACTGTTGTCTTATCTTAGCCTCTTGGACCCACCTATATCCCTATTGCATTCCTCCCTTAGCAGCTCTATGTCACTATCCAGAGATGTCAACCCTACTTGGGATACCTAGCAGCATCAGCTCTCCTCACTAAAGAGGTGCTTAAACTCACTCTGAGAAGTCCTCTGCAAGTCTTCTCTAGCCATAGACTTAGAAACCTGCTTTCCAACCCTTCCTATCTTTACTTCGCCCTGGGTGGATACACACGGCTGCTGGGTCCGGGTGTGTGTAGAGTCCCTGCTCAAGAGCTTGTAATAAAATCCCTCATGTTCTTGCATCTATTTCAGCTCCCTGGTGTCCTTTGGGGGACTCGCAATTGTGGCACAACAGTATCAGATCTGATTGAAGTTGCATTATATCTAATGAGTCAAAGTTTTATTTAATGAGTTAAATTCATGCTGTATCTGCTGAGTGAGTTATATTTAATAAGTAAAATTTGTGCTGTATCTGATAAGTGAAAGTTGTATTTAATGAGTTAAATTTGTGCTGTATCTGATGAGTGAAAGTTATATTTGATGAGTAAAACTTTTGCTGTATCTGATCAAAAACTGTACTGTTACTGTATCTAATAATTGTGTACCTTTATCACATCTAAGGATTGCACATGTATTAACACTGTTTTTGTGTTCATTTAACTTCAGATCATTGTTCAAAAGTAAGAACAAAAGTCTCCACTCTGGTAAAAATATGTTAGAAAATAATTCTGTGTAATTGGCCTATGTGCTAATATTATCCTTAGCCAAAAAGAATATTTTTTTATTTCAGTAAAAATGTTACACTTTTATGTTATTTAAGTTACAGTAAAAAGAAAAACTAGACTTTGTACAGATCCTTAAATTACTCAGCAAGTAATATTTCATCAGAAGTCAAAGAAATTGAATAAAATCTGTGTACATTGGCCTTTAATATTCTATACTCCAAAAAAGAGACTGTCAGAGGCACTTGCTCAATGAAGGCAAAAGAAAGAAAGAAGGTATAAATTTTCAAATAGTGCCGAAATCAAGCCAGTGGGGGTTTCTGCGTGATTTTTTGTTTTTGTTTTTTTTTAAAAAAAAAAATATGGCAGAGACACTTAATAGTAAAAACCTAAAGTAAGTGTTACTCGCCAGGAGAACTAAGGAAAAATGGCTTAGATAATTTTTATTTTCCATTTCACCTCATATCCTTTCCACCAGGGCTACTCAGAACAAGGCCAAACAATATCTCCTCAAGTAGTTTTCAGAGACTCTATAATCTATATGGGCAAGCAACCCAAAGATCTTATAAAGAACATTTCTTTCTTTCCCCTTTCTCTGCCTCAAATCAAAGTGAGAGGGGGAAAAAAAGAAAAAGAAACATTTCAGACTCTTCTATGGAGGTGATTAGTAGCAGCTTGCCTTCATGGAGATTATTTGAAAACAATTGCTTCACTAAGCCTAACTAATATCCAGATGGCAGAAGCCTATGGCAGAGTGAACATAAAAAGTATAGTCTCTAAGGCTAAGAAGGAAAAAGGAAGCTCCAAGCCTGAAATTGACCAGAGCCATTCTGCTACAACCAAATGGAATTCCTTTCCTGGTTTCTTTGGGTTTTTTTTTGTTTGTTTTTCCTGTTCTAAATACTATTTTTTTCTTCCTTTTTTAATTTATTATTAATTTAATGAAAATTTT
>NW_006400112.1:1908943-1911259 GCF_000299155.1 Elephantulus edwardii
CATTACCAAATACTTTTTCCCCAGTCTGTGGCTTCCCTTTTTACCCTGTTGGATAAGTTTATGGATGTGCTTAGGGATTTGATTCTTAGAAGATCCCATTCACCTATTTTATCTTCTCATGTTTGTAGGTTTTTCAGGATACTTGGAAGACTGTTTATGTTGTGGACTAGGACTACTAGCATTCTTCCAAGCTTTTCTTTAATGAAGATTATAGTCCGTGGTTTTAGTCCTAGGTCCATGATCCACCTTGAGTAGGTTTTTTTATATGGAGTGAGGTGTGGATCTTGCTTGAGTCTTTTATAGACACTTTTATAATTTTCCCAGCACCATTTGTTAAAAAGGTTCTCGGTTCCCCACTTAATTGATTTCATCTCCTTGTCAAAAATCAGTTGACCACAGATAGATGGGCTGATCTCCAGGTTCTCAAGTCTATTCCATTGGTCTATGTGTCTCTCACTGTACCAGTACCATGCTGCCTTAACTACCACGGCAGTGTAGTAGGATTTGATATCAGGGAGTGAGATACCTCCTACCTTTCTTCTGTTTCTAAGGAGTGCTTGCTTATTCAGGGCTTCTTTCCATTCCAAATGAAACTGGAGATTGCCTTTTCCATCTCCTTGAAGAATGGGATTGGTATTTGTATTGGGATTGCATTAAACATGTAAATTGCCTTTGGTAGTGTTGCCATTTTCACAATATTGAGTCTTCCTATCCATGAGCAAGGGATATTCTTCCACTTTTCAAGATCTCTTTTTGTTTCTTGTAGTAATGTTTCGTAATTTTCTTTGATTAGATCCTTTGTGCTTCTGGTTAGATTTACTCCCATGTATTTAATCTTGTGATTAACTATTGTGAAGGATATTGTGTTTCTTACTTCTGGCTCTGTATTCTCTTTTTTCTCACTGTAGAGAAATACAAGTGATTTTTGTATGTTGATCTTGTATCCTGCTACTTTGCTGAATTGGTCCACTATATCCAATAGTTTTCTTGCTGAGTCTTTAGGGTTTTCTAAGTATTCTATCATATCATCTGCATAGAGAGATAATTTTACCTCCTCTTTGCCAGTTTGGATCCCTTTTATTCCCTTCTCTTATTGCTATCACTAAGACTTCCAATGCAATATTGAATAAGAGAGGTGATAGTGGGCATCTTTGCCTAGTTTCTGTTCTTGAAGGGAATGTCTTTAACCTCTCTCCATTGAGAACAATGTTGGCTCTCAGGTTTGCATAAATACTTTTTACTATGTTGAAGAAATTTCCCTCTAATCCTATTTTGTTGAGTGTTTTAATCAGGAAAGGGTGATGGATTTTGTCAAAAGTCTTTTCTGCATCAATTGATAGGATCATGTGGTTCTTGTTCTTTGCTTTGTTAATGTGATGAATTATATTGGTTGTTTTTCTTATGTTGAACCATCCTTGCATACCTGTTATGAATCCCACTTGATCGTGGTGAATTATTTCTTTGACGTATCTTTGGATTCTATTGGCCAGGATTTTATTCAGGACTTTTGCATCTATGTTCATGAGAGATATTGGCCTATAGTTTTCTATTTTGATGGTGTCCTTTCCTGGCTTTGGTATCAAGAATATGTTTGCTTTATAGAATGAGTCTGGGAGAATTCCATCTTCTTCTCTTTTCTGAAATAGTTTATATAGAATTGGTGACAGTCCTTCTCTGAATGTTTGATAAAATTCCATCTGGTCCAGTGCTTTTTTTGCTTGGAAGTTTTATTACCTTTTCAATTTCTTACTTTGTAATGGGTCTGTTCAGATGTTCAATTTCAGTTTGTGTCATTTTAGGTAGATAGGTTGTGCATTTCTAAGTATTTGTTCATTTCCTCTAGGTTTTCATATTTGTTTGAGTATAGTTTTTCATGATACTCTAATGTTAGCTTTTTTATTTTAGTTGGTTCTGTTGTGATGTTGCCTGATTTATCTCTTATTTGGATTGTTTGTGTCTTCTCCTTTTCTTTTGTTAGTTTTGCTGGTATTTTGTTGGTTTTATTGACCTTTTCAAAGAACCAACTCCTAGTTTTGGTGATAGTATCAATTGATTAGAGGGTGTCAGGTTTTCTTGTTGTTCTTTTTCAATTTGCTGGAGATGTTGGGTTAGAGAATCGTTGTTCAGTTTTCACTGCCTTTTTGTTTGCTTATTGCTATAAATTGACCTCTGATTACTGCTTTAGGTGTTTCCCAGAGGTTTTGGTAAGTGGTGCTTTCATTGTCATTTGTTTCAAGAGGCTTTTTAATTTCATTTTTTATTCCTTCTAGTACTCACTCATGTTCAAGCAAGGTGTTGTTCAGCTTCCAAATGTAT
>NW_006400112.1:1911470-1916843 GCF_000299155.1 Elephantulus edwardii
AGTTTTTTTCTGGTAGTTCTATCTTTTCTTCAGAGGGGTGTACTGAAGTCTCCAAGTACAATAAGGAGTGTTGTCTATTTCCTTTTTCAGTTTTGTTAATGTTTGTTTAATGTATTTTGCAGGTCTTTCATTTGGTGCATAGATATTTATTATTGTTATGTCCTCTTGTTCTTTTGATTCTTTCAGCATTTTGTAGTCACCTTCCTTGTCCTTTGTGATGGTTTTTACACTGACATTTATTTCATCAGTGATTAAAATCGCCACTCCTGCTTTTTTCTGGTTGCCATTTGCTTGGTATATTTCCCCCCACCCTTTTACTTTTAGTCTTTATCTTCATTTTTCAGGTGTGTCTCTTGTAGACAACATATTGATGGATTTTGGGTTTTTTATCCAATCTGCTACTCTTCTTCATTTCAGTGGTACATTTAAACCATTCACATTCAGTGTGATTATTGAGAGGCAAGGTTTTATTGCTATCATTGTGTTGAGTTCATTTTGGTGTTGTTGCTAGTTACTTTGGACCACACAGTTTTCTGTGGTATGTCTGTAAAAAGCACATCTCTGAGTCTTTCCTGCAATGCTGGTCTTGTTTTTACAAACTCTCTTAGGTTCTGCTCTTCTGGGAATATCTTGATCTCTTCTTCATATTTGATGGATAGTTTTGCTGGGTACAGTATTCTTGGTTGACAGTTGTATTCTTTGAGTGTTTGATATATGTCCTTCCACTCTCTTCCTCCTTGCATGGTTTCTGCTGAGTAATCGGCACTTAATCTTATCTGTTCTCCCTTATAGGTTACTCTTTGTTTCTGCCTTGCTGCTTCCAGGATTCTCTCCTTATCTTTGGTTCTAGCAAATTTAACTATGATATGCCTTGATGTTTTTCTTTTGGGGTCTAGTCTATATGGTGTTCGCTGAGCTTCTTGAATACATATTCTCTCTTTCTTCATTATGCCTGGGAAGTTTTCTTCTAGTAATTCGTCCACAACTTTTTCAGTGCCTTTACTTGTTTCTTCCTTTTCTGGGATTCCAATGATGTGCATGTTATTTCTCTTGATGGTGTCCCACATTATTCTTAGGTTTTCTTCTTTTTCTTTCTTTTTTGAGTCTGCTTTTTGCCCTAGCACATCAGTAGTGAAAATTCTATCTTCAATTTCACTGGTTCTGTGTTCCATCTCTTTAACTCTGCTCATGTGTCCCTCTATCATGTTGACAGCCTCTGAAACAATTGGACCTTATATTTTGGATAGTGGTTTCTTTTTTTTTTCCAGTGCTGCTAATGCCTCACTTGTTTTCTCTGCATTGTTTTCTTGAGATCCTCCTGTTTTTTGCTTGTAGTATCCTCTAATTTCTCAAGTTTGTCTTTTATCCATTGAATATAGTCAATCATTCTTCTTTTAAATTCTTTGTCAGAAAGTTCCATCAGACTTTCTAGCTTCAGAAAATCCACTGATACTGTGTCACACTTTGGGGGTCACATCTTGCTTTGCTCTTGTGTATTGTGTATTGTGTGGAATAACGTGCTTTCTTTGAGACATTGATAACGTTCTGGATCTGAAGACAATGCTCTAGAGATCAGTTGGGTAGCTATCCCACTTGCACATTTCTCTGAACTTCTGTCTTCAGGGAAATGTCAGTTCAGAGCCTGTGAGAGCAACCTCTTGTTGGTAAGAAAGGTCAAGGTACTCCTGATTAAAGACAAGTTGATTGACCAGGTGTGTAGGCACCAGTGTGAAGCCAAATGGGGTGATGCAGTCACAGGGTTGGGGTGATCGCAAGGGCAGGTCAAAAACTCGGGGGACCTCACTTGGACCTCAGCTGTCTGGGTGTGCTCATGTTTGGGCCCCTACCTAAATTCCTGCTGTCTGTTTCCCTTCCAGTGGTTTTCACTCAGTGGCCTCTGCCCACTGGCACTTATGCAGGTGTCCTCATGCAGCAGCCCCTGTCCAAGTAGGGTCCTGGGTCCAACGGTATCCGAAAAGTCAGAGTCAAATTCCCAGTGACCCACTAGCCTCTGGCTGGTCTGCAGAGTCCACAAAAGTTCAGAGAGATTATCAGTGGCTGGCTCGTTCCTGGGCAGTCAGGGTGGCCCAAGAGAGCTCGGCTAAATTTCCCACCAGTTGGCACGACCTTGGGTCCTCTCCCAGGTAATCGGCAGTGCCCCACAAAACCCAGTCAGGATCCTACCGGCCTGTCTCCTGCCAGATTAGTCCCACAGCAGCTTCGATGGCTGGATCCCCGGTATGGCTTTGCAGTCCTGTAGCTCCAAAAGGAACTGCTGCAACAAAAGTTCTGAATTTAAATCCTACTGTCCATGACTCGTCGTCACATTGGTTGGTTTCTGTGCAGCGTGAAAGACTCTCTAGTGGCCCTTGGGCACCACTGGGGTTGCAGGGCTGTGGCAGAGGTGCATGGTTGTGGAGCCGTGCGGCAGAGGGGAGGAAGCACGGGGCTGGGGGGGGCGTGGGAACATGGGGGCTGGGTGGGGGGAGCAAGGGCTAGGACACTACCACCGGGAGGCAGGGGGTGGGGCTTGGGTGCCACCAGGGGTTTATACAGCCGCAGGCTGCAGGCAGGTCACGCAGTGGTGTGCCTTCGCTCTTCTGGGGTCACACAGCAGCTGGGGGTGATTGCTCCTCAGGGACACCTGGCGGCCTGTAGTTACTCATCTGGGGATACATGGCAGCCAGCAGGTGGTTGCGCCTCTGGGGTCTCGTGGAGGCTGGGGGTACTTGGTTGCTCTCCAGAGTCACAAGTTGGCAGGTGGTTGCTCCCTACTTGCTCCTGGTGGGTGGGTTCCACAGTGGCTTGGCTGGCATCTTTTGGCTGGGACTCAGCTGTCCTGTGTGGTTCCCTTTCCTGTTTTGAAAGGCTGCATCAAGCTTTCTGTAAGTATGTGGATCTTGACTCAGAAAACTCTGCTAGAGTCTGAATGATTAACCTGACTTTTGTTTCCCAGAGCATCCCTAGCATTAGGAGGAGATTACAAAAGATAGACTGAGCCATTGGCACAAACTCAGCATGGTCAACATCACACCTGAGGTATCCAATGAGGGGAGATTACAAAAGATAGACAGAGCCATTGGCACAAACTCAGCATGGTCAACATCACACCTGAAGTATCCAACGACTGAGAATGCCAGACACCTCCAGATAATGCTGTCTTTGGAAATACACCCTGAGCATACTTCAGAGGACCCACCAGACTCCCTCAGCCCCTTTGACTCATGGATGGGCATTCCCATCTCAGTGGTCCAGTAAGAGAGACTGATAAAATATTGGGCCATTGATGGGGAGTCCTGAGCTCCCACCATGTGGCTTCTTGGAGCAGTAGGTAGACTGCAATGGGGAGAGAGGCCCAACCAGTCCTTCTGCCCAACAGGAGATGCTCCCAGGACAGGATTCCTGAACTAGGTGCAGAGTCAGGGCCCTGGAAAGACTCGGTTGAGGGATGGTCTTCCGCCTCCTTCCAAAAGCATATGGGGCTAGAGTCTGAAGCCAGGAGGGAACTGGTCACCAGGGTATTGGAGAATAGCAAGAGAGCAGAACTAAGTCAGGCTTATAAACTGTGGGTGCTGGATCTTCACAGGGCCAGGCCTTCTACACTATCAAGTGCTGGGGCTGAGAGAGGCCTTACAAACTGTAGTGCTAAGTGGCTGCAGGAGCCCAGACTTTGCAAACTGTTGAGTTCTGGTCCTGCAGGAAGCCAGCTGTTGCAAACTGTGAAGTGTTGGACCCACAGGAAGCTAGACTCTTTAAACTGTGAAATGTCAGACACTTCCAGATAATACTGTCTTTGGAAATATCAACGAAGGTAAGATGATCAGACCCCAAGAAAAACCCCAAGAGGAGAAAAGAGACCAGATAGAGACAAGGGGGAATATATATTACAAAAAGCAAAGACACTAGAAGACGGCCTATCCAAAGTCCTGGGGAGGAACATCTTTAGAAGAATTACCTTCCAGTGGAAAAGATAACAACTTGCCAATTTATCTAAAGAGGACTAAAGGGGCCGGAGTGAGAAGAAGTTCAATCTGGTTTGTCCAGTGACTTGTGTCGTCCTGTTGCCTTCTTCAAGCACACACCCTAGGCAACAGCGACTGTGCAAGGTCTCAGAAAGACCTAAAAATTAGTTCTTGAAACTCTGCTAGAATAAATCAATGAAAAACTAGTAGTCTTTCATAGGCAATGGTTGGCAAGATCATAAGAAATAATTTGAAGAAATAAAGATCAAGTTTAAGTTACTGAAAGCCTTCAGAGTGACAATAGGAATAAAGTCTACAACCCATCTCTAGTATAATCAGGGGTTGCTTTGGCCTTGCTCTGAATTAAAGTAGCACCAAAAGTGGGCTTAAATTAAGCCCATGGAATTGTATGTGAGAAACTTTATCTAAGCCACTTTCCTCCATCTCCTCTCGTATACCAGTAAATAACACTTCTAAAATGTTTTTCTTTGTAACTCACAAGTTTGTTTGCTCAAGGTTCGTTTGCTTCCTTTCCTATAGGTAACCTGAACACTGAGGTTTGTTGCAGACCCTAAGCCTTGCTCCAAAGATATAACTAGCCACTTCACTGGACTCAACCTCGCAAGTAGAAAATTACTCACTCGCCCTTAATTTTCTTTGTATGTTTTTTGTTTACAAACATTGATAATGAACGTTTCATGTAACCTAAAATTAGTAGGGCAGAACTTGAGCAATTTCACTACTGGGAATATACCCCAAAGAGACCATAACTGACATCCAAGCAGATATTTGCACACTCGTGTTTATCATGGCTTTGTTCACAATAGCAAAGAGTTGGAAACAACCCAGGTGTACATCAACAAATGAATGGCTATGGTAGCCAAATGAAGCCGTGGTATAGTCACACAATGAAATACTACACTGCATTCAAAAACAAGGAACTCAGCTGATGAGTGAGCTGTTTTCCCCAATCATATGTAAATTATAACTTAATCTGCCTGTTTGCCTGGAAAGGGTGTGAATCATTTTCTTTCAGATATAGAAATTCTTTGATTTTACTAACAAAAGTTTATTGTTAAATTGGTTGGGGTTTCACCCTAATCTAAAACCCAGTGATCACTCCCAAACAGGGAGGCAGTCTTGGAGGTGACTCGCTGTCTCCCAGATCTGTGTAAAAAAGTGCTTATGGATATTGCAACCCGTTTGTCTTATTGGCGACTGACTACGGAAAGAACATCTTGTGTTCAATAACATTAACAGCACCTTCCCCAGAAAATGCAGTGTTACCCTGCTCTGTTCTGACGACTGCCTCTTGGTCCAAGTATAGGTTTCGCATTAGCACGATTAAATGTTCTGGGACTCCCATTCTTCTCAGAGTCAGCCACAATTTGTTATGATCCACTCAGTCAAA
>NW_006400112.1:1917623-1918381 GCF_000299155.1 Elephantulus edwardii
TTTTGGAATCTTCTGTTCAGCTCTTTAGTATCTTGAATTCTTCCTTGTGCTTTGGCTTCTCTACGTTCCAGTGCAATCTTCAGAGTTTCTTCTGAAATCCATTTTGGTAACACTGCATGGTTCAAAATTGGGAAGGGTGTATGCCAGGCATGTGTCCTATCTCCATACCTTTTCAACCTGTATGCAGAGCAGATTATCCGAGAGGCTGGGCTCTATGAGAAGAAGTGTGGCCTCAGGATTGGTGGAAGATTTATTAACAATCTGCATTATGGCAACAAATGCTGGCGAGGTTGTGGAGAAACTGGAACCCTTATTCACTGTTGGTGGGAGTGCAAAATGGTGCAGCCACTGTGGAAGGCGGTATGGCCCTTTCTCAAAAAGTTGCAAATAGAGATACAATTTGACCCAGCAATTCCACTACTGGGAATGTATCCCAAAGAGACCCTAACTGACACCCAAGCAGATATATGCATACCCATGTTTATCGTGGCTCTGTTCACAATAGCAAGGAGTTGGAAACAACCCAGGTGGCCATCAACAAACGAATGGATAGAGAAGCTGTGGTATATTCACACAACGAAATACTACGCTGCATTGTAAAACAAGGAACTCATGCAATATTATTCAAAATGGGTGAGCCTGGAGGACATTATGCTGAATGAAATATCTCAGTCTCAAAAGGACAAATATTGCATGGTGTCACTGCTGTAAAATAGGACTGGTATCAGGGTTGGGGTAAGACTGAGAAAAACTGGATA
>NW_006400113.1:0-2345 GCF_000299155.1 Elephantulus edwardii
CCATATTTGACCTTTGGAAGTAGCCAAGGTGTCGAGCGCAGATGCAGTGGACCGTGGGAGTGGACTTGAATCGGGACACACCCATGCCACTCTGACCCAGGACCCCCATCTTCACGTATCACATTGCTCAAGCCGACCCGGCTCATGCGCCCCCACCGCCCACCCCCCCCCGACAGCTCTGAAATTTGGGACTGGCCAAGGTGCCGAGCGCTGTCACAGTGGACGGTGGGAGTGGACTTAATTCGGGACACACCCCTGCAGTTCTGACCCAGGACCCCCATCTTCAGGTATTGCATTGCTCCCCCCCCGACCCGGCTCACACGCCCCCCCACCAGCTCTGAATTTTGGGACTGGCTAAGGTGCCGAGCGCAGGTGCAGTGGACGGTGGGAGTGAACTTGAATCGGGACACAGCCCTGCAGCTCTGAACCAGGACCACCATCATCTGGTATCAAATTCCTTCCCCCCGCCCCGGCTCACACGCCCCCCCCCACTCCGTAAATCTGAACTATGGGACTGGCCAAGATGCGGAGTGCAGATGCAGTGGACGGTGGGAGTGGACTTGAATCGGGACACACGCCTGTAGCTCTGACCCAGGACCCCCATCTTCAGGTATCGCATTGCTCCCCCCGACCAGCTCGCAAGCTCCCCCGCCAGCTCTGAACTTTGGGACTGGCCAAGGTACCAAGCACAGACAGAGTGGACGGTGGGAGTGGACTTGAATAGGGACACACCCCTGCAGCTCTGACCCAGGACCCCCATCCTGAGGTATCGCATTCCTCCCCCGACCCATCTCGTATGCCCCCCACCAGCTCGGAACTTTGGGGCTGGCGAATGTGCTGTGCTCAGACCCAGTGGACGGTGGGAGAGAACTAGAATTGGGACAAAACCCTTCAGCTCTGACCCAAGACCCCCATCTACAGGTACCCCATTGCTCCCCCCTGACCTGGCTCGCACACCACACACACCCCCCCCCGCCAGCTCTGAACTTTGGGACTGGCCAAGGTGACAAGCACAGACGCAGTGGACAGTAGGAGTGGACTTGAATAGGGACACACCCCTGCAGCCCTGACCCAGGACCCCCATCTTCAGGTATCGCATTGCTCCCTCCCAACCTGGCTCGTGCACCCCCCCGCCATCTCTGAAATTTGGGGCTGGCCACCGTGCTGTGCGGAGACCCATTGGAAGGTGGGAGTGGACTTGAATCAGGACACACCACTGCAGCTCTGACCCAGGACCCATATCTTCAGGTATCGCATTGCTCCCCCCCGACCCGGATCGCGCCCCCCCTCCCCCACGCCAGCTCTGAACCTTGGGACTGGCCAAGGGGCCATGCGTAGACGCAGTGGACGGTTGGAGTGGACGTGAATCGGGACACAACCCTGCAACTCTGACTCAGGACCCCCATCTTCAGGTATCGCATTGCTACCCCCCGACCCGGCTCGTGCACCCCCTCCGCCAGCTCTGAACTTTGGGACTGGCCAACATGCCGAGCGCAGACGCAGTGGACAGTGGGAGTAGACTTGAATGGGGACATACCCCTGCACCTCTGGCCCAGAACCCCCAACTTCACGTATCGCATTGCTCCACCCCGACCCAGCTCGTCCGTCTCCCCCCCGCCCCGCCTTCTCTGAACTTGGGACTGTCCAAAGTGCCGAGCGCAGATGCAGTGGACGGTGGGGGTGGACTTGAATCGGGACACACCCCTGCAGCTCTGATCCAGGACCCCCATCTTCAGGTATCGCATTGCTCCCCCTCCCCCCCGGAACCGGCTCACGCGCCCCGCCCCAGCCAGCTCTGAACTTTGGGACTGGCCAAGATGCGGAGCGCAGACGCAGTGACGGTGGGAGTGGACGTAAATCGGGACACACCCCTGCAGCTCTGACCCAGGACCCCCATCTTCAGGTATCGCATTGCTCCCCCCGACCCGGCTCGTGCGCCCCCCTGCCATCTCTGAAGTTTGGTGCTGACCAAGGAGTGGACTTGAATCAGAACACACACCTGTAGCCCTTACCCAGGACCCCCATCTTCAGATATCGCATTGCTCCCCCCCGAACCAGCTTGGTCGCCCCCAGCCCTGCGAGCTGTGAACGTTGGGACTGTCCAAGGTGTCGAGCACAGACGTAGTGGACGGTGGGAGTGGACTTCAATAGGGACACAAACTTGCAGCTCTGACCCAGGACCCCCATCTGGAGGTATCGCATTCCTCCCCCCGACCCATCTCGCACGCCCCCCACCAGCTCTGAACTTTGGGGCTGGCCAATGTGCCGTGCTAAGACCCAGTGGACGGTGGGAGAGAACTTGAATCGGGACACAACGCTTCAGCTCTGACCCAAGACCCCCATCT
>NW_006400113.1:3251-3854 GCF_000299155.1 Elephantulus edwardii
TTGGGGCTGGCCAATGAGCCGTGCTCAGACCCAGTGGATGGTGGGAGAGAACTTGAATCGGAACACAAACCTGCAGCTCTGACGGAAGACCCCCATCTTCAGGTACCCCTTTGCTACCCCGTGACCCGGCTCGCACGCCCCCCACCCGCCAGCTCTGAACTTTGGGGCTGGCCAAGGTGCCGTGCGCAGACGCAGTAGATGGTGAGAGTGGACTTGAATCGGACACAGCCCTGCAGCTCTGACCCAGGACCCCATCTTCAGGTATTGCATTGGTCGACCCCGACCCGGCTCACGCACTCCCCCGCCAGCTCTGAAATTTGGGTCTGGCCAAGGTTTAATGCGGAGAACCAGTGGATGGTGGGATTGGACTTAAATCAGGACACACCACTGCATCTCTGACCCAGGACCCCCATCTTCAGTTATTGCATTGTTCCCCCCGACCCGGCTCACACGCTCCCCCGCCATCTCTGAAATTTGGGACTGGCCAAGGTGCCGTGCAGAGAACCATTGGACAGTGGGAGTGGACTTGAATCGGGACACACCCCTGCAGCTCTGACCAAGGACCCCCATCTTCAGGTATCTCATTGCTCCCCCATGACCCGG
>NW_006400113.1:4959-5361 GCF_000299155.1 Elephantulus edwardii
GACCCCCATCTTCAGGTATTGCATTGCTCCCCCCAGACCCAGCTCGCACGCCACCCCCCCCCCGCCAGCTATGAACTTTGGGACTAGCCAATGTGCCGAGCGCAGATGCACTGGACGGTGGGAATGGACGTGAATCGGGATACACCCCTGCAGGTCTGACCCAGGAACCCCATCTTCAGGTATCGCATTAGTACCAGACGACCCAGCTCACGGGCCCCGCCCCCACCAGCTCTGAACTTTGGGACTCGCCAAGGTGCCGAGCGCAGACGCAGTCGATGGTGGGAGTGGACTTGAATCCGGACACAGCCCTGCAGCTCTGACCCAGGATCCCCATTTCAGGTATCGCATTGCTCCCCCCGACGCAGCTCGCATTAGTACCAGACGACCCGGCTCACGGGCCCC
>NW_006400113.1:5461-6051 GCF_000299155.1 Elephantulus edwardii
CAAGGGCCCGTGCAGAGACCCAATGGACGGTGGGAGTGGACTTTAATCGGGACAATCCCCTGCAGCTCTGACCCAGGACCCCCATCTTCAGGTATAGCATTGCTCCACCCTGACCCAGCTCGTGCCCCGCCGTCCCGCCAGCTCTCAACTTTGGGACTTGCAAAGGTGCCGAAGGCAGACGCAGTGGACCGTGGGAGTGAACTTGAATCGGGACACACCCCTGCAGCTCTGACCCAGGACCCCCAAATTCAGGTATCGCATTGCTCTCCCCTGACCCGGCTCATGCCCCGCCCCCACTGCCAGCTCTGAACTTTGGAACTGGCCAAGGTGCCGTTCGCAGATGCAGAGGACGGTGGGAGTGGACTAGAAACGGGACACTCCCCCTGCAGCTCAGACCCAGGACCCCCATCTTCAGGTATCGCATTGCTCCCCGCCGACCCGGCTCGTGTCCCCCCCCCAGCTCTGAACTTTGGGACTGGCCAAGATGCCGAGCACAGACGGTGTGGATGGTGGGAGTGAACTTGTATCGGGACACACCCCTGCAGCTCTAACCCAGGACCCCCATCTTCAGGTATTGCATTGCTCCCCCC
>NW_006400113.1:7441-8862 GCF_000299155.1 Elephantulus edwardii
GGGAGTGGACTATAAAAGGGACACACCCCTGCAGCTCTGACCCAGGACCCCTATCTTCAGGTATTGCATTGTTCCCCTCCGACCCGGCTCGTGCGCTCCCCCCCAGCTCTGAACTTCGGGACTGGCCAAGATGCCGAGCGCAGACTCTGTGGATGTTGGGAGTGGACTTGAATCGGGACACACCCCTGCAGCTCTGACCCAGGAACCCCATTTCAGGTATCGCATTGCTCCCCCCCCCCAACGCGGCTCGTGCGCCACCCCCCCGCCCCCCGCCAGCTCTAAACTTTGGGATTGCCCAAGGTGCCGAGCGCAGACGTAGTGGACGGTGGGAGTGGACTTGAATAGGGACACACCCGTCCAGTTCTGACCCAGGACCCCCATCTTCAGGTATCACATTGCTCCCCCCGACCGGGCTCCTGCACCCCCCCACCTGCTCTGAACTTTGGGGCTGGCCAAGGTTCTGTGCGCAGACGCAGAGGAAGGTGGGAGTGGACTAGAAACGGGACACCCCCTGCAGCTCTGACCCAGGACCCCCATCTTCAGGTATTGCATTGCTACCCCCAGACCCTGCTCATGCGCCCCACCGCAAGGTCTAAACTTTGGATCTCGCCAAGATGCCGTGCGCAGACCCTGTGGACGGTGGGAGTGGACTTTAATTGGAACACACCCCTGCAGCTCTAACCCAGGACCCCCATCTTCAGGTATGGAATTGCTCCCCCCACCCCAGACCCAGCTCGCGTGCCCCCCCGCACACTCTGAACTTTGGTGCTGGCCAAGGTGCCGTGCGGAGACGCAGTGGATGGTCGGAGTGAACTTGAATCGGGACACACCCCTGCAGCTCTGACCCAGGACTCCCATCTTCTTGTATCGCATTGCTCCCTCCCGACGCGCCTCGCACGCCCCCCTGCCATCTCTGAAATTTGGGGCTGGCCACGGTGCCGTTCAGAGACCCAGTGGACAGTGGGAGTGGACTTGAATTGGGACACAGCCCTACAACTCTGACCCAGGACCCCCATCTTCAGGTATCACATTGCTCCCCCCCCGACCCGGCTCGCGCGCCGTCCCGCCAGCTCTGAAGTTTGGGACTCGCCAAAGGGCTATGCGTAGAGGCAGTGGACATTGGGAGTGGACTTGAATCAAGACACACCCCTGACGCTCTGACCCAGGACCCCCATCTTCAGGTATCGCATTGCTCCCCCCCCGACCCGGCTCGCGATGCCCCCCGCCAGCTATGAACTTTGGGACTGGCCAAGGTGCCGAGTGCAGACGCAGTGGACGGTGGGAGTGGACTTGAATCGGGACACACCCCTGACGCTCTGACCCACGACCCCCATCTTCAGGTATCACATTGCTCCCCCCCCGACCCGGCTCGTGATGCCCCCCTCCAGCTCTGAACTTTGGGTCTGGCCAAGGTGCTGTGC
>NW_006400113.1:9833-10900 GCF_000299155.1 Elephantulus edwardii
CCCCCCGCCAGCTCTGAACTTTGGGACTGGCCAACGTGCCGAGCACAGACGCAGTAGACGATGGGAGTGGACTTGAATCGGGACACACCCCAGCCACTCTGACACAGGACTCCAATCTCCACATATCGCATTCCTCTCCCCTGACCTGGCTCGCACGCCCCCCCACCCCGCCTGTTCTGAACATTCGGACTGGCCAAGGTGCCGAGTGCAGACGCAGTAGACGGTGGGAGTGGACTTGAATCGGGACACACCCATGAAGCTCTGGCCCCGGACCCTCATCTTCAGGTATCGCATTGCTCCCCCCCGACCCGGCACAAATGCCCCCCCCCCGCCAGCTCTGAACTTTGAGACTGGCCAACGTGCCAAGCGCAGACGCAGTGGACGGTGGGAGTGGACTTGAATTGGGACACACTCCTGCAACTCTGACCCTGGAACCCCATCTTCAGGTATCGCATTGCTCCCCCCTACCCAGCTCGTGCACCCCCACCCACCGCCAGCTCTCATCTTTGGGGGTGGTCAAGGTGCCGTGCGAAGACGCAGTTGTCGGTGGGAGTGGACTTGAATCGGGACGCACCCCAGCCGCTCTGACACAGGACTCCTATCTCCAGATATCGCATTGCTCTCCCCCAACCTGGCTCGCGATGCCCTCTGCCAGCTATGGATTTTGGGGCTGGCCAAGGTGCCATGCGCAGACGCAGTGGACTGGTGGGAGTGAACTTGAAACGGGAAACACCCCTGCTGCTCTGACCCAGGAACCCATCTTCAGGTATCGCATTGCTCCCTCCCGACCTGGCTCGCACGCCCCCCTGCCATCTCTGAACTTTGGGGCTGGCCACAGTGCCGTGCAGAGACCCAGTGGACGGTGGGAGTGGACTTGAATCGAAACACCCCCCTGTAGCTCTGACCCAGGACCCCCATCTTCAGGTATCGCATTGCTCCTCCCCAACCCGTCTCGCACACCCCCCCGCCAGCTATGAACTTTGGGAGCTGGCCAAGGTGCCGTGCCAAGACCCAGTGGATGGTGGGAGTGAACTTGAATCGGGACACACCCCTGCAGCTCTGACCCA
>NW_006400113.1:12791-15621 GCF_000299155.1 Elephantulus edwardii
GGTGCCATGCGAAGACGCAGTGGACGGTGGGAGTGGACTTGAATCGGGAAACAGCCCTGAAGCTCTGACCCAGGACCCCCATCATCAGGTATTGCATTGCTACACCCCCCGACCCGGCTCGCGTGCCCCCCCGCACACTCTGAACTTTGGTGCTGGCCAAGGTGCCGTGTGGAGACGCAGTGAATGGTCGGAGTGGACTTCAATCGGCACACACCCCTGCAGCTCTGACCCAGAACCCCCAACTTCTTGTATCGCATTGCTCCCACCCGACCCGGCTCGCGCACCCCCCTGCCATCTCTGAACTTTGGGGCTGGCCACGGTGCCGTGCAGAGACCCAGTGGACGGTGGGAGTGGACTTGAATCGAAACACACCCCTGTAGCTCTGACCCAGGACACCCATCTTCAGGTATTGCATTGCTCCCCCCTGACCCGGCTCGCACACCACCCTGCCAGCTGTAAACTTTGGGAGCTGGCCAAGATGCCGTGCCAAGACCCAGTGGACGGTGGGAGTGGACTTGAATCGGGACACACTCCTGCAGCTCTGACCCAGGACCCCCATCTTCCGTATCGCATTGCTCCCTCCCGACCCGGTTCGCGCGCCATCCCGCCAGCTCTGAAATTTGGGACTGGCCAAGGAGCCATGCGCAGAGGCAGTGGACGGTGGGAACGTACTTGAATCGGGACACAGCCCTACGACTCTGACCCAGGACCCCCATCTTCAGGTATCGCATTGCTCCCCCGCAACCTGGCTCGCACGCCCCCGCCCCCGCCAGATCTGAACTTTGGGCCGGGCCAAGGTGCTGAGCGCAGACCCAGTGGACAGTGGGAGTGGACTTGAATCCAGACACACCCCTACAGCTCTCACCCAGGACCCCCATCTTCAGGTATCGCATTTTTGCACCCCGACCCGGCTCGCACGCCCCCCGCCAGGTCTGAAGTTTGGGACTGGCCAACGTGCCGAGCGCAGACACAGTGGACGGTGGGAGTGGACTTGAATCGGGACACACCCCTACAACTCTGACCCTGGAACCCCATCTTCAGGTATCACATTGCTCCCCCCCCCGACCCAACTCGTGCCCCCCGCATCAGCTCTGAACTTTGGGGCTGGTCAAGGGGCTGTGCGAAGGCGCAGTGGACGGTGGGAGTGGACTTGAATCGGGACACACCCCTGCAACCCTGACACTGGAACACCATCTTCAGGTATCGCATTGCTCCCCCCCGACCCGGCTCGCACGCCCCCCGATTCTGCAAATCTGAACTATGGGACTGGTCAATGTGCGGAGTGCAGACGTAGTGGACGGTGGGAGTGGACTTGAATTGGGACACACCCCTGACGCTCTGACCCAGGACCCCCATATTCAGGTATCGCATTGCTCCCCCCGACCCGGCTCGCACGCCCCCCCGCCAGCTCTGAACTTTGGGACTGGCCAAGGTGCCGAGCGCAGACACAGTGGACGGTGGGAGTGGACTTGAATTGGGACACACCCCTGCAACTCTGACCCAAGACCCCCATCATCAGGTATCGCATTGCTCCTCCCGGACCCGGCTTGCATGCACGCCCCCCCACCCCCGCCACGCCAGCTCTGAACTTTGGGACTGACCTAGGTGCCGAGCGCAGAAGCAGTGGACAGTGGGACTGAACTTGAATCGGGAAACAACGCTGCAGCTCTGACACAGGACTCCAATCTTCAGATATCGTATTGCTCCCCCCCAACCAGGCTCGCACGCTCCCCTGCCAGCTCTGAACTTTGTGACTGGCCAAGGTGCCGAGCGCAGACACAGTGGACGGTGGGAGTGGTCTTGAATCGCGACACACACCTGCAGCTCTGACGCAGGACTCCAATCTTCTGATATCGCATTGCTCCCCCCCGACCCGGCTCGCAATGCCCCCCCGCCAGCTATAAACATGAATCGGGACACACCCCTGCAGCTCTGACCCTGGACCCCCATCTTCAGGTATCGCATTTCATTCCCGAAACCCGGCCCGTGCGCGCCCCAACCCCCGGCCAGGTCTGAACTTTGGGACTGGCCAAGATGCCGAGCGCAGACGCTGTGGACGGTGGGAGTGGACTTGAATCGGGACACACCTCTGCATCTCTGACCCAGGACCCCCATCTTCAGGTATCGCATTACTCCCCCCCGACCTGGCTCGCGCGCCCCCGCACCAGCTCTGAATTTTGGGACTGGCCAAGGTGACGTGCACAGACCCAGTGGACGGTGGGAGTGGACTTGAATAGGGACACACACCTGCAGCTCTGACTCAGGTCCCCCATCTTCAGGTATCGCATTGCTCCCCCCCCGACCCAGCTCACGCACCCCCCCCCACCAGCTCTAAACTTTGGGGCTGGCCATGGTGCCGTGCGGAGATGCAGTGGATGGTGGGAGTGTACTTGAGGTGGGTCACACCCCTGCAGGTCTGACACAGGCCCCCAAATTCAGGTATCGCATTGCTCCCCCCCGACCCGGCTCGTGTGCCACCCCTCCCTGCCAGCTCTGAACTTTTGGACTGGCCACGGTGCCGTGCAGAGACCCAGTGGACGGGGGGAGTGGACTTGAAACGGGACACAACCCTGTTGCTCTGACGCAGGAACCCCATCTTCAGGGCTCGCATTGCACCCCCCCAACCCGGCTCGTGTGCCCCCCCTCCATCTCTGAAATTAGGGGCTGGCTAAGGTGCCGTGCGCAGACCCAGAGGATGGTGGGAGTGGATTTGAATCGGGACACACCTCTGCAGCTCTGACCCCAGACGCCCATCTTCAGGTAGCGCATTGCTCCCCCTCTCCGACCCGGATCCCGCGTTCCCCTGCCAGCTCGGAATGTTGGGACTGGC
>NW_006400113.1:16006-17283 GCF_000299155.1 Elephantulus edwardii
GGACACACCCCTGCAACTCTGACCCTGGAACCCCATCTTCAGGTATTGCATTGCTCCCCCCCGACCCACCTCGCACCCCCTCCCCCCCGACAGCTCTGAACTTTGGGGCTGGCCAAGGTGCCGTGCGCTGACGCAGAGCAGGGTGGGAGTGGACTAGAAACGGGACAACCCCCTGCAGCTCTGACCCAGGACCCCCATCTTCAGGTGTTCCATTGCTCCCCCCAGACGCGGCTCGCGCGTCCCACCGCCAGCTCTGAACTTTGGGGCTGGCCAAGGTGCCGTGCGCAGACCCTGTGGACGGTGGGAGTGGACTTGAATCGAGACACACCTCTGCAGCTCTGACGAGGACCCCCATCTTCAGTTATCGCATTGCTCCCTACCGAGCCGGCTCATGCTCCCCCCACCCCCGCGGCACCATATTTGACCTTTGGAAGTAGCCAAGGTGCCGAGCGCTGTCACAGTGGATGGTGGGAGTGGACTTGAATCGGGACACACCCCTGACGCTCTGGCCCCGGACCCTCATTTTCAGGTATCGCATTGCTCCCCCCCGACCCGGCTCGAATGCCCCCCGCCAGCTCTGAACTTTGGGACTGGCCAACGTGCCGAGCACAGACGCAGTAGACGATGGGAGTGGACTTGAATCGGGACACACCCCAGCCGCTCTGACACAGGACTCCAATCTCCACATATCGCATTCCTCTCCCCTGACCTGGCTCGCACGCCCCCCCACCCCACCTGTTCTGAACATTCGGACTGGCCAAGGTGCCGAGTGCAGACGCAGTGGACGGTGGGAGTGGACTTGAATCGGGACACACCCCTGCAGATCTGACCCAGGCCCCCATCTTCAGGTATCGCATTGCTCCCCCCCGACCCGGTTCGTGATGCCCCCCGCCAGCTATGAACTTTGGGGCTGGCCAAGGTGCCGAGCACAGACGCAGTGGACAGTGGGAGTGGACTTGAATCAGGACACACCCCTGCAAGTGTGACCCAGGACCCCCATCTTCAGGTATCACATTGCTGCCCCCCGACCCGGCTCAAACGCCCCCCGCCAGCTCTGAACATTGGGACTGACCAAAGTGCCGAGGGGAGACACAGTGGACGGTGGGAGTGGACTTGAATTGGGACACACCCCTGAAGCTCTTACCCAGGACCACTATCTTCAGGTATCGCATTGCTCAACCCCGACCCGGTTCGCACGCCCCCAGCCAGCTGTGAACTTTGGGACTGGCCAAGGTGCCGAGCGCAGATGCAGTGGACGGTGGGAGTGGACTTGAATC
>NW_006400113.1:19199-20530 GCF_000299155.1 Elephantulus edwardii
ACGGTGGGAGTGGACTTGAATCGGGAAACACCCCTGCAGATCTGACCCAGGACCTCCATCTTCAGGTATCGCATTGCTCCCCAACGACCCGGCTCGCACGCCCCCCGCCAGCTCTGAACATTGGGACTGGCCAAGGTGCCGAGCAGACGCAGGGGACGGTGGGAGGGGACTTGAATCGGAACAGTCCCCTCCATCTCTGACCCAGGAACCCCGTCTTCAGGTATCGCATTGCATCCCCACGACCTAGCTCGCACGGCCCACCGCCAGCTCTGAACTTTGGGACTGGCCAAGGTGCCAAGCGCAGACGCACGGGATAGTCAGAGTGGACTTGAATCTGGACACACCCCTGCAGGTTTGACCCAGGACCCCCATCTTCAGGTATCACATTGCTCCCCCCCGACCCGGATCGCACACCCCCCCGCCAGCTCTAAACTTTGGGACTGGCCAAGGTGCCAAGCGCAGACGCAGTGGACAGTGGGAATGGACTTGAATCAGGACACACCCCCGCAGCTCTGACCCAGGACCCCCATCTTCAGGTATCACATTGCTGCCCCCCGACCCGGCTCAAACGCCCCCCGCCAGCTCTGAACATTGGGACTGGCCAAAGTGCCGAGGGGAGACACAGTGGACGGTGGGAGTGGACTTGAATTGGGACACACCCCTGAAGCTCTGACCCAGGACACCCATCTTCAGGTATTGCTTTGCTCACTCGCCCCCCCCCGACCCGGCTCGCAGGACCCCCTACCCCGCCACCTCTGAACTTTGGGACTAGCCAAGGTGCCGAGCACAGACGCAGTGGACGGTGGGAGTGGACTAGAATCGGGACACACCCCTGCAGCTCTGACCCAGGACCACCATCTTCAGGTATCACACTGCACACCCCCGACCCGGCTCGCACGCCCCATCGCCAGCACTGAACTTTGGTACAGGCCAAGGAGCCGAGCGCAGAAGCAGTGGACTGTGGGAGTGGACTTGATTCGGGATACACACCTGCAGCTCTGACCCAGGACCCCCATCTTCAGGTATCGCATTGCTCCCCCGCGACCCAGCTCGCACGCCTCCCTGCCAGCTCTGAACTTTGGGACTGGCCAAGGTGTTGAACGCAGAAGTAGTGGAAGGTGGGAGTGGACTTGAATCGGGACACACCCTTGCAACTCTGACCCAGGACCCCCATCTTCAAGGTATCGCATTGCTCTCCCCCGATCTGATTCGCGCGCCCCCACCCCACCCCGCCAGCTCTGAAATTTGGGAATGGCCAAGGTGCTGAGCGCAGACGCTGTGGACGGTGGGAGTGGACTTGAATCGGGACACACACGTGCAGCTCTGACCCA
>NW_006400113.1:21191-22597 GCF_000299155.1 Elephantulus edwardii
GTACTGGCCAAGGTGCCGAGCGCAGATGCAGGGGACGGTGGGAGTGGACTTGAATCGGAACACACCCCTGCAGCTCTGACCCAGGAACCCCATCTTCAGGTATCGCATTGCACCACCCCCGCCGACGCGGCTCGCATGGCCCCCCCACCAGCTCTGAACTTTGTGACTGGCCAAGGTGCCAAGCGCAGACGCACTGGACAGTCAGAGTGGACTTGAATCCGGACACACCCCTGCAGGTCTGACCCAGGACCCCCATCTTCAGGTATCGCATTGCTGTCCCCGTCCCGGTGCGAAAAGCCCCCCGCCAGCTCTGAATTTTGGGACAGGCCAAGGTGCCGAGCACAGAAGCAGTGGTGGGAGGGAGAGGACCTGAATCGGGAAACACCCCTGCAGCTCTGACCCAGGACACCCATCTTCAGGTATCGCTTTGCTCCCCCCCACCGACCCGGCTCATACGCCGCCCCCTCCACCCTGCCAGCTCTGAACTTTGGGACTGGCCAAGCTGCCGAGGGCAGACACAGTGGATGGTGGGTGTGGACTTGAATCGGGACACACCCCTGCAGCTCACACCCAGGACCCCCATCTTCAGGTATCACATTGCTCACACCCAACCCTGCTGGCACGTCCCCCCCCCCACCAGCTCTGAACTTTGGTACTGGCCAAGGTGCCGAACGCAGACACAGTGGACTGTTGGAGTGGACAGACGCAGTGGATGGTGTGAGTGGACTTGAATCGGGACACACCCCTGCAGCTCTGACCCAGGACGCTCATCTTCAGGTATTGCATTCCTGCCCCCGGACCTGGATCTCACTCCCCCCGCCAGCTCTGAATTTTAGGAATGCCCAAAGTGCTGAGCGCAGACACAGTGGACGGTGGGAGTGGACTTGAATCGGGACACACCCCTGCAGTTCTGACCCAGGACCCCCATCTTCAGGTATTGTATAGCTCACCCCTGACCGGGTTTGCACACAACCCCCCCCCCCACCAGCTCTGTACTTTGGGACTGGCCAAGGTGCCGAGCGCAGACGCAGTGGACGGTGGGAGTGCACTTAAATCGGGACACACCCCTGCAGCTCTGACCCAGGACCCCCATTTTCAGGTATCGCATTGCTCCCCCCTGACCCGGCTCGCAAACCCCCCCGCCAGCTCTGGACTTTGGGACTGCCCAAGGTGCCGAGCGCAGAAGCAGTGGACAGTGGGAGTGGACTTGAATCGGGACACACACCTGCAGCTCTAACCCAGGACACCCATCTTCAGGCATCGCTTTGCTCACACCCCCCCGACCCGGTTCGCAGGCCCCCCCACCCCGCCAGCTCTGAACTTTGGACTGCCCAAGGTGCCGAGCGCAGAAGCAGTGGACGTTGGGAGTGAACTTGAATCGGAACACACCATTCAGATCTGACCCA
>NW_006400113.1:22953-25100 GCF_000299155.1 Elephantulus edwardii
GTGGACGGTGGAAGTGGACTTGAATCGGGACACACCCCTGTAGCTCTGACACAGGATCCCCATCTTCAGGTATTGCATAGCTCCCCCCCACCGTGACTCGCATGCCCCCCCGCCAGCTCTAAACTTTGGGACTGGCTAAGGTTCTGAGCGCAGAAGCCGTGCACAGTGGGAGTGGACTTGAATCTGGACACACCCCTGCAGCTCTGACCCAGGACCCCCATCTTCAGGTATGGCATTGCTCCGCCCCGTCCCGGCTTGCACGCCCCGAACCACCTCTGAACTTTGGGACTGCCAAAGGTGCCGAGGGCAGACACAGTGGACCGTGGGAGTGGACAGAGGCAGTGGACGGTGGGCATGGACTTGATTCGGGACACACCCCAGGAGCTCTGACCCAGGACCCCCATCTTCAGGTATGGCATTGCTCCGCCCCGTCCCGGCTCGCACGCCCCCCCTCCCCCGACAGCTCTAAACTTTGGGACTGGCCAAGATGGTGAGCGCAGACACAGTGGACGGTAGAAGTGCACTTAAATCGGGACACACCCTTGCAGCTCTGACCCAGGACCCTCATTTTCAGGTATCGCATTGCTCCCCCCCGACCCGGCTCGCAAAGCCCCTCGCCAGCTCTCAACTTTGGGACCGGCCAAGGTGCCGAGCGCAGAAGCAGTGGACAGTGGGAGTGGACTTGAATCGGGACACACACCTGCAGCTCTGACCCAGGACACCCATCTTCAGGTATCGCTGTGCTCACCCCACCCCCCGACCCGGCTCGCAGGCCCCCTCCTACCCCGCCACCTCTGAACTTTGGAGTGACCAAGGTGCTGAGCGCAGACGCAGTGGGCGTTGGGAGTGGACTTGAATCGGGACGCACCCCTGCAGTTCTGACCCAGGACCCCCATCTTCAGGTATCTCATTGCTCTCCCCTTTCCTGGCTCGCACGCCCCCCCATGCTGTGAACTTTGGGCCTGGCCAAGGTGCCGAGCGCAGAAGCAATGGACAGTAGGAGTGGACTTGAATCGGGACACACACCTGCAGCTCTGACCCAGGACCCCCATCTTCAGTTATCGCATTGCTACTACCGACCTGGCTCGCACGCCCCCCGCCAGCTCTTAACTTTGGGACTGGCCAAGGTGCCGAGCGCAGACGCAATGGACGGTGGGAGTGGACTTGAATCGGGACACATGCCTGCAGCTCTGACCCAGGACCCCCATCTTCAGGTATCGAATTGGTCCCCCCTGACCCGGCTCGCACACTCCCCCCCACCTGTGAAATTTGGGACTGTCCAAGGTGCCGAGCGCAGAAGCAGTGGACGGTGGGAATGGACAGATGCAGTGGACGATGGTCGTGGACTTGTATCAGGATACACCCCTGCAGCTCTGACCCAGGACCCCCATCTTCATGTATCACATTGCTCACCCCCAACCCGGCTCATATGCCCCCCCCCGCCAACTCTGAACTTTGGGACTGGCCAAGGTGCCGAGCGCAGAAGCAGTGGACAGTGGGAGTGGACCTGAATCGGGACACACCCCTGCAGCTCTGACCCAGGACCCCCATCTTAAAGTATCGCATTGCTGCCCCCCGACCCTTCTCGCACGCCCCCCCGCCACCTCTGAACTTTGGGACTGGTAAAGGTGCCGAGTGCAGACGTGGTGGACGGTGGAAGTAGACGCAAATCGGGACACACCCCTGCAGCTCTGACAGAGGACCACCATCTTCAGGTATCGCATTGCTCCCCCCCGACCCAGCTCGCACGCCTCCCCGCCAGCTCTGAACTTTGGGACTGGCCAAGGTGCCGAGTGCATAAGCAGTGTATGGTGGGAGTGGACTTGAATCGGGACACACCCCTGTAGCTCTGACACAGGATCCCCATCTTCAGGTATCGCGTTGCTCCCCCCCAACGTGACTCGCACGCCCCCCGCCAACTCTAAACTTTAGGACTGGTAAGGTTCCGAGTGCAGAAGCTGTGCACAGTGGGAGTGGACTTGAATCTGGACACACCCCTGCAGCTCTGACCCACGACCCCCATCTTCAGGTATCGCATTGCTCTCCCCCGAACTGATTCGCCCGCCCCCACCCCGCCCCGCCAGCTCTGAAATTTGGGAATGGCCAAGGTGCCGAGCGCAGACGCTGTGGACGGTGGGAGTGGACTT
>NW_006400113.1:26069-27410 GCF_000299155.1 Elephantulus edwardii
GCAGACGCAGTGGACGTTAGGAGTGGACTTGAATCGGGACACACCCCGTAGCTCTGACCCACGACCCCCATCTTCAGGTATTGCATTGCTCTCAACCGATCTGACTCGCGCTCCCCTCCCCTCCCGCCAGCTCTGAACTTTGGTACTGGCCAAGGTGTCGAGCGCAGAAGCAGTAGACGTTGGGTGTGGACTTGAATCGGGACACACCCCTGCAGCTCTGACCCACGACCCCCACCTTCAGGTATCGCATTGCTCCCACTGACCCGGATCGAATGCCCCCCAACAGCTCTTAACTTTGGGACTGCACAAGGTGCCGAGCGCAGACGCAGAGCACGGTCTGTGTGGACTTGAATCGGGACACACCCCTGCAGCTCTGACCCAGGACCACCATCTCCAAGTATCGCATTGCTCCCCGCTGACCCGGCTCACACCCCCCCAAGCTGTGAACTTTGGGACTGGTCAAGGTGCCGAGCGCAAAAGCAGTGGACAGTGGGAGTGGACTTGAATAGGGACACACTCCTGCAGATCTGACCCAGGACCCCCATCTTCAGGTATCACATTGCTCACCCCCGACCCGGCTCGTACGCCCCCCTGCCAGCGCTGAACTTTGATACTGGCCAAGGCGCCGAGCGCAGACACAGTGGACGGTGGAAGTGGACAGACGCAGTGGACGGTGGGCGTGGACTTGAATCGGGACACACCCCTTCAGCTCTGACCCAGGACCCCCATCTTCAGGTATCGCATTGCTCACGCCCGACCCGGCTCGCATGCCCCCCCGCCAGCTCTGAACTTTGGGACTGGCCAAGTTCCGAGCGCAGACGCAGTGCAAGGTGCGAGTTGACTTGAATCGGGACACACCCCTGCAGCTCTGACCCAGAACCCCCATCTTCAGGTATCGCATAGCTCACCCCCGACCCAGCTCACACACCCCCCTGCCCGCTCTGAACTTTGGACTGGCCAAGGTGCCAAGCGCAGAAGCAGTGGACGGTGGGAGTGGATTGAATCAGGACACGCCACTGCACCTCTGACTCAGGACCCCCATCTTCAGGTATTGCATTGCTGCCCCCCATCACTTCTCGCACGCCGCTGCGCCACCTCTGAACTTTGGGCCTGGCCAAGGTGCCGAGCGCAGACGCAGTGCAAGGTGCGAGTTGACTTGAATCGGGACACACCCCTGCAGCTCTGACCCAGGACCCCCATCTTCAGGTATTGCTTTGCTCCCCCCTGACCCGGGTCGCATGCCCCCCCCCGCCAGCTCTGAACTTTGGGACTGGCCAAGGTGCCGATCGTAGAGGCAGTGGACGGTGGGAGTGGACTTGAATTGGGACACACCCCTGCAGC
>NW_006400113.1:27585-30629 GCF_000299155.1 Elephantulus edwardii
GCGCAGACGCAGTGGACAGTGCGAGTGGACTTGAATCGGGACACACCCCTGCTGCTCTGACCCAGGACCCCCATCTTCAAGTATCGCATTGCTCCCCCCTGACCCGGCTCGCACCCCCCACAAGCTGTGAACTTTGGGACTGGTCAAGGTGCCGAGCGCAAAAGCAGAGGACAGTGGGAGTGGACTTGAATCGGGACACACCCCTGCAGGTCTGACCCAGGACCCCCATCTTCTGGTATCACATTGCTCACCCCCGACCTGGCTCGTACGCCCCACCCCCCCGCCAGCTCTGAACTTTGATAATGGCCAAGGTGCCGAGCGCAGACACAGTGGACGGTGGGAGTGAAAAGACGCAGTGGACGGTGGGCGTGGATTTGAATCGGGACACAGCCCTGCAGTTCTGACCCAGGACCCCATCTTCAGGTATCGCATTGCTCACGCCCGACCCGGCTCGCACGCCCCCCTGCCAACTCTGAACTTTGGGACTGGCCAAGGTGCGGAGCGCAGACGCAGTGGACGGTGGGAGTGGACTTGAATTGGGACACACACCTGCAGCTCTGACCCAGAACCCCCATATTCAGGTATCGCATTGCTCCCCCCGACCCGGCTTGCACGCCTCCCACCTGCTTTGAACTTTGGGACTGCCCAAGGTGCCGAGCGCAGACGCAGTTCATGGTGCGAGTGGATTTGAATTGGATCACCCCCATGAAGCTCTGACCCAGGACCGCCATCTTCAGGTATCGCGTTGATGCCCACTGACCCGGTTCGCACTCCCCCCGACAGCTCTGAACTTTGGGACTGCCCAAGGTGCCGAGTGCAGACACAGTGGATGGTGGGCGTGGACTTGAATCGTGACACACCCCTGCAGATCGGATCCAGGACTCCCATCTTCCGGTATCGCAATGCTCAACCCCAACCCGGCTCGCACGCCCCTCGGCCAACTCGGAACTTTGGGACTGGCCAAGGTGCCGAGTGTAGACGCAGTGGACGGTGGGAGTGGACTTGAATCACGACACACACCTGCAGCTCTGACCCAGGATCCCCATCTTCAGGGATCTCTTTGCTCCCCCCCTCCCCCACCGACCTGGCTCGCAAACCCCCCCAACCCCACCAGCTCTGAACTTTTGGACTGGTCAAGGTGCCGCGTGCAGATGGCAGTGGACGTTAGGAGTGGACTTGAATCGGGACACACCCCTGCAGCTCTGACCTAGGACCCTCATCTTCAGGTATTGCATTGCTCCCCCCGACAAGGCTCGAAGGCCCCCTCGCCAGCTCTGAACTTTGGGCCTGGCCAAGGTGCTGAGCATGGACGTGGTGGACGGTGGGAGTGGACTTGAATCGGGACACACCCCTGCAGCTCTGACCCAGGACCCCCATCTTCAGGTATCGCATTGATGCCCTCCGACTTGGCTCGCACGCCCCCCGCCAGCTCTGAACTTTGGGACTGCCCAAGTTGTCGAGTGCACACACAGTAGATAGTGGGAGTGGACAGACGCAGTGGACGGTGGGCGTGGACTTGAATCGGGACACACACCTGCAGCTCTGACACAGGACACCCAGCTTCAGGTATCACTTTGCTCCCCCCCCGACCTGGATCGCACGCCATCCCCCACCCTGCCAGCTCTGGACTTTTGGACTGGCCAAAGTGCCGAGCGCAGACGCAGTGGACATTGGGAGAGGACTTGAATCTGGACAAACCACTATAGCTCTGACCCAGGAACCCCATCGTCAGGTATTGCATTGCTCTCCACCAATCCGACTTGCGGTCGCCTCCCCTCCGGCCAGTCCTGAACTTTGGGAATGGCTAAGGTGCCGAGCGTAGACACAGTGGGCGGGGGAGTGCACTTAAATCGGGACACACCCCTGCAGCTCTGACCCACGACCTCCATCTTCAGGTATCGCATTGCTCCCCCCAACCCGGCTCGCACGCCCTCCACCAGCTTTGAACTTTGGGACTGCCCAAGGTCCCGAGCGCAGACGCAGTGCACGGTGCTAGTGGACTTGAATCGGAACACACCCCTGCAGCTCTGACCCAGGACCCCCATCTTCACGTATTGCATTGCTCTCAACCGATCTGACTCGCGCTCCCCTCCCCTCCCACCAGCTCTGAACTTTGGTACTGGCCAAGGTGTCGAGCGCAGAAGCAGTGGACGTTGGGAGTGGACTTGAATCGGAACACACCCCTGCAGCTCTGACCCACGACCCCCACCTTCAGGTATCGCATTGCTCCCCCTGACCCGGATCGAATGCCCCCCAACAGCTCTTAACTTTGGGACTGCCCAAGGTGCCGAGCGCAGACACAGTGCACGGTGCGAGTGGACTTGAATCGGGACACACCCCTGCAGCTCTGACCCAGGACCCCCATCTTCAGATATTGCATTGCTCCCCCCGGACCTGGATCGCACGCCCCCCCCGCCAGCTCTGAACTTTGGGAATGGCCAAAGTGCCGAGCGCAGACGTAGTGGACGGTGCGAGTGGACTTGAATCGGGACACACCCCTGCAGCTCTGACCCAGGACCCCCATCTTCAGGTATCGCATTGCTCTCCCCTTACCCGGTTCGCACCCCCCCCCCAAGCCGTGAGCGTTGGGAGTGGTGTAGGTGCCGAGCGCAAAAGCAGTGGACAGTGGGAGTGGACTTGAATCGGGACACACCCCTGCAGGTCTGACCCAGAACCCCCATCTTCAGGTATAGCATTGCTCTCCCCCGACCCGGCTCGTACGCCCCCCCACCAGCTCTGAACTTTGATACTGGCCAAGGTGCTGTGCGCAGACACAGTGGATGGTGGGAGTGGACAGACGCAGTGGACGCTGGGCGTGGACTTGAATCGGGACACACCCCTGCAGCTCTGACTCAGGACCCCCATCTTCAAGTATCGCATTGCTCATGCCCGACCCGGCTCGCAGGCCCCCCCCCCCGCTCACTCTGAACTTTGGGACTGGCCAAGGTGCCGAGCGCAGGCGCAGTGGACGGTGGGAGTGGACTTGAATCGGGACACACACCTGCAGCTCTGACCCAGGACCCCCATCTTCATGTATCGCACTG
>NW_006400113.1:46278-55064 GCF_000299155.1 Elephantulus edwardii
GAAGGGTGCAACAATGAATGAATGGAATCCCAAAATCTCTGTAGATGTTCATTGAAATGAAAAATAAACAACCTAAATTAAAAAAAAAAAAAGAAAGGAGAACTCCTGAGTTTATGCCTGATGCCTATTTGGATCTAACCATAAATGGCAGAAGATGAGGTAACCAGAACCAAATCAGATGAAGGAAGATGATCCATGCTGTAAAGTAGTGCTGCCTGCTGCAACCTGATAGCTTGCTCTGGACTGGACATTGCTTGTGGATGTAAATGCTCAAAGTCTCCAAACTGAAGATTTTTCCACAAAAGAAACATGCTTGTCCCCTCAGAGTACTGGTTTGGGCAAAGTACTGATGTTGTTGTTAAGTGCAATTAAGTGTGACTTATGGCAACCCTATGAACAGATCTGAACCCTATTCTGTGCCATCTTCTCACCTCCTGATGCACTAGAGTCAATCCTTCCCTTCCCAACCCTCCAAAATTCCTAGCATCATGTCCCTCTCCAAAGAAACATGCCCAAAGTATGTGATGCAAAGCCTCATCATTCTTACTTCCAACAAGCACTCTGGTTGCACTCTCTGTAAGACTTGTTCTTTTGGCTGCCATGCGATGTTCAGTGCTCTTCTCCAACACCAAACAGCTCAAAGGCATCAATTCTTACTCTGTCATTCCTATTTACTGTCTAGCTCTCAGATGTATAACAAGTAATTAGAAAGATCTAAATCAGTGGCCTGAATCAGACGCCCTTTAGTACTCAAACTTACATCATTACTCTGCAATAATTTGGCGAGGTCCTTAACTGCAGACTTTCCAGTTCAATGTGTCTCCTGATTTAATTTCTGCTGATACCAAGGATGATAACTGTGGATCCAAGCAAGATGAAATTGCTTAACGTTTTAATCTTTTCTCCATCCATTATGAGATTGTCTATTGGTCCAATGGTTAGAATCTTTGTTTTCTTGATATTGAGACGCAATCCTTGATCATCTACAAGTGCTTTAAATCCTCCTCACTTTGAGCAAGCAAGGTTTTGTTATCGGCATAAAGCAGATTATTGATAAAGTCTCCCTCTGATCCTGATGCCAAAATTCTCTTCATAGAGTCTGGATTTCCAAACACTTTGCTCTGCTAAAGAATTAAAAGATATGGAGATAGAATACAACTCTGACACAAGCCCTTTAAACCATGCAATGTTTCCATAGCTTTCTGGTCCAGGTATAGATTTTGCATAAAAACAATTAAGTGCTCTAGGACTCCATGTTCTCAATGTCAGCCACAACTTGTTATGATTCACACAGTCAAATGTCTTTGCATAAATAAACAAAATTCCTCTGGTATTCTTTACTTTCTGCCAGGATCCATCTGATATTAGCAATGATATTCCTGTTGCCACAGCCTCTTCTAAATTCTGCCTGAACTTCTGGCAGTTCCTGATGCATGTACTATTTTAGCTGCTTTTGAACAATCTTCAGCAGCATTTTGCTTGCACGTGATATTGATTGTATTGTACAATAGTTTGCATATTCTGCTGAAGTACTGATAAGGATCAGCAAATCAGAAATTGGCTATCTAAAATGGGGGATCCACTTCTTAAACAACATGCCTCTGGAAACTCAATGAAATTTGGTAAACATGAGTAGTTATAGAAAGGCTTCAGGCCTTCTGTTCATAGGGTCTCCATGAGTCGTGCTCAACTCCATGGCAATCAACAACAAGGCATAAGGCATGAAGTAGCTGGCTTATATCTTTCACTAACAGTCGTGGGTAAAATGATTGTCAGGGAAAGTTAATTCTTCAATTATGAAGGTTAATTGCTAGAAAAGCTAGGGTGTGGTCGGTAGGATGAAAAGTTCATTGTTCAAAAGTCTTTCCTAGCCATTGAGTTTGACCTTGCTACATGGATGGGTGGGGGCATGCAAATGGGGTGTGTTGGTCTATTCACTAGTGGATTGGCTAGTCTTGCTATTAAATTGAGTGGTTTCAGCACAGAAATTGAAAATCTTAACACCAGCAAAGCAGCAGCAGAGAATGCAGAGTGAAACTCCTTCAGAGACAGATTCCTGTGCCACCCAGATTGCAGCCTACAGGAGAAGCAGCACAGCAAATACTTACAGAACCAGAGACCTGACCTGGGACAGAGCTGATGTGGACTACTACCCTACAGAACCAGGGACCTGATAAGAGACAGAGCTGACCTGGACTGCTACCATATAGAACCAGAGATCTGACCTGGGACAGAGCTGAACTGGACCTCTACCTCACAGAACAAGAGCTAGTAGCTTACACCCAAGTTTGCTGGAGCCTGGAGATGGGAGGAAACACTTCACAACACTGACCTAAGCCGCCAGGTGTCTGTGAGCACATTTCAGAAGGTGTCTTGACTTAGCAACTGTATCCTGCTACAACCTGAATTGTATAGCCTTTTGACGTCCATAATAAAACATCATAACTGTGTGAGGACAAAAGGAGATGGCCTCTGAAGAAATTTTTTCCCTCTTTTTAAAACTTTTCCTACTAGTTTATTTACAAAACTCAAATATAAATTTGAACAAATTCTTTCAATTTCCCTCACCCCCCCACCCAATGATTTATACAAGCCAATGATTAATTCCCTCTCTCCCTGCACATCCACATCCCTTTGCTTCCAGCCTCTCCACCCATCCTGGATCTTTATACTTATTCTAAAATAACGGTTTTATACAATATTTATCCTTATGGGACTGAGTTAGTTCACTCAGCATAATGCTCTCCAGTTCCTCCCAAGTTAGGTAATAATTTACAAAGTTCTTGCTCCTGAGTGCTGCATAGTATTCCATTGTGTGAATGTACCATAATTTCTCAAACCATTCGTTTGTGGTTGGACATTTGACTATTTCCATGTTCTTGCAATGGTGAATGATGCTGCTATGAACATTGGTGTACAAATATCCAAGTAGTGGAATAGCTGTGTCATATGGAATTTCTATGTTCAGCCTTTTGAGGAAGCACCAAACTGCCTTCCAGAATGGTTGCACCATTTTACAAATCCACGAACAATGTATTAGGAGTTCCTTTCTCCCCACATCCTCTCCAACAGGATTCATACACAAAATCAACTCACGGTGGATCAGAGAGCTGGGAGTAAAACCCCAAACCATTAGAATTCATAAGAGACAACCTGGGATCAAGCTTAGAAGCACTAGTCCAAGCTATAAAGAGACTGCCAAATACAACCAGAAATGTACAATCTAAAGAGGATAAAATTGATGCATGGGAACTTCTAAATATTAAATCCCTGTGCACAACAAAAACTTTTTCCAACAGAGTGAAACGAAAACCTACAGACTGGAACAAACATTTAGTAATACCATCTCAGACAAGAGTCTTACAGCAAAAGTTTACAGAATACTCCTGGGCCTCCACAAGGAAAAGGCTGATAGCTAAATTACAAAATGGGCAAAAGATATGGAAAGAATTTTCACAGAGGCAGATGTTTGAATGGCAAACAGACACATGAAGAAATGCTCCAAATCATTGGCAATAAGAAAGATGCAAAAATGAAGAAATTTTTAAGGAACAAAGAGATGTTGTCAATGAACTAATCTTACTTGGATCCACAATCCACTTGGTACCAGCAGTCATGAGATCAGGAGATGTATTGCACTGGGAAAGTCTACAGTTAGGGACCTCTCCAAAATATTAAGAAGAAATCAGTTTGAGGACTAAGGTACACCTGATTCAGGTCATGGTCTTTTAAATGACTTGCTGTATGAGGAGGGGGGCAATGAGTAAGGATGACAGAAGAACTGATGCTTTTGAACTGTGATTTTGAAGAAGAGTACTGGATAGTCTACTGAAGCTAAAGAAAATAAAATCATATCCACAAGAAACAAAGTTAGACACCACCAAAATAGAAAACTATAGGCCAATCAATATCTATTATGAAGATAGATGTAAAAATCCTGAATAAAATACTGGCCAATATAATCCAAAAATACATCAAAGAAATAATTCACCATGACCAAGTAGGATTAACAACAGGTATGCAAGGATGGTTCAACATAAGAAAAATAATCAATGTAATTCATCACATTAACAAGGCAAAGAACAAGAACCACATGATCCTATCAATTGATGCAGAAAAGGCCTTTGAAAAATCCAACACCTTTCCTGATCAAAACACTCAACAAAATAGGATTAGAGGGGAATTTCTTCAACATAGTAAAAAGTATACATATAAAATCGACAGCAAACATTGTCCTCAATGGAGAGAGATTAAAGACATTTCCTTTAAGAACAGGAACTAGCAAGAATGCCCACTATCATCTCTCTTATTCAATATTTTATTGAAAGTTTTAGCGATAGCAATAAGACAAGAGAAGGATATAAGATTGGCAAAGAGGAGGTAAAATTATCTCTCTATGCAGATGATATGATAGTATACTTAGAAAACCCTAAAGACTCGGCAAGAAAACTACTGGACATAGTTGATACAAGAGCTGCATACAAAAATCAGTTGGATTTCTCTACAGTGACAAAGCAAATACAGAGCTGGAGCTAAGAGAATCAATACCCTTCACAATAGCTAATCAGAAGATTAAATACTTGGGAATAAATCTAACCAGAGGCACAAAGGATCTAGTCAAAGAAAATTACAAAACATTATTACAAGAAACAAAAAGAGATCTGAAGAAGTGGAAGAATATCCCTTGCTCATGGACAGGAAGACTCAATATTGTGAAAATGATAATACTGCCAAAGGCAATTTACACGTTCAATGCAATCCTAATAAAAATACCAATCCCATTCTTCAACGAGATGGAAAAGGCAACCCCCAGTTTCATTTGAAATGGAAAGACGCCCTGAATAAGCAAAGCACTCCTTAAAAACAGAATCAAGATAGGAGGCATATCACTCACTGATTTACTACACTGCTGTGGTGGTCAAGACAGCATGGTACTGGTACAATGACAGATACATAGATCAATGGAGTAGAATCGAGAACCCAGAAATCTACCCATGGTAAACTGATTTTTGACAAAGAGATGAAATCAGTTAAGTGGGGAAATGACAGCCTTTTTAACAAATGGTGTTAGCAAAATTGGAAAACTCAAGCAAGATCCACACCTCACTCCATACATAAAAACCAATTCAATGTGGATCATGGGCCTACGACTAAAACCAAGGACTATACATTTCATTAAAGAAAAGCTTGGAAGAACTCTAGAAGTCTTAACCCACAACATAAACAGTCTTCTAAGCATCCTGAAAAATCTACAACCAGGAGAAGATAAAATAGATGAATGGGACCTCTAAGAACCAAGTCCCTATGCACATACAAAAGCTTCTCTAACAGGGTAAAAAGGGAAGCCACAGACTGGGAAAAAATATTTGGTAATGACATGTCCGATAAGGGACTTATAACTAGAATTTATAAAATACCAGAGCACCACAACAAGATAAAGGTAAACAACCCAATTGAAAAATGGGCACAGGATATGAACAGACACTTCACCAAGAAAGACATTCAGATGGCAAACAAACACATGAAGAAATGTTCAAAATCGCCAGCTCTAAGAGAGATGCTAATCAAAACAATTATGAGATATCATCTCACACCAGCCAGAATAGCAAAATTTAACAGAACAGCAAACAACCAATGCTGGCGAGGTTGTGGAGAACCTGGAACCCTTATTCACTGTTGGTGGGAGTGTAAAATGGTGCAACCACTATGGAAGGCAGTATGGTGTTTCTCAAAAAAAGTTTGAAATAGAAATACCATTTGCCCCAGAAATTCCAGTACTAGGAATACACCCTAAACAAATCAGAACTGCCACCCAAACAGATATACGCACACCGATGTTTATTGTGGCTTTGTTCACAATAGCAAAGAGTTGGAAACAACCTAAGTGCCCATCAACAAATGAATGTATAGAAAAGCTGTGGCGTATTTACTCAATGCAATACTATGCTGCATTGAAAAACAAGGAACTAATGAAATATTACACAAAATGGGTGGCCCTGGAGGACATTATGTTGAGTGAAATATCTCAGTCACAAAAGGACAAATATTGCATAGTGCCACTGTTGTAAAATAGGACTGACATCGGGGTTAGGGGGAGACTGAGAAAGATGGGATAAATTATGTATACTGCATTGAAACAGATGATGCAGAGGACTGTTTAAAATGGATATATGATTAGGTATTATTGTCATGACAGGAGTCCAGAATGAAGACTGCATAGTGGAGTGGACTTGGGGGGGGAGAATTTTATAACAATGAAATAATTTTTCTTTTACTTTTCAAAGAGAAGGCTGCATAGAGGAGTGGACATGGGGGGAGGGATTGTATAACAATGTAAGAATTTGTCTTTTACTTTTCAAAGAGAAGAAGGAACTGGATGGGGGAGTTTGGGCAGGGAAAAAAGTGCAACAACAAATGAATGGAAATCCAGTCTCTGTAAACTGTCATTAAAATTAATAATAATAAAAAAAAGAAACAAAGTTAGGTCTCAAGTCTATCCCACCTGAATTTAAAGACCCTCTTAGATACAAGTTTGAGGCTTTGAACACTAATGAGTGAAGACCAGATGAGCCCTGGGAGGATATAAAGAATATTACCTATGAAGAATGAAAAATGTCACTACAAAATTGAAGGAAGAAGAAAAGGCCAAGATGGATGTCAGATGAGACTCTTAATATTGCACTAGAGCACCAAGAAGCCAACACAAATGGAAGAAATAAAAAAGAAACTCAACAGAAGATTTCAAAGGGCAGTTTGAGAAGATGAGGTAAAATATTATAATGAAATGTGCAAAGAGCTGGACTTGGAAAATCACTTGGAATTTCTTAAGCTGAAGGAACTGAAGAACAAATTCAAACTCGTGTTGCAATACTTAAGGATGTTGAGGGCACAATGTTAAATGACCTATAAAGAATAAAAAAAAAGATGGAAGTAGTAAACAGAGTCACTATACCAAGAATAATTGGATGACAAAGAAGAATTTCATGAAACAATATTTGATCAAGAGACAATGGTGATGAAGAAGGAAGTCAAAGCTGCTCTAAAGGAATTGGCAAAAAGTAAGGCCCCAAGAATGAATAGAATACCAATTGATACATTTCAACCAACAGATTACACTGCGCCAAGAAATCTGGAGGACAACTTACTGGAAGAAAAATTATATTTTTTCCTATTTTTTTAAAAAAGGTGATTTGACAAGAGTGTGGAAATTATTGAACAACATCATTAATTTCATGTAAACAAGCAAGATCCTAGTGAAGATTATCCAATAGCACTGCATGGTTCAAAATCAGGAAAGGTGTATGTCAGTGATGCATCCTATTCTCCATACTCTCTCAATCTATATGAAGATCATCTGGGAGGCTGGACTTTTTAAGAAGATTGTGGTATCAGGATTGGAGGAAGACTAATCAACAACCTGCATTATGCATATGATACAACCTTGCTTGCTGAACATGAGGATGACCTGCAGTGTTTATTGCAGAAGGTAAAGGACTGCAGCCTTCAATATGGATTGAAGTGCAACAAGAAACCACTGGGCCAAGTGGAAGCATCATGATAAATGGAGAAGAGACTGAGATTATTAACAATTTCCGCTTGCTTGGTTCCACAATCAACACATTAGGCACCAGCAGTCAGGAAATCAAAAGAGGAGTTGCATTGGGAAAATCTGTCAGGGACCTCTCCAGAGTACTGAAAGGCAACAATGTCAATTTAGAGATTAAGGTGCACCTGATCCAAGCCATGGTCTTCACAATTAATTGCTACAGATTGCTGGACAATAATTAAGGATGATAAAAGATGAATTAACGCCTTTTAGTTGTGGTGCTGAAGAAGAGTGTTGAATATACCATAGACTGTCTAGAGAACAAACAAATCTGTTCTGGAGAGTAAAAACCAAGCAGCTCCTTGGAAGCAAGGATTTTGAAACTTGGTCTCATACTTTGGGCATGTTGCCAGGAGGGACCAGTCCTTGGAAAAGGATATCATGCTTGGAAGGGTAGAAAGTCAGTGCAGGAGAGAGAGTCCAGATGAAATGGACTAACTCAGTAACTGAGTTAATGGGAATAGGTGTGTTGCAGACAGTGAAATTAGCTCAAGTTAGGATTAAGTTCAGAGCTATTGTCCAGATGGTTGCTCTGAGTCACAGGACTCAATGGCACACAACAACAACAACAACAACAACATGGACTGCCAAAAGAACAAACAGATATGTATTGGAGAAAGTGCATTCAGAGTGCTCCTTGAAGGCAAAGATGATGAAGTATTCCTGCATACTTTGAATGTTGCTAGGAGAAGCTATTCCTTGAAGAGAGACACCATGTTTTAGAAAGTGGAGGGATGATGAAAGACAGGAAGACCCTCAGATAGATTAAAACAGTGACTACAGCAACGAGCTCAAGGGTGTCAGAAAATGTAAGAATGGTAAAGCATAGAGCAGGGCTCAGATCTGTTGTTCATAGGGTTGCTATGAGTCATACTCAATGGCACCTAACAACAACATTATGCTAAAGAAGACCAGAGTGACCAATATGACTATACATGACTAAGGTAGTTCTGGTGGCTCAGTGGTAAGGAATTGAGCTGCCAACACAAAGGTGTGCAGTTTGAATTAATCAGCTGCTATCACCAAGTTGTGCCAAGAAATCTGGAGAACAACCACTTGGCCAACTGACTGAAAGAGATCTTTATTTGTTCCCATTCCAAAGAAAGGTGACCCAACTGAGTGTGGAAACTACAGAACAGTGTCATTGATTTCACATGTAAGCAAGATTCTACTGAATATT
>NW_006400113.1:56149-76150 GCF_000299155.1 Elephantulus edwardii
CTATGAGATGCACTGATTCGGTGACTGGGGTAATCGGGATGGGTGTGTCAGAGGCGGTGCGGTTGGCGCAGGATAGAGCAGGGTTTAGGGCTGTTGTGCACAGGGTCACTATGAGTCAGAAACGACTCGACGGCACATAACAACAACATGCAAGAGAAAGATGTGGAGTCTCCTCCCATGCAATTTACTGCTTCTTAATACCCACTGAAGGGTCAGCTATGGTTCTGACTCGTAGGTACACAACAACATAAATAGCTAACCTTGTTTTTGTTGTTAAGCGCTGTCAAGTCGCAGGCGTCTCAGCGACCCTATGAAGGAGTGTCCTCAACAATCGGATGTCTTTCATCTTCTCTCCAGGTACATAGGGTTTCTGGAGACAAGCTATTACGGAAGTGGATGCCACTGCTCCTTACAAGCTTGTTTTAATTGGGGAGCTCCACCCCACTCTCTGTCCACATTGGGTGACCAACGATTAACGCATTTGACACATCAGTGTCACAGTAGCTAACCTTAGGAAGATAATAAAGTAAATCTTGTCTGAGTCTTCATAGCAAGTTCAAGGTGCCTCAGATAGGTTTTGAGATTTGCTTCCAAAAATTCAATCATGAAAACTTTCTGGGGAGAATTCCTACTTTGCATATATAGAGGTGCATGAATTGAAATATACTTTATTATTATTATTATTAATTTTAATGAAAATTTACAGAGACTTTGGATTCCCATTCATTCATTGTTGCACTTTGCTCCCTGCCTACCCCTCCCCCGGTAGTTCGCTCTTTGAAAAGTAAAATTCTTTGATTGTTACACAATCTCTCCCTCCAAGTCAACTCCACTACACAGCCTTCATTTGGAATCCTGTCATGACAATAATACCTAATCATATATCCCTTTTAAATAGTTCTCGGTTTCAATGCAGTATACATAACTGTATCTTTCTCAGCCTCCCCCCAAGCCTGATGTCAGTCCCATTTTACAGCAGTGGCACTATACTTAACAACAACTGAAAACAAGGATTCTGTCTATAGAGAGGAAAATGTATTGATCTTGAGATCAAGGGAGATTGAGGATTTTTCTGCCAAGAAGCACCAGCAAAAGTACTTGGATCCTATTCAAATGCACAGAGTTCAAGGAATAGTGAAGAGTCTCATTTGTCATAGGTCCGGGACAGGGGTGAGATGCACAGAGATGTTCAGGTTGAGGCTGGATCATTAAAGACATTTTGTGTTGTACACCAGGGCTCTCTTAACAGGGGGAGGAGAAGAACAGGTGCAGTCTTGAAAGGTCACTCTGCTGGCAATGATCTAAAGAAGAAACATTTTAGTCTTTGTGCAAACTTCAAAGTTATGAAAATATGACCAGTCACTTTCTGTTAATTTGTTCACAAAACTAAGTTCTGTTTTCTTGTACTGTTTGTATTTAGTGACGTTTATTTCTGTATCTCAAACAGTTGAGAATTTCATTCTGTTTGGGTGTTTGCAAACATTTTGATATTGCATTTTCACCTACTCATTTTATATCTCAAGGGCATATGGTTAAAGTCAGCCATTATGATGTACTCTACTGTAGACTCTAGTTATGAAAGTGACCTTTAGCTGTAGAAACAAAGGCTGCTTCTGTTGAAGGTTCCATTGTCTCCTCCCTCCTTATAAGCTCCCATCTGCAACTTCACTTGTGTCCTCATTCCTAACATCAGTGCATGAATATGTTTTCCCCAGTTTGGGGTGAAATGTAGAAGGATGACAATGAAGTAGAACTTTCATGAAACAAAATTTATTTTACATAAAAGCCTGCCCTTTATCCTTAAATCTGTCCTACTTTCATGATTCCTTTTAAAATGAAACTGTGAGGATATAATGTTTCAAAATGTCCTTACATGGCAAAATAACAAGGGTAACCAAAGAGCTCTAATGTTTTTCAAATGTGAAAATTAAAAAATTCGTGACCCCTGCCTTGAGCCTTTTCCTTACTCCTACCTCTTATGCATCATACCCAGTGGTCACTTGGTATCAGAACCAAGGATAGTCTTGGAGAGGGGTACATCTGGATAAACTAAGGCTGACAAGGACTTGCTGATGCATTTGAGTTTATGATAACTATACAACAATCAGGAAAACTTCAGCCTAGTTCTGCTGGTAAGGAGTTGCACTGTCAACCCAAAGGCACATGTTTCGAATCTACCAGCTGCTCTATGGAAGAAAGACAGGCAATCTCCTCCATGTGATTTACTGCCTCTGAAAACCCACTGGAGGAGGATCATCTGAGGGATAGTTTCAACTCAACTGTACAAAGCAACATGTGAAAATTAATAACTTACTTTTTCCTAATTACATTTTTGGAAAGCAAAATTTTAATGAGAATATTAAACTTCCCTACATATACAGTCATATTAATACTTATTTAAAAGACTTTATAAATTTACTTCCCTGTTCTCAATTTCATCTTTTTACACCAGGGAGAGATACTTGAATCCAATTATACCATTAACATCAAAGAAATTACACAAACAGATTAAGACACTTGGCATGGCAGCAGTTCTTTAGGGGTACGGACTACAACAGCTGGAGAGCACTGTACTATCATTTAGGTGGTATAGTAGGTAAGACTCACACTTGGATCTTAGCTCTACCAGATTATGTTAGCTTGAGTAAGTTACTGATTCATACGTAAAATGAGAATAATAAAGGTACCTACCCATTGTTGCTGCTGTTAGGTTCCATGAGCTGAGTATGACTCACAACGACCCTACAGATCTGAACCTTGTCTTATCCTGTGCCATCTTCACAATCTGACAAAACTGATTTCTTGCAGTCACTGTGCTGATACATCTGGTTGAAGGTCTTCCTTTCCTCTGCTGTCCCTCTATCTTCCCAAGCATGATGTCTTTCTCCAAGCAACATGCCCAAACTATGTGAGATTAAATATTATCATCTTTGCCTCCAAGGAGAACTCTGGCTGCACCTACTTCAAGACATATCTGTTTTTTTGACAGTCGATAGGATGTGTAGTAGTCTTCTCCCACACTGCAGTTTAAAGGCATCCATTCTTCTGTCATCCTTACTCATTGCCTAGCTCTCAACAGCATAGTAAGTGAATAAAAAGACCGTCACTTGAATGAGGCATACTTATGTCGTTGCTTGCCGTTGAGTTGAGCATGACCCTATCAACAAAAGGCCTAAAGCCTTTCTATAATCATTATCATTTATCAAAGTTCATAGTTTTCAGCAGCATGTTGTTTAGGAAGTGGATGCCATTTCTGCTTCCAAAAGGAACCATAACTGATTTAATGAGCCATTCACAGTTTCACTGTACTGGCTGTGCTTAGACATGCATGGCCCAGGCAGGGTGTGTAAAAAGGGCAAAGGCAGTGCAGGATGGCAATATTTGACCATTACCAACTTCACAAAGAGAACTCTTCCTGTCAGCAGCATCAACAACACAAAACCATGAGGTCAGACATGTCCCCAACACCAATCTTATTATTTTACTGGGTCCAAAATCTGATGCAATAGTACACAGACTAGCATTACCATACTGAGGAAGTCAAAGGTTATAATCCAGGTTAGCTATACAGTCAGGACAGCTTCTGAGATATGTTCACAGGTGCTTCAGTCTTGAGCCTGTGGCTTTAGGACAGTGTTACTAAGCTCTCAGTCCTACCCATTAAGGTAGCCCCCTCACATACCCCCCCCCCACCACCACCACCACACACACACAGCCTCAGGGGCCTAACAAACTTGGCCAAAGGCTCTTACCTCTGGTCCAGTGGTGTAGCAGTACCAAGGGCCACTTCCGTCTCCTGTCAGGTCTCTGGTTCTCTCCTGTGACTGCTATGGCTGTTACTCTCATAGGCCTTCATCTGGCTGGCACATGAATCTCTGGTTCTTTAGGACATGCTGTATTCTCTTGCTTCCTTTTTGCTGGTGGTGAGAGAAGGTTTTCCCAATTCTGCTTCCAGATCCACTCAATTTAATGGTGAGACTAGACAAATCCCTTGTGGCTAGACTGACACACACTATTTGCATATTTCTGCCCACCCACATGGCAAAGTTAAATTCAATAGCTAGGAAAGCCATTTACAACAATAAACTCAATACCATAGGGAGGCATTTGAGGGGCAATATAATAAAAATGATAATTCTGTACTACTATTAATACAGAGCATTATTTCTGAAGCATATCTTCTATAGAAGAATCATGTTAGACCTAAAAAGGTCCTATATGATACTCTTCAATCTAGGTATTTTGTAGATGAAAACAAGAGTTGCAGAGATATTTTCAGACCAATGGGAAGAAAGGTTAGACGTGGTGTCCGGGCCTAGTTTTGTGTTTTCTCCACCATATCATTGCTTCTCTCACTTGGGAGTATTTAGAACTTCATTATAAAGATTTTTGAACCAGAAAGAACTATATATATAGGCAGTGTCTGGGTTACAAATGTCCAGCTTGTGTACAATAAACCTTTGAGGTACATATAATAGTTCATAGTAACAAATGAGTACTATGTGATAGGCACCAAGACATTATTGTTGTTAAGTGTCCTCCAGTTGACTATAACTCTTAGAAATTCCATGTACTGATCAGAAACTTGTCCTTATCTTGTGCCATCATCATTATCATGATTGAGCCTGTTAGTCACTCTGTCAATCCATCCCACTGAGGGTCTTCTTCTCCTTCCTAATCCTCAGCATTCTGTCTTTTCCCAAGGACTGGGGGCCCCTACTGACAATGTGCCCAAAGTATGTGAGGCAAAGTTTCATTATCCTTGTCTCTAATGAGGATGCTCGTTACACCTCCACCCAGACCTGTTTGTTCTTTGGCAGTCCACAGTATATCCAATATTCTTTTCCAACATCACAATTTAAAGGCATTGATTCTTCTTTAGTTCTCTTTATGCCTAGCTATCAGATGCATATGAAGTAACTGGGGGTGGGAGATGAGACCCCTACACAATATAACCCACAACCAGCAAACCACAAAACACCCTCAGTGTGGGCGAAGCACACCTTAGTCTTTAAACTGCCATCATTCCTATTCAGCAGATATCCCCAATGCGACATACTTTGATTTCTTAATTACTGCTACCATAGTTTTTGGTTGTGCATCCAAGTGTAATGAAATCACTGTCACCTTCCGATATTTTCTTCATCTATCATGATGTATCAACCTGTACGCAGAATAGATTATCCGGGAGGCTGGGCTCTATCAGGAGAAATGTGGCGTCAGGATTGGTGGAAGATCTAACAACAATCTGCGTTATGCAGATGACACAATCCTGCTTGCTGAAACTGAGGAGGACCTGAAGTGCTTGCTGAAGAGGGTCAAGGACTGCAGCCTTCAATATGGATTGAGACTCAATGTCAAGAAGACAAAGATTCTCACCACTGGGCTAATTGGCAGCATCAGGATGGACGGTAGAGATTGAGATTGTTCACAGCTTTAATTTGCTTGGCTCCACAGTCAACAACACTCTTGGCATCAGTAGCCAGGAAATTAAAAGACGTATTGCGATTGGAAAGTCTGCTGTTAGGGACCTTTCCAAAGTTCTGAAGAGTAATGGTGTCTCTCTGGAGACTAAGGTGCATCTGATACAGACTATGGTCTTTGCAATCACAATCATAGAGTTGGACAATGACTAGGGAGGATAGAAGAATTGACGCCTTCGAGCTGTAGTGCTGGAGAAGAGTATTGAGGGTACCATCGACTGTTAGGAAAACAAACAGATTCATCCTGGAGAGGGTTAAACCAGGCTGTTCCTTGGAGGCAAGGATTCTGAAGCTTCGTCTGACACACTCTGGATATGTTGTAAGGAGGGCAGATGCTTGGAGAAGGACATCATGCTTGGGAGGGTGGAGAGCAGGCACAGGAGGGGAACGCCCTCTATGAAGTGGACTGATTCAGAGACTGGGGTAATCTGGATGGCTGTACCGGAAATAGTGTGATTGGCTCAGGAGAGAGCAGAGTTTAGGGCTGTTGTACATAGGGTAGCTATGAGTCACAACACAGGTTGTTGATGAGTCTTCCTCCAATACTGATGACACATTCTTCCTCATATAGTCCTGCTTCTTGAATTATTTGTTCAGCATACACATTGAAAAGGTATGGAGAAAGTATATAAGCCTGACACACACTTTTCCTGATTTTAAACCATGCAGTGCTCGCTTGTTCTGTCTGGATAACAAGCTTCATTTTTGGTCTCGGTCTAGGTTTTCCATGAGCACAATTAAGTGTTCTGGGGTTAAATATTAGCCATAATTTTTTATGATCCACACAATCAAATGCCTTTGCATAGTCAATAAAACACAAGCCAACATCTTCTTGGTATTCTCTAGTTTTAGCCATAACTCATCTGACATTGCCAGTGTTATCTTTCATTCCAGGGCCTATTTTGTGCTACCTGCTCTCTGTCATTATACTATTCTAGCCATTTTTGAACAATCTTCAGCAAGATTTTACTTACACTTGAGATTAATAATATTGCTCGATGATTTCCACACTTTGTTGGATCACTTTTCTTTGGAAGGAAAACAAATAAGGATCCCGTCTAGTCAGTTGACCAAGTAGCTGTCCTCAAAATTTCTTGGTGGAGGCTAGTGAGCTCGCCTAGGGTTGCATCTGTTTGTTCTAACACCTCAATGAGGACTTCATTGATTCCTGGAGCTTTCTTTTTCTCTAGTGCTTTCAGTGCAGCTTGAAGTTTTGGTACTTGATCATATGCTACATCCCAAAACGGATCAGTGTCAACCAATTCTTTTTGGTAGGGTGATGTGTATTTTTTCTATTTTCTTTTGATGCTTCCTACATCAATGAATATTTTGCCCACAGAATCTTTTAACATTGCAACATTATTATTAATGGATTATTATGTTAAAGATGTTTTTACCAGTACCATGCTGTTTTCAAATGGCAAACAGTCACATGAAGAAATGCTCCACATCACTGGCAATAAGAGAGATGCAAATCAAAACCACAATGAGGTACCATCTCACTCCAGTAAGAGTGGCAAAGTTTAAATAGGGCAGCAAGCAATAGATGTTGGAGAGAATGTGGTAAGAAAGGATCTCTTATACACTGTAGGTGGATTTGTAAAATGGTGCAACCCTTCTGCAGGAGAGTTTGGCGCTTCCTCAAAAAGCTGAACAAAGAATCTCCATATGACCCAGCTAATCCACTACTTGGAATATACCCTGAGAATATGAAAACTGAGGCTCAATCTGAGATTTGTACACCAATGTTCATAGCAGCATTATTCACCATCTCAAGGACATGGAAACAGCCCAAATGTCCAACCACAAACAAATAGTTTGAGAAATTATGGTACATTCACACAATGGAATACTATGCAGCACGCAGGAACAATAACTTTGTAAATTATTACCTAACTTGGGAGGGACTGGAGAGCATTATGCTGAGTGAACTAACTCAGTCTCATAAGGACAAATATTGTATAAAACCATTATTGTAGAATGAGTAAACGGATTCAGGATGGTTGGGAGAGGCTGTAAGCAGAGGGATGTGGATGTGCAGGGGGAGGAGGGGATTAATCATTGGGTTGTACAATTTGATGGGTGGGGAAAATTGAAAGAATTTGTTTAAATTTGTATTTGAATTTTGTAAATAAATTAGTAGAAAAAAGATGTTTTTAGAATATCTGGAAGTATTTCTTTAATGCATAAAAATGTATTTTACACACACACACACACACACACTTGACTAACTTACTTGGTCAAATGTGCTTAAAGTCTGATTTAGGAATGGAACTGTAATCCAGGGCTTCCTATACATAGTTCAAAATGGCTGTGTCACTTAAACCTTTAAAGATGGTAAATTCCCTATGCAAATAATGTACCAAACCTAAAACCAAACCTACTGCCATCAAGTCAATCTCCACTCAACTCACAGTTAGCCTACAGTAGTGGTTCTGAGGCTGTAAATCTTTATGAGAGGAGACTGCTCCCTCGTTGGTAGATATAAGTCACCAACTTTTTGCTTAGTAGCCTGACATGCTACCAGTGCTAGAAAATAAAAACATTTGATAGTTCATTATTTTATAATTTCAGAATATTTAATGGTATTAAAAAATAAACACATTAAAATATATTAGACTAGAATGTATACTCATGCAGTGGACTGTAAGATGAAGGAGGGAGGTGAATAGAGAAATATAAATGTCACATAAAGATGTACTTCCTCCTACTTCTCTACATTCCAGAAATAAAAGGTGCAATCTACACCCCCCATGTCAATCAAATTTCTTAGTTTCTCGGAAAGAAATATAGAGAACTTTCCAAGTTTTTATGCTAATCTTTAGAATGAAACAAAAATTGATATATAATATTGGTCTGTGGTTAACTGATAAACAGTAGGATTTTATGCCAGCAATAGAAAGGACACAAAAACATTAAATAAAGGCATGGCACAAAGACATCACTAGTAAAACAAAAAAAGATCCATTTACTGTTATTTTAAATCAGTAGTTTTATTATAATGCAAACTGACACACAATTAGAGAAGGAATGTCCTGACATTTTTCTGAGCATTTCATGGAAAGCAAATGTAACAGTCCAGACAGTAGTCATCCACACCTTTTTCAAACACAAACTTAAATACACATGAATGTGATAACTCAGGAAAGCAAAGTTTTGTTACTCTTGTCTATAAAATTTCAATCTCAGAAAATAGTTATTGAGAAATGGAATGAGAAGGGAAATGGTTCCTTCATGATATCCCATATATTGTATAGTCTTCCCCCTTGACCTTGTAGATGACTTTTAATGAAGCTGATTAATTCTAATAATTAGTCATTATTAGATAACTAAAAATGAGTTAAAACAGCTATCTGAGCTCTAGTTAATTATATATATAAGGCTGACTTTTACATATCAATATAACTGAAAAGTAAAGATAAATTACAAAAATTAACCTAAAACATACAAAGACAAGAAGAAAATAGCTGAATGTATTAAAATGAATGCTCTTTTCACAAAACTCATTTAAAAGGTTACAATTACCATAAACATTTTAACTCCATTAAAGATCACTGGCAAAGGATTGCTGCTGGATCTGCCTTTCCACAGGCTTGGGGAAAACCAACACAATGTGTGAAAAGATTTAGTATCCCGGGTCAAACAGACATCAGGCTGAGGTTATATAGGACTTTTTTTTTCTTAATCTTTGTACAAATCACCATGAAAATTTAAGATTTTCCCTCTTTCAGCAATCACTATGGCTGTCAGATGTTTTAATCTCTTTAGTGCCATAACATTAAAAAAAAAAAAAAAACCACCAAAAAACAACCACTTTAGGAAAGAAACATTAAAATGGCATTTTGAATAAATTTAACATATATTACATAACTTAGAGACAACAAATGAAAAGGCCCATGCATAATTCTAGTATTTCATATAGAAAAGCGCTGCAGGAGAAAACATTTTAAAAACATTAAAACTTAGATGAATATAAATATCTTTTTGGTTAATCTGTGCTATCTCATATAGAAATTCTGTCAAATAATCTATTAGATTTTCATGTCTGATTGTATTAGTAGAAGAATACCTATATTCACACACACACACACACGTGTGTGTGTGTGTGTGTATTTAATTCAGATCATGAGAATTTGCTTTAAATTCATACATCTAAAATTTGTACTTCTAAAAGAAATACATTGGTCTTTAATTGGTTATTTCTCAGACAAACCAATCAGAGCAGTATCAACAGTGGCAGAGGACCAAATAGCTGCTCTTTATATTCATTAACCTATTAGTCAATGGTTTATGTTTTAGATATGTAATAGCCTCAAAATGGAATATAAACACAATTCTGGCTTTGAAAAGAAGTACCTTGGATTCCTTTATGTTCAGTCTTACAAATGTCTATTTCTTGCCTCTACATTTATCAAGCAGCAGGAGACCATTTTCTAGTGACAATATTTTATTTCACTGACATTACCTTCTAATCAAAGGAGTCAGTTGGCATTCACTTAACTGTTTTGTATGAGGGAAGGAACACAGCATTATCTCTATTTGTTATCACTCTTTAAGATCACAGTGAGTTGTGTGTTTTAAAAGAATTTACTACTGAAGTAAGGCAGAAGTAAAGTTGGCATTTAAGAAATTAAAAAGAGAAAATCTCCTAGGAGAACAACACAGAATGATTTTGTGATGTCTATCCAAGTTCTCTGAAGTAACTAAGAAAGAGATACCAGAATGTCCACACTGGGCATCTTCATTGTCATTCAAACAATAGATACAGACAAAAGTCATCAATATTCTTCATTTAGAAAGGATGCAATTCACAAAAATGACATTTTACTTTTCACTTTTTCTTTCACATTCCCACAAACAATTCTTAACATACTGTAAATCATACCAAGTTGTTTACTATAGCACAGTTAGCTGGTTTTGAATACAACAATCTCAAAGTACAGGAAATCCATGATAAATGATAGCAAGAAATGTTTAATAGCATTACTCAAATATTTTAAAAGAAAAGTTTTCCATAGCCAAAATAGAACTACTAAAATGTAGTGTTCTATAATCTCAGAACTGTAGGCTGCAAGCTTTATAAATCAAAGGTGAAAGTTATCCATATATAAACAAAGCTTCTTTTTATCAATTTCAATCTTGTTTAAAACTTTGGATATTTCAATCTTCAAATTTCACAATGTAAGGTAAGGTTGAGTTTATCAGATGTGAAGAAAATGTCTTAAGTCCACGATGTACTGTAGCAGTAAGGAAACAAATAAATCAAATATTTACAGGTTGGCCAGAATACCTTTTCTTAAAAAATATATATATATCAGCTAAGGTTTTTCTTCTTTTACTCTGGTTGTAAAAACAGAACAAAAGCATTTTCCTCACTTGTCTCTCCACTCAGCCTTGAAGTTGGGGGGCTGGTCTTAGGTCAATGGGCGTGGCGGTCTTTTTGGAGGTGGTGGTGGCATAAGCTCTGTGTCAGGATCTAGATGATGTTTTTGCTTTTGTCCTTGAGAGGCTGCTACACATCTGTCAATGAACTCAAACAACATTTCCTTGGTGACAGGGTTTGAAATGCTGTTGCACACAGCTGCAGACAAAGAGAGATATGTGTCTCACATGAAAGTTAAGTAGGCTGACTTACCCCAAACATATAAAATTGTGGAAAGGTTTACAAACTCAATAAACCGATATTTGAGTGACATGCTTCTTAGCTAAACTAGCCTCTTTCTCTCCATGCTTTTCACATAAATGTTTTTCTAGAAGACACTTGCACTTTAAAATGTTTGAGCATGTCTTCACTATGGTTTTTCTATCCTTTCAAACAGTTCTTAGAGAGTTCTAATCTAACACAGTACATTATGTATAATCCAAGCTCAACTGAAACTTCTACTGGAAATGTGTGCTTCATTCTGTTTTTCTCTAGGAAAGAAGTCCACTCTCTTAAACATATAGTAGGTGAGTGCCAGACACAATTCTCATTGAACTGGAAAGTTTCACTGTAGCTGGCAGATATTATTTTACTATAACTTATCTAGAATAAGATATTAGCATAAGATTACCTAATATATAATAAAGCATCTTCTCTTAAGTGATCAACTGTTTAATACCAGCCCTTTTAATTTATTTATTTAGAATAAGAGCCACTGGCTTAATTAGCACTACTTTTTTAAATCAACACTACTTGTCTGAACAAGGTGGTGAAGGAATTAGGAAAGATCCAGTGGGGACCTGAAAAAGAGGGGCTGATAGTGGGTACAGATCAATGGTGAATGGTTTTATACAAAAATAACATATAGGAATGAAGGAATGTGTGAAACACAATGTCTATGAATGAAAGACAATACATAAGAATTTTATATGCAAACCAATATATAATTAAAAATATGTAAACAAAGAGAACAATAGTAGCTTTTAAATTGTAAAACTCACACTGGTAATTTCTATATTTGCTTATAAGCTTATCATATAATCATCATTTAGTGAGTACTCAGAAAGTACACAGTTCTATTAACCTTTGTATTTGCTTCTGTAACTGCTTTTTTTCTACTCCACTAACTAGGAAATCCAGACAAACAACTGCTACTACAAGTGGTTTGACATATAGTTCAAATAATTTGTGTTGGCCCCATCAAAGACTCTGAATTACCCTTTCCTCTACTCATCCCACCCTCTACCCAACAAATTGTGCGATCCAGTGTGAAAAATAATGTATATGAACTTTGTAAGTAAACCAGTATAAAATAAAAAAAAAAAGAATAAGAAACAAAAACAAAACAAAAACCCCCAAAACCCCTTAATTCCCACAGCATTTACCCATTTTCCTAACGAAAACTCTGAAGACCAGCTTGAGCAGATTTTTTTTTTTATTTTGTTCTCCACTGTAAAGCTATTCATAGGAGCTGGAAATTACATTTTCTCCTGCTATTTTGTCTAACACTATTAGCAAACAATGAGTTTTACAGTTTTGAATAGATCTAAAATTATCATGGCTTTTGTTGTTACAAAATATTCAACTTGTAAACCCCTCTGCTGAGTGCCTAGGCCCAAGCACACTAGTCTAGAGAGGAGGGTCAGTGAGGTACTGGACTTGAACAGGGCACAGATGAGATACACAACCTTTCCATCAAACAAGTGTGATGACTGAGTGACTATATGCCCCATCAAGTACGTAAACAGCACCTGTTGTTTCTGATACTCTAGCTTCCTTTATTTTTAAAAAGGGGGGGGGAGAGAAACACTGATAAGTTGTCATACTCACCCATGGCAGTGTTGTAGGCATTAGGAAAACTTTTGTCTGTTCTCTGCCTCATGAAGACCCAGCTGTTATTCTCAAATTTGCATTCTATAATTTTATTGTCATATTGTTTTAGCTCTTTTGTCACCTGTTTTATAAGAGTTGAGAAGAATATTTAAATCACTGAAAGGCTCTGTGCTTCTGGTATGTTAAAGACAACCCACTGCTGTAGAGTTGATTACAATTCATAGCAACACTTTAGGAAATGCCAAAACACTAAAGTAATTTTTCATGCAAACTCTTATCATCTTAAAGGGTCTAATCAAGCCTAAAGATATGGTGTGCATTCTAATCAAGCCTAAAGATATGGTTCACATGCTCATTTTTCAGACACTTTATAAATAGTCTTGAAAAATGGCTGTCAATATAAAGCTCTTAAAAGAATCTGAGCATAAACCAGTAACTTCTGGGCCAAATGCAAATATGTTACTACAAGGATAAATGCCTTCAATATTGTCTGTGTCCTCTACGGCTTTCAGAATTGAGCATGCCGTTTAGGTTTCACCAACTTTCAGAAAGGTCTTGCCACCCAAACTCTATGCCAAACTCTGAGAAATCACTTTACTAGTTAAAAAGAAATTACATATAAAAGTAAACACAAAGATCAAATCAAGGTATGTATGTCTGAAATATTTTGCTTTTCAAGCAGTGACAATTACCCAAAAATATATTCTTTAGATTACTTTTCCATCTCTGAATTAATAGGAATTTTGAGATAAAGCTAATTTTAACCTTAACTTTAAGCGTATTTTTGACTACTCCACGTCAGACGATTTGAATATGGATTACAAAAACTCTATCAAAGCTAGTAAGTATCCATGGTAACTAGAGAATCTTTTAAAAGATATTTCATCAGACTATGAAATAGTTTTCATAAATAGTAACCTAAACTTATCTTTGCAGTTTTCAAATCAAATGCCAGTCATGATAATATTTTAATTCTGTCCTCATCTTTCACAGCTAACAAGTTTTCTTCACAATATAGTAGATTAATAGCATTTAACTTCATTAGCATTCTTTAAAATGCTCTCATTTTTCTACAAATTTATTCACTAATACCTAGGAAGATGTTGAAGGGAAGTAAAGTATTTAATGACGCTTTCAATTCACAGATTAGGCAAGTGTCTGTCTTGACAAAAATATACCAGACTGTATTCCTTTTCCCTTAATGAGTAATACACGTTACTGGAATATTTGCATGCTCACTAACTCCAAAAAGTTCAGTATATTCAGTGACTACAGAACTAGGCCTACCCATAAAACTGATGTTTTACTTAGTACGCCTGCTCAATTTTCTTCTCAAATATACATTACCTCAGTCACAAATATTCCCTTCCTTCCTAGGGATTTTAGTTTTGATACACTATCTTTACCAAGTATTAAGCAATCAACATTTAATTTATATCATCTGATGACCTAATGGTAAGGAGGTGTGCCAGCTCTATGGGGAAAAGATGAACAATTTCCTTTTGTATGATTTACTGCCTCTGAAAATCTGCTGGGTAATTAGCTATATATATCAGATGTGGTAATTGGTTCCAACTTGATGGTGTATAAGAAGAAGTAAGTCTATAGTGGATTTTTTAAAAAAATCTTTTCTACTGAACATCTATATGCAGAACAGATCATTCAGGAGGTTGGAGTTTATGAGTAGGAATGTGGCATCAGGATCAGAGGAAGACTCATCAACAACCTGAGTTATGTAGATAACAGGAACTTGTTTGCCAAATCTGAGGAGGACTTGAAGCACTTGCTGCAGAAGGTCAAGGACTTCAATCTTCAATATGATTGAAGCTCAACATCAAGAAAATTCTCACCATCCCTAAGAAACCATAACCACCACCCAAGCAGATAAATGCACACCCATGTTTACTGCAGCTTTGTGCACAATCACAAAGAGTTGGAAACAACCCAAGTGCCCATCAACAAATGAACAGATAGAGAAGCTCTGGTATATTTACACAATAGAATACTATGCTGCATTAAAAAACAAGGAACTCATGAAATATTATACAAAATGGATGACCCTGGAGGACATTATTCTGAGTGAAATATGTCAGTCACAAAAGGACAAATATTGCATAGTGCCACTGGTGTAAAATGGGACAGCCAGCAGGGTTGAGGGGAAATAATATATAATGCATTAAAATAGATGAAGAAGAGAACTGTTCAAAAGGGATATATGATTATGATTAGGTATTATTTGTCATGACAGGAGCCCACAATGAAGGCTGCATTGTGGACTGGACTTGGGGGGAGGGATTATATAACAATGAAATAATTTTTCTTTTACTTTTCAAAGAGAAGAACAAATTGGGAGGGGGAAGGGGGGGGAAAGCGCAACAATGAATTAATGGAAATCCAAAGTAACTGTAAACTTTCATTAAAATTAAAGAAAAAGAAAATTCTCACCACCAGGCCAATTGGCAGCGCCATGATAGATGAAAAAAAGAGACTGAGGTTGTTAACAATTTCTTCTTGCTGAGCTCCACAATCGACATTCTTAGGACCAGAAGTCAGGATATCAAAAGAAAAGGAAAGCTTGCTATCAAGGATTTTTGAGAGTGCTAAAGAACATGAACCCAATCCAGGTCATCGTTTTCTCAACTGCTTGCTATCCATCCAAGAGCTGGACAAGCAAGACAGAAGAATAGATGCCCTTGAGTTATGGTGTTGGAGAAGAGTACTGAACATACCATAGACTGCTAAGAGAATAAACAGGTCTGTCCTGGTTGGTTGCTGGAAGTAACCATTTTGATACTTTATCTCACATACTGTGGATACGTTGCCAGGAGGGACCAGTTTGTGGAGGAGGACATCATACTTGGGAGGGTGGGGGGTCAGGACAGGAGAGGAAGACACCCGATGAGATAGACTGACTCAGTGACTGTGACAATGGGGTCAAGGTGTTAGAGACACCGAGATAGGGCAGGGTTCAGAGCTAGTGTTCATAGCGTTGCTGAGTCAACTCAAAGATACAGAACAACAACAATAATATTGAGTATATGTCTATGTTATTTGAATCCATGGATACCTTGGGGTTAAAGGACAGTCAAGTGAAAGTGGGTGTGGAAACTCTGAAGCTTTTAAATGAATAGTCCACAACTAATACCTGGATGAGGGGCCCACAGCAAAGGCTGGTTAACATCTCAATTGCTCCACATGTACCACTACCCTGTTTTATTTTTTTACAGATTTTTAAAAAAAAATTTTAATTTCATGGTAGAATTATAGGAAGCTGCACTCTAGTGGCCTAGTGGTAAGGAGTTGTGCTGCCATCCCAAAGGCACAAAATTCTAATCCACCAGCTTCTACGTGGGAGAAAGATGGGTAATCTCCTCCAGTGTGACTTACCACATCCGGAAACCAGCTAACTGGGTAGCTATGAGACAGCTGACTCAATGGTACACAACATTACAGTAAAAAATGGTTTCTTTATAAAGTATATTCATCTACTGGAGAAAGTGAATGTGACAAAGTAACACAAGCCAGACCTACTGCTTATTTTTTTTAAAAAAAGGTCCTCTAGTAGAAGCTATTGATGTTGATACCTCTATGATTAAGAATGACTGTCGCTGGGGCCTAGTGATAAGAAACTGCACTGCAATGTTAAAGATATGTTCAAATCCACCAGATACTCCGCAGCAGGAGGATCAGCAATATCTTCCTGTGTGATTAACTGCCTCTGAAAACTTGCTGGAGAGTCAGCTATGGGTTGGTCCTCATTAGAAGGTACACAACAGCAATAACAATTGTGTAAATAACACATTTTGCATTTGCCAGGTTAGAAACAGTGATAGGAGGGTTTCTCCATGAATGGCAGCGTCTTTTAGGCATTCAGGTAGCAATCTGATTAACCAAATAAGGCAATTTAAAAGGAAAGCCATTAGAAACCTTACCTATCTAAAAGGTCATCACAGAAAGCCAGACCTCCAGGACACAAAATTGACACTAAAACCACTAATAAAATTAGTTTTTATTAAGTCTTCATATAAGATCACTGACTGACAACAGGCTAAAATCTGTTGCCATTATGTCAATTCCGATAAAAACAGCACTAATTTCTCCCTCTTGTTTTCAAGGCTGTTATGTTTACAAAAGCAAACTATGGAATCTTCCTCACGAAGAAAAGCTGTGGATTCAAATAGCCAGTCTTTTGGTTTAAACCTGAATGTGTGACCACTGGACTACCAGCACTCCTCAAACATGTGAGTACTGGGTATTGGTAACAGGGGAACATAAAAGGGATTTTTCTGTTTTCTCTGTGCTTTGCTATATTGTCTATAATAAACATGTCCAATTTTAATAGTCTTTAATAAAAATAAAAATATACTCACAAACTCCTAAATTATACTCCCTAAAAGGTGATAAATATTAGGATTTGGGTTTTTGTTTGTTTTTTTAGAAGTATACATAAAAAAGGTAAGAAGGTGAATACTGATATGGGAAATAACAGCCCTAAGACAAGGTCAGGTCCACAATTCCTAAGTGTGCTCTCAGGTGCTGGGGTTTTGTAACAAACGTGTAAGGCACAACAGAATAGTTTCAATTTCTTAGGGAAACACAGTGACATCTGTTGGATGCTGTGCAAGCTATTAGTTAAATGGAGCTCAGCATTTCAATAGTAGATTCCATCACAACACATCTTGGCTGAGTTTTTGGTTGTTGTTGTTGTTATGTGCCGTCGAGTCGCTTGCGACTCATAGGGACCCTATGTACAACAGCCCTAAACTCTGCTCTGTCATGTGCCGAACGCACTGTCTCCGACACATCCATCCCGATTATTCCAGTCACTATATCAATCCAGCTCATAGAGGGCCTCCCCCTCCTGGGCTGTCCCTCCACCCTACCAAGCATGATGTCCCTCTCCAAGGTCCTCTTCCTCCTTACAACATGTCCAAAGTATGTTAGACGAAGCCTCAGAATCCTTGCCTCCAAGGAGCCGCCTGGAATAACCCTCTCCAGGGTGAACCTGTTTGTTTATCTAACAGTTGATGGTACCCTCAATACTCTTCTCCAGCACCACAGCTCAAAGTAATCAATTCTCCTTCTATCCTCCCTAATTATTGTCCAACTCTCTGATGCATAACAAGTAATTGCAAAGACCATGGCCTGTATCAGATGCACCTTAGTCTCTAGAGAGACACCATTACTCTTCAGAACTTTTGGAAAGGTCCCTAACAGCAGACTTTACCAGCACAATACATCTTTTAATTTCCTGGCTACTGGTGCCAAGAGTGTTGACTGCGGAGCCAAGCAAACTAAAGCTGTGAACAATCTCAATATCTTCACCATCTATCCTTATGCTACCGATTAGCCCAGTGGTGAGAATCTTTGTCTTCTTGACATTGAGTCTCAATCCATGTTGGAGGCTGCAGTCCTTGACCCTCTTCAGCAAGCGCTTGAGGTCCTACTCAGTTTCAGCAAGCAGGGTTGTGTCATCTGCATAACACAGATTGTTGCTAGATCTTCCACCGATCTTGACCCCACATTCCTCCTCATAGAGCCCAGCCTCCCGGATAATCTGTTCTGCATACAAGTTGAAAAGGTATAGAGATAGGACACACCCCTGGCGTACACCCTTCCCAATTTTGAACCATGCAGTGTTGCCCTGCTCTGTTCTGACGACTGCCCCTTGGTCCAAGTATAGGTTTCGCATTAGCACAATTAAATGTTCTGGGATTCCCATTCTTCTCAGAGTCAGCCACAGTTTGTTATGATCCACACAGTCAAATGCCTTTGCATAATGAAGGAAACACAGATAGACATTCTTCTGGTATTCTCTGCTTTCAGCCAAGATCCATCTAACATCAGCTATAATATCCCTACTACCACGACCCCTTCTAAACCCAGCCTGGACTTCTGGCAGTTCTCTGCTGATGTGCTGTTCCAGTCGTTTTTGGATAATCTTCAGTAGAATCCTGCTTGCATGTGAAATCAATGATATTGTTATACTGTTTCCACACTCTTTTGGGTCACCCTTCTTTGGAATGGGAACAAATATAGATCTGTTCTCCAGATTTCTTGGCACAACTTGGTGAGCACGTCCAGGGCAGCATCTGCCAGCTGAAATATGTCAATTGGTATATCATCTATTCCTGGGGCCTTATTTTTTTCCATTCCCTTCAAAGCAGCCTGAACATCTTCCTTCACCATCATAATCTCATGTTCATATGTTGTTTCATAAAATTCTTCTGTCTGCCAATTCCTTTTGATACAGTGACTCACTATATTCTTTCCATCTTCTTTTAATACTTCCTGGATCATTCAATATTCTGCACAAAGCATCCATAATTACAGCAACTCGAGGTCTGAATTTGTTCTTAAGTTCCTTGAGCTTAAGAAAACTGAATACGTTTGGGCCCGAGGGCCGCAAAGAAAGACCTGTCTACACACTAGTTCTACAGCACACATCACCTTCACTTGGGAAGCACAACCACTAAACTTAAGAGACACTGGTGACAGCATAAGAAACTATCAGCAGATGATGTGTTTGGAATCACAGAAGCCAAGGAAGCTTCAGATATAAGCTATCAGATCAAGGGCTGGAAAATGGGAGATAAATGTTGAAGGGAATGGGTATAAGTGTATGGGTATCCTGGTGGATAATGGAGCAGTAAATAAGCGGACAAAGACACTTGTGTCAAAGGCAGGGACAACAATGATACTAATGGTTAACTCCACAATAAGGGATATATCTTCCACTTTCTGTAAAATGCTAGTCTGTCTGATACTGCTCTAAATCTGAACATTCTGATTAAGACAGACTAGGAAGAAGGATTGGCCATCAACTTCTGAAATAGCAGGACTCTGAAAACCCTATATACCTATGTCGAGTTTTTGGTTGTTGTTATGTGCCGTCGAATCGCTTGCGACTCATAGCGACCCTATGTACAACAGTTTTAAACTCTGCTCTATCCTGCTCTGTCCTGTGCCAATCGCACTGTCTCTGACACTCCCATCCCAATTATCCCAGTCACTGAATCAATCCACCTCACAGAGGACCTCCCCCTCCTGTGCTGTCCCTCCACCCTCCCAAGCATAATGTCCTTCTCCAAGGACCGGTCCCTCCTCACAACATGTCCAAAGTATGTTAGACAGAGCCTCAGAATCCTTGCCTCCAAGGAGCCACCCGGATTAACCCTTTCCAGGACAAATCTGTTTGTTTTCCTAGCAGTCCATGGTATTCTCAATACTTTTCTCCAGCACCACAGCTCAAAGGCATCAATT
>NW_006400113.1:77021-81491 GCF_000299155.1 Elephantulus edwardii
ATTGTTCTATAGTTTCCACACTCTGTTGGGTCACCTTTCTTTGGGATAGGAACAAATATCGATCTCTTCCAGTCAGCTGGCCAAGTGTTGTTCTCCAGATTTCTTGGCACAGCTTGGTGAGCACGTCCAGGGCAGCACAAGTTTTTGGTAGTTAATAAAAACCAAGTATTATGCCTGTGTGGATCACAACAAGCTATGGCTGACTCTGAGAAGAATGGGAATCCCAGAACATTTGATTGTGCTTATAAGAAACCTATACTTGGACCAGGAAGCAGTCATCAGGACAGAGCATGGAGACACTTGTTGTTGTTATGTGCTGTTGAGTCACCTGCAATTGATAGCAGTCTTAGGTACAACAGCTGTAAACTCTGTCCTATCCTGTGACAATCTCACCATCTCCGACACCTCTACTCCCATTACTCCAGTCAATGAATCAATCAATCTCATTGAGGGTCTTCTTCTCCTGCATTCTCCCTGGACCTTCCCAAGCATGATGTCCTTCTCCAAGGACTGGTCCCTCCCTTCAACATGTCCAAAGTATGTCAGATGAAGCTTCAGAATACTTGAGTCTAAGGAGTAGCCAGACTTCACCCTCTCCAGCACAAACCTGTTTGTTTTCTTAGCAGTCCATGGTATATTCAATACTCCAATACCACAGCTAAAAGGCACCAACTCTGTTTCTATCATCCCTAGTCATTGTCCAAATCTCTGATGCATACTAAGTGACTGCAAAGACCATGGCATGTTTCAGGCACACCTTAGTCTTCAGACTGACGTCATTGCTCTTCAGCACTTTAGAGAGGTCCCTAACTGTAGACTTTCCCATCACAATACGTCTCTTAATTTCCTGCCTGCTTGTGCCAAGAGTGCAACTGTAGAACAAAGCTAACCAAAACTATGAACAATCTCAATCTCCTCACCACCCATCATGATGCTGCCAAATGGTCCAGTGGTGAGAATCTTTGTTTTCTTGACATTGAGCCTTAATCCCTACTGAAGTCTGCAGTCCCGCCCAGCCATCCACAGCAAGTGCTTCAAGGTTTCCTCAGTTTCAGCAAGCAGAGTGGTGTTATCTGCATAACACAGATTGTTGATGCGTCTTCATCCAATCCTGATGCCACATTCCTCCTCATAGAGCCCAGCCTCCTGGATAATCTGTTCTGCATTAAGATTGAAAAGGTACAGAGATAGGATACATCTCTGGCATACACCATTCCCAATTTTGAACCATGCAGTGTTTCCTTGCTCTGTTCTGACGACTGCCTCCTGGTCCAAGTATAGGTTTCGCATTAGCACGATCAAGTGTTCTGGGATTCCCATTCTTCTTAGAGTCAGCTATAGTTTGTTATGACCCACATAGTCAAATGCCTTTGCATTATCAATGAAAAGGTAGACATTCTCCTGGTACTCCTAGCTTTCAGCTAAGATCCATCTAACATTAGTTACAATATCCCTAGTACCATGACCCCGTCTAAACCCAACCTGCACTTATGGTTTGTTGAAATATGTCAATTGGTATACCGTCAATTCATGGGGCCTTATTCTTATCCAATTCTTTCAAAGCAGTCAGAACTTCTTCCTTCAAACCCGTAGGCTCTTGCTCATATATTGCTTCATTAAATTATTCTGTGTCTGCCAATTCCTTTTGGTATAATGACTCTGTATACTCTTTCCAACATCTTTTAATACTTGCAGGATGATTTAATATTCTGCCCAAACCATCCTTAAGTATTCCAACTCGAGGTTTGAATTTCTTTTTCAGTTCCTTGAGCTTAAGGAACGCTGAGTGAGTTCGGCTCCTTTGATTTTCTGACTCCAGCTCTTTTTGCACATTTTAATACTTTACGTGTATAGTCTTTTGAAATCTCCTGTTCAGCTCCTTAATGTCGTGATTTCTTCCTTCTGCTTTGGCTTCTTGGCGCTCTCGTGCAATATTCAGAGTCTCTTCTGACATCCATTTTGGTCTTTTCTTCCTCCTCTGTCTTTGCAATGACCTTTTGCACTCTTCCTGGATGATATTCTTTACATCTTCCATAACTCACCTGAGATGGTTCTGAAAATCAGGTGGGATAGACTCAAGGTCATATTTTGGATCCCATGGGCTTGATTTCACTTTCCTTAGCTTCATCTTAAACTTGCATGAACAGTTGGTGATCTGTTCCATAATTAGCACCCGGCCTAGTTTTCACAGCTGATTCAAAATAAAGAAGAGTGTCCACCAGGGATGCATTCTGTCTCCATACTTATTTAATCTGAATGCAGAACAGATCATCCAAGACACCGGGCTGTACGAGGAGGAATGTGGCACCAAGACTGGTGGAAGAGTCTGCGTTATGCAGATGACACTACCCTGCCTGCTGAAACTAAGGAGGACCTGAAGCACTTGATACAGAAGGTCAAGGACTGCAGCCTACAATACAGATTGAAGCTCAACATCAAGAAAACAAAGATTCTCACCACTGGACCAACTGGCAGCATCAGTAATGGTTGGTGAAGAGACTGAGATAGATAACAGTTTTAGTTTACTTGGCTCCACAGTCAACATTCTTGATACCAGCAGCAAGGAAATCAGAAGACAAATTGCATTGGGAAAGTCAGCTGTGAGGAACCTCTCTAGAGTACTGAAGAGCAACGATGTTAGGTTGGAGATTAAGGTACGCCTAATCCGGATTATAGTCTTCGTAATTATGTGCCTATGCAGCAGAGAGTTGGACAGTTACTAGATATAACAGAAAGAGAATTGATGCTTTTGAGCTGTGGTGCTAAAGAAGAGTGCTGAATATACCATGGACTGCTAGGAGAACAAACAAGTTTGTCCTGTAGAAGGTGACGCTGGGCTGCTCCTTAGAGGCAAGGATTCTGAAGCTTCATCTGACATACTTTGGACATGCTGCAAGGAGGAAGCAGTCCTTGGAGAGGGACATCATGCTTGAGAGTGAGGAGGGACAGTGCAGGAGAGGAAGACCCTCAATGAGATGTATCGATTCATTGACTGGAATAATGGGGGTAAGTGTGTCAGAGATGGTGAGATTGTACATAGGGTCGCTATGAGTCACAAGCAACTTGACGGCACATAACAACAACAACAACAACAACAATGCATAAACTCATATTATGAAACAGGATATAATTATAGTAGTGTCTCAGCTGATTTTAAGGTCTAAGAATTAATGAACGTGTTAACACATGCAAAAATTTGAGGATAAAAAGATTTTCTTTAGTAGTTTGGATCAATTTACTTAGTAAATGGAACTGCTAGGTACTGGTAGTTCCCCACTTCCATCATGGTTCTGATAAAAGTCAATACCTCTCTCCTTTTTAGTTTTTCAGCCAACCAATTGCCCATGTTTTAAATCATGATATGGACATCTGCAAATGAACATCTAAGAAGGACATCATCAGCACATTGTGTGCTACAACAATGTATGTAGTATTTACTACTAATGATAAAATGTAAAAGCAAAATAATCTTAAGTGAAGGTGACTGTAGGTACTTATGAGGCACATTGAACAACAATAACTACAAGTGGTAAATTCTACACTAAGCCTTTTTCACTCACTTTTTCCCAGACCAAATCTCTAAGCCTACCCATACAATTCTAACTAGTCATTAGTCATACCAGAGTAGTGAAAAACAGCTTTGTAGATTAAAAGTTCCATTCTCCCTTTTGACAAAGAAGTAGAAAAAAGGGAAAGATAAATTTTTCCTTTCTTTTTAGTTGGTCAGGTAATTAAATTTCTAGAATTATCCAATCACCTTTATATAATTAGGTATTAATAACTTATTTAATAAATAATGAGTATGGACTATAGAAGTTGCCTACAAACCATAGTGACCCTATGTACAGCAGCTCTGAACCCTGCCTTGTCCTAAGCCAGTCTCACAAATTCTGACACAACACCTCCCATTGTCCCAGTCAGTGTATCAACCCATCTCCTTTGGGGTCTTCCTCTCCTGTACTGTCCCACCATCCTTCCAAGCATGATGACCTTCTCCAAAGTCAGGTCTCTCCTGGCCATAACCCCAAAGTAAGTAAGACAGAGCTTCAAAATCCTAGCATCCAAAGAGAGACTTGGTTTCACCCTCTCCAAGACGTAACCTCATTTTTTGGGTTTTTGTTTTATTTATTATTGATTTCAGTAAAAATTTACAGAGACTTTGGATTTCCATTCATTAACTGTTGCACTTTCCTACCCTCCCAACCCTCCCTCCTAGTACACTACCCTCTTGGAAAAGTAAAAGAAAAATTCTTTCATTGTTTTACAAACCCTCCCCCAGGTCCACTCCACCATGTAGCCTTCGCTCTAGACTCCTGTCATGACAAAAATACCTAAGCACATATGCCTTTCAAACAGTTTTCTCCCTCATCTGTTTCTAAGCAGTATACATTATTGAACCCATATTTCTCAGTCTCTTCCCAACCCCAAGGTCAGTCCTGTTTTACAACAGTGGCACCATGCAGTATTTGT
>NW_006400113.1:82233-85742 GCF_000299155.1 Elephantulus edwardii
GGGGGGAGAGAGAGAGAGAGAGAGAGAGAGAGAGAGAGAGACAGAGAGAGAGAGAGATAGATTGAGATTTAAGCACTGGGTAGTTTTCATTCCGGGAGCAGACAATGGAACTTACAGTTTTCTTAAGACAACAAGATTGGTAAAAGCCTCCAAACAAAACAGGCCTCCAAAGTATCAAACATGTAAAACTCTTCTTAAAGCAAGGTTGATTTCCTGCCCCCTCCTTTCTTATCTGTGCTTACTTTAAATTTTAAGCATCCTGCTTCATGCTACAATGAAAAGAAAAAGTGAATGCTTACTGTTTAAAAGTAGAGTTTAGAAAATATACTTAATTACTAAATACACGTTGGATGCTATGTTGGATGTTAAGACCTTCATTAATTCTCAGACCTTAAAATCAAATGAGACACTACTATCGTTAGATCCTGTTTCATACTTTGAGTTTATGCACAATGTTGTTGTTATGTACTACCGAGTTGCTTGCGACTCAACAGCCCTAAGCCCTGCTTTATCCCTTGCCAATCTGTCTCTGACACACCTATCCCCATTACCTCAGTGACAGAATCAATCCATCTCATCGAGGGTCTTCCACTCCTGTCTCCCAAAGATGACGTCCTTCTCCAAGGACTGGTGCCTCCTTGCAACATGTCTAAAATATGTCAGATGAAGCTTCAGAATCCTTGCCTCCAAGGAGAAGTTTGGCTTCACCCTCTGCAGATTAAACTTGTTTATTCTCCTAGCAGTCCATGGTATAGTCAATACTCTTCTCCAGCACCAAAGCTCAAAGGCATCAACTCACCTTCTATCATCCATAGTCATCGTCCAGCTCTCTGAAGCATAGCAAGTAAAGACAAAGACCATGGTCTGTATCAGGCACACCTTATTCTCCAGACTGACATCATTGCTCCTCAGTACCTTGGAGAGGTCTCTGATGGTAGACTTTCCAATGCAATTCGTCTTTTAATTTCCTGGCTGCTGGTACCAAGAGTGTTGATTGTAGAGCCACGCAAACTAATGCTGTCAACGCTCTCAATCTCTTCACCATCTATCATTATGCTACCAATCTGCCCAGTGGTGAGACTATACTTGATTTCTATTAGAGTAACTACCAAAACAACTCTGCAAAGAGGTGCTGTGTTGGAATCTATTATTGAAATACTGAACTCCTTTTAACTAGTAGTTTGCATAGCATCCAACAGTGCACACGAATGTTAGCTCTTCTATACAACTCAACCACAGATGGCTTTTCTGTATGGTGGTGGTTGTTTTGTGTGCCACAGAGTTGGAATCAACTACAATGGGTTTTCCAAGGCAGTTATTGCATGGAGATTGCTTATCCATATTCAGAGGGGCAGCTAATGGATTTGAACTACATGTCTTTGGGATTGCAGTGCAGCTTCTTTAGGAAGCTGCCCACTCTTATTCGCTGTGATGACTGTTGTTATGTGCTGTCGAGTAGCCTGTGATTCATAGCAACACTATGCACAGCAGCCCTAAACCCTGCTGATCCTGTGCCAATCTTATTGTTTCTGACACACCTACCCCTATTACCCCAGTCACTGAATTAACCCATCTCTTCAAGGGTCTTCCTCTGTTGTGCTGTGCCTCCACCCTCCCATGCATTATGTCCCTTTCCAAGAAGTGGTCACTCATTGCAACATTCAAAGTATGTCAGATGAAGCTTCAGAATCCTTGCCTCCAAGGAGCAGCCTGGTCTCACCCTCTCTAAGACAAACCTGTTTGTTCTCCTAGCAGTATCCTTCAGTATCCTTCTCAATTCAATACTCACCACAGCTCAAAAGCATCAATTCTCCTTCTAACATGCCGAATCATTGTTCAGCTTTTTGGTGCACAGCAAGTAACCAGGCACCCCTTAGTCTCCAGACTGACACAGATGCTCTTCAGTACTTTGGAGAGTTCTCTGACAGCAGATTTCCCCAATACAATTCGTCTTTTAATTTCCTGGCTGCTGGTACCAAGAGTGCTGAGTGTGGAGTCAAGCAAACAGAAGCTGTTAACAATCTCAATCTCTTCACCATTTACCATGTTGCTGTCAGTTAGCCCAGTGGTGAGAATCTGTTTTATGTTGAGTTTCAATTCATATTGAAGGCTGTCGTTCTTGACTTCTGCAGCAAGTGCTTCAGGTCCTCCTCAGTTTCAGCAAGCAGGGTTGTGTCATCTGCATAATGCACTGTTGATGAGTCTTCCTCCAATCATGATGCCATATTTCTCCTCACAGAGTCCAGCCTCCTGGATAATCTATTCTGGATACACACTGAAAAGGTATGGAGATAGGCCACATCCCTGGCGTACACTCTTCCCAGTTTTGAACTATGCAGTGTTTCCTTATTGTGTCTGACAACTGGGATTCCCATTCCTCTTAAGAGTTAGCCACAGTTTATTGTGATCCACACAGTCATTTTCCTTCACTTAGTCAATGAAACATAGATAGACATTTCTCTGGTACTCTCTGCTTTCAGCCAAGGTCCATCTAAAATTAGCTGTAATATCCCTAGTACCATGGCCTCTTCTAAACATAGCTTATACTTCTGGCAGTTCTCTGTTGATGTGCTGTCCCAGTCGTTTTTGGACAATTATCAGCAGAATCTTGCTTGCATGTGATAATAACGATATACTCTTGGATAATTTCTGCACTTTGTCAGTTCAGCTTTCTTTGGAATAGGAACAAATTTAGACCTCTTCCAGTCAGTTGGCCAGGTAGCTGTCCTTCAGATTTCTTGGCACAATTGGGTGAGCACATCCAGGGCTGCATCTGTTTGTTGACATATGTCATCTGGTATGCTGTCAATTCTTGGGGCCTTGTATTTTTGCCAATTCTTTCAGAGCATCTTGAATTTCTTCCTTCATCACCACAGGCTCTTACTCATACATTGTTTCAGGAAATTCTTCCATGTCCACCTATTCATTTTGGTACAATGACTCTGTACAGTCCTTCTATCTTCTTTTAATGTTTCCTGGATAATTTACTATACTGTGCAAGCATCCTTAAGTATTGCAATTTGAGTTTGTTCTTCAGTTCCTTCAGCTTAAGAAATGCTGAGTGAGTTTGGCTTCTTTGCTTTTCTGACTCCAGCTCCTTGCACATTTGATTATAATACTTTGTCTTCCAATGCTGCCCTATGGAATCTTCTACTCAGCTCCTTAATATCTTGATTTGTTCCCTCTGCTTTGACTTTTCGGCACTCTAGTGCAATATTCAGAGTCTCTTCTGACATCCATCTTGGTCTTTTCCTACTCCTCCGTCTTTGTACTGACCCCGTGCATTTTTCCTGGATGATATTCTTGATTTCCTCCTACAGCTCATCTGCCTTTGCTCAGTAGGCCTTAAACCTGTTCCTGAGATGGTTTTGAAATTCAGGTGGAATAGACTCCAATACAAATTTTGGTTCCTTTTTTATCAAAGGCTTTTTCTGCATCAATTGATAGGACCATATGGTTCTTGTTCTTTGCCTTGTTGATGTGATGAATTACATTGATTGTTTTCCTTA
>NW_006400113.1:89248-106912 GCF_000299155.1 Elephantulus edwardii
CCAAATTTTGGTTCCTGTGCATTCTTTAATCTATTTCAATTTGTGTTCCACTTTTTCCGTCTTAGTGAAGATCCTGTTGGGTCATTATTAGCCTATAGTTTGCTAACTCCAATAGACATACATTATCTAACTTCTCAGTAATGCTTTACACAGTTAATCACTAACACCTTGAAATAGTTCTTTTTTCAGGGTCCTGGGACACAAAATTTGTTTCTTCTCTAATTTTTGCAATTATTTCCCAAGATGTTGCTGCTTTTTCTTCTTTTTCTACATATGTTTTCAAGACAATTTCATTTCCTTCTACATCATAAAATGCCACATATATGTGATAATCTTCAAATTTTATCTCCTACCATCTTTTACGAGCTCTATACTCGAGTTGCTACAATCAAGGATGCTCTAGGCAGAATGTTAAATGAGCCAGGAGGTATCAAAAGAAGATGGAAGGAATATACTGAGTCATTGTACCGAAAGGAATTGGCAAATACGGAAGAATTGAATGAAATAGTATTTGAGCCAGAGCCTATGGTGATGAAGGCAGAAGTTCAAGCTGCTTTGAAGGAAATAGCAAAAAATAAGGCCCCCAGAATAGATGGTATAATAATTGACATATTTCAGCTAACAGATGCTGAGGTAGATGTGCTCACCAAGTTGTGCCAAGAAATCTGGAGAACAACCACTTGGCCAATTGACTGGAAGAGATCTATATTTGTTCCCATCCCAAAGAAGGGCGACCCAACTGAATGTAGAAACTACAGAACAATATCATTGATTTCACATGCAAACAAGATTCTACTGAAGATTGTCCAAAAACGCCTGGAACAGTATATCAGCAGAGAACTGCCAGAAGTCCAGGCTAGGTTTAGAAGGGGTCGTGGTACTAGGGACATTGTAGCTGATGTTAGATGGATCTTAGCTGAAAGCAGAGAATACCAGAAGAATGTCTATCTGTGTTTCATTGATTATGCAAAGGCATTTGACTGCGTGGATCATAACAAACTGTGGCTGACTCTGAGAAGAATGGGAATCCCAGAACATTTAATCGTGCTAATGCAAAACCTATACTTGGACCAAGAGGCAGTCATCAGAAGAGAGCAGGGCAACACTGCATGGTTCAAAATTGGGAAAGGTGTAGGCCAGGGATGTGTCCTATCTCCATAACTTTTCAACCTGTATGCAGAGCAGATTATCCGAGAGGCGGGGCTCTATGAGGAGAAGCGTGGCGTTAGGATTGATGGACAATCTATCAACAATCTGCGTTATGCAGATGACACAACCTTGCTCGCTGAAACTGAGGACCTCATGCACTTGCTACAGAGGGTCAAGGACTGCAGCCTTCAATATGGACTGAGGCTCAATGTTAAGAAGACAAAAATTCTCACCACTGGACCAATCAGTAGCATCAGGATGGATGGTGAAGAGATTGAGATTGTTCACAGCTTCAGTTTGCTTGGCTCCACAGTCAACACTCTTGGCACCAGTAGCCAGGAAATCAAAAAATGTATTGTGATGGGAAAGTCTGTGGTTAGGGACCTCTCCAAAATACTCAAGAGCAACAGTGTCTCTCTGGAGACTAAGGTCCACCTGATACAGGCCATGGTTTTTGCATTCACTTGTTATGCATCAGGGAGTTAGACAATGACTAGGGAGGATAGAAGGAGAATTGACGCCTTTGAGCTCTGGTGCTGGAGAAGAGTATTGAATGTACCATGGACTGCCAAGAAAACAAACAGATTCATTGTAGAGAGGATTAATCCAGGCTGCTCCTTGGAGGCAAGGATTCTGGGGCTCCGTCTGACATACTTTGGACATGTTGTAAGGAGAGACAGGTCTTTAGAGAGGGACATCATGCTGGGGAGAGTAGGGGGACAGCGCAGGAGGGGAAGACCCTCTATGAGGTGGATTGATTCAGTGACTGGCGTACTCAGGATGGGTGTGTCGGGGGCAATGAGATTGGCACAGGATAGAGCATAGTTTAGGGCTGTTGTACATAGGGTCGCTATGAGTCACAAACGACTCGACGGCACGTAACAACAACAACATACTCCTATCCAACAACTATTATTTTTCAAAGCCAGTCACAGGACTGTGAACTAGTGGACTGGAGATGTAAGAAAACAAGACAAAGACTTAGCCCTTTGGAATGCACTAAAATTCTAAAAAAAGGCAATAAACTGATAAAGATAATCAAGAAGACAAAATACATAATAAAAAAATAATTACTGCCGGGAGAAAGAGATCTACCTTTAGGTAACATAGCCCAGGCATTTAGAAATAAACCAATTTCTATAAAGATGGAAGAGAAAGAAAAATCAAAGACAGAAGTGAGTGAAGTAGGAAAGTAAGGTAAGGATAAGGGCAAGAGTGTGTGTGTGTGTGTGTGTGTGTGTGTGTGTGTGTGTGTGTATCAGAGAGAGAGACTGAATGAAAACTCAAATAAGGAGATCAAGGAAGTATGGGAATTTGTCAAGTTGTGTACAACTCAACAATTGAAAAACGAGCTCTGAACCCTGTCCCATCCTGAGCCCACTGCTGTCATCACTGCGTTAAACCACCTGGTTGAGAGTCTTCCTCTCCTCAGCCAACCCTCCATCTTTCCAAGCATAAAGTCCCTCTTGTCAATGAACAGCCTCTCCTAGCAACATAATTGAAGTATTTGAAATGAAACTTTATCATCTTTAATTCCAAGGGGCACTCTGGGTGAATCTTCTCTCAAAGAAATGTTTGTTCTTTTGGCAGCCCATGGGATATTCAGCACTCGTCTCCAACATCATATCTCAAAGGCATAAATTCTTCTGTTATCCTTGGTCACTGACCAGCTCTCAGATGCATAGCAAGTGGCTGAAAAGACCACAATCTGAATAAGGCACACCTTAGTCTTCGGATGGACACCATTTCTCCTTAATAATTTATATAGGCCCCAGGCCACAGATTTACCTAGTGCAATATATCTCCTGATCTCCTGACTGTTTTTACCAAGTGTACTGATTGTGGATGCAAGTAAGATGAAGTTGTTGACAGTTTTAATGTTTTCTCCATCTATTGTGATGTTATCTTTCAGTCCAGTGGCTAGGATTTTTGCTTTTTTGACACTGAGATGCAATATTGAAGACTGCAGTGTCTGATCTTGTACAACAAGTGCTTCAAGTCTTTCTTACTTTCAGCAAGCAAGATTGTGTCGCCTGAATAATGAAGGTTATTGATGAGTCTCCCTCCTATTCTGATGTTGCATTCTTCTTCACAGAGTTCAACCTGAATAATCTCATCACTGTGATTAAATAGTATGTATAAAGGATACGCCCTGACACATATCTTTCCTAATTTTATACCATTCAGTGTTCCCTTGCCTGTTCACAAACTAGCTTCTTGGTTGAGATTTAGGTTTTACACTAGTACAATGTATTAAGTATTCTGGAATTGCCATTCTTGTCAATGTTAGCCACAGTCTGTTATAATTCACATAATCAAATGCCTTTGTATTATCAATAAAGTACTAGCAGACATTCTTCCGGTACTGTTTACTTTCAGCCAGGATCCACTTTCATCAGCAATGATACCTCTGATTAGCCAGTATAATTAATTAATTGCGTTAATAAAGTATTATTAACTATATAAAAGAAACTATCTACAAATGATTGAATGAAAAACCAATTATGAGTAGTAAATGTTTATTCAAGTTAAAAAGATACATAAAATAATATCTGGTGGGATAAAAGACAAAAAACACCTTAAATAAAACTTTCTGTTAAGGTGTCTTTTATAAATTACCCCATGAAATACTACTTTATGTAATTTCTTACCTTGTGTAAAGAAAAGGGGAAAGATCCACTAGGAAAAACAATGCATATGAACTTTATAAGTAAGCCAGTGTAAAATAAAATAAAATAAATATAATACTATTTTGTTGTTATGTGTCGAGTCACCTGTGACTCATAGCGACCCTATGTACAAAAGCCCTAAAACCTTCTCTATCCTGTGCCAATCTTATTTTCTCTGACACACTTACCTCCATTACCCCAGTCACTGAATTAATCCATCTCATCAAGGGTCTTCTTCTCCTGTGTTGCCCCTCTACCCTCCCAAGCATGATGTCCCTCTCCAGGGACTGGTCCCTCACTGCAACATTCCCAAAGTATGTCAGACGAAGCTTCAGAATCCTTGCCTCCCAGGAGCAGCCTAGTCTCACTTTCTCTAGGACGAACCTGTTTGTTTCCTAGCAGTCCATGACATATTCAACACTCTTCTCCAACACCACAGCTCAAAGGCATCAATTCTCCTTCTATCATGCCTAGTCACTGTTCAGCTTTCCTATGCATAGTAACTGCAGAGATCATAGACTGTATCAGGTGCAACTTAGTCTTCAGACTGACACTGCTGCTCTTCAGTACGTTGGTGAGGTCTTTGACAGCTGATTTTGCCAATGCAGTTATTTTGATTTCCTGGCTGCTGGTACCCAGAGTGTTGATTGTGGAGCCAAGAAAACTAAATCTGTTAACAATCTCAATCTCCTCACCACCTATCCTGATGCTGCTAATTGCCCCAGTGGTGATACCAGGGATATTATAGCTAATGTCAGATGGATCTTGGCTGAAAGCCGAGAGTACTACAGGAATGTCCATTTGACTGTGTGGATCACAACAAACTGTGGCTGACTCTGAGAAGTATGGGAAACCCAGAAGACTTGATTGTGTTTTTGTGAAGTCTATACTTGGACCAGGAGGCAGTTGTCCAAACAGAGCAAGAAAACACAGCATGGGAAGGGTGTACGCCAGGGATGTGTTCTATCTCCATATATTTTTAATCTTTATGCAGAACAGACTATCCGGGAGGAGATATGTGGCATCAGGATTGGAGGAAGATTCATCAACAATCTCTGTTATGTAGATGACACAACCCTGCTTGCTGAGACTGAGGAGGACCTGAAGTGCTTGGTACAAAAGGTCAAGGGCTGGATTGAAGATCAACATCAAGAATATAAGTATTACAAAATTTCTAAAAGAAAAATTTTTGTTATGTGGTATAGCTAAGTTTTCTTAGAACTATATGATCCATAAAATTCAAAATTGACAAAAAATTTGTATCCAGGATATAATTCTCAAAACTCAATAATAAAAAACAAGCCATTATATTGACAACAGAGATGATGGTTGTACGATCTGATGAAAGTAATTAATGTCACTTGACTTATCGATGTAAATGTTGAAATGGGGTTTTGTTATGTATGTACTCAAGAGAGTATTTTTTCCTAAAGTGAAGAAAAAACCAGAAATTTACAAAGGCATTTCACAGAAGAAGATATATGGATATCAAATACTTGCAAGAAAATATGCTTAACAGCATATGTAAATTAAAATAATAGAGAAGTACGCCTATTAAGAATAGCCAAAATAATAAATAAAAAAAAGAGTGCTGGCATGTGTGAAAATAGTACAGCTACTTTGTACAGAGGTACCTCGTGGCTGCTGTGATGCTGAACACTGTGACATGACACTGATGTGCCAAACGTGGTAATGGTTACCCATGGTGGGCAGTGTTTGCTGGAGCTTCCCGACTAAAACAAGCCTGGAAGCACGAGCGGCACCCACTTCCAAAATGGCTTGCCTCTGTACAAACAGTGCTCAGGCCTTTCGTTCATAGGGTCACAATGAATCGTCTATGACTTGACGGCACCTAACAATAACAACAACAACTTTGTAAATGAGCTTCTCCAGTGGTTTGTTCCACAGTAGCGGAATTGCTAGGTCAAATGGTATCTCTATTTGCAACTTTCTGAGAAGGCGCCACACCACTTTCCACAGGGGTTGCACCATTTTATACTTCCACCAACAATTGATAAGGGTTCCAGTTTCTCCACAACCTCACCAGCATTTGTTGCTTGCTGTTCTGTTAAATTTTGCTATTCTGACTGGGGTGAGATGGTATCTCCTAGTTGTCTTGATTTGCATCTATCTTAGAGCTAGGGTTTTTGAACATTTCTTCATGCGCTTGTTGGCCATCTGAATGTCTTCTTTGATGAAGTGTCTGTTCATATCCTGTGCCCATTTTTCAACTGGATTATTTACCTTTATCTTGTTGGGGTTCTCAAGTATTTTATAAATTCTACATGTAAGTCCGTTATCTGACATATCGTTATCAAATACTTTTTCCCAGTCTGTGGCTTCTCCTTTTACCCTGTTGGAGAAGTTTTTGGATGTGCATAGGGACTTGATTCTTAGAGGTCCCATTCATCTATTTTATCTTCTCCTGGTTGAAGATTTTTCAGGATACTTGGAAGATTGCTTATGCTGTGGATTAGGACTACTAGAATTCTTCCAAGATTTTCTTTAATGAAGCTTACTGTCCTTGGTTTTAGTCCTAGGTCCATGATCCACCTTGAGTTGTTTTTTGTATATGGAGTGAGGTGTGGATCTTGCTTGAGTCTTCTGCAGATATTTTTCCAATTTTACCACCACCATTCATTAAAAAGGCTTTCGTTTCCCTGCGGGTTCTCAATTCTATTCCATTATCTTTGTGTCTGTCATTGTACCAGTACCATGCTTGTCTTAAGGACCACAGCAGTGTATCAGGATTTGAAATCGGGGAGTGAAATGCCTCCTACGTTTATCTATTTTTAAGAGTGCTTTGCTTATTTGGGGCTTCTTTCCATTTCAAATGAAACTGGAGATTACCTTTTCCATCTCATTGAAGAATGGGATTGGTATTTGTCTTGGGATTGCATTGAATGTGTAAATACCTTTGGTAAAATTGCCATTTTCACAATATTAAGTCTTCCTATCCATGAGCAAGGTATATTCTTCCACTTCTCCAGGTCTCTTTTTGTTTCTTATAGTAATGTTTTGTAATTTTCTCTGAATAGATCTTTTGTGCTTCTGGTTAGATCTACTCCCAAGTATTTAATCTTGTGATTTGCTATTGTGAAGGGTATTATTTTTCTTAGCTCCAGAGAAATCCAACTGATTTTTATATGTTGATCTTGTATCCTGCTATTTTGCTGAATTTGTCAACTATGTCGTAAAGTTTTCTTGCTGAGTCTTTAGGGTTTTCTAAGTATACTATCATATCATCTGCATAGAGAGATAATTTACTTCCTCTTTGTCAATCTGGATACTTATTTCCTTCTCTTATCTTACTGCTATCATTAAGACTTCCAATACAATACTGAATAAGAGAGGTGAGAGTGGGCATCCTTGTCTAGTTACTGTTCTTAAAGGGAATGCCTTTAACCTCTCCATTGGGAACAATGTTGGCTCTCTGGTTGTTCATAAATACTTTTATTATGTTGAAGAAATTCCCCTCTAATCCTATTTTTTTGAGTGTTTTAATCAGGAAAGGGTGTTAGATTTTGTCAAAGGACTTTTCTGCATCAATTGATAGGATGATGCGATTATTTTTCTTTGCTTTGTTGATATGATGAATTACATTAATTATTTTTCTTATGTTGAACGATCCTTGCATACCTGTTATGAAGCTCAGCATTTCTTAAACTCAAGGAACTGAAGAACAAATTCAAACCACGAGTTGCTATAATCAAGGTTGTTTTAGGCAGAACATTTAATGATCCAGAAAGTATTAAAAGAAGACGGAAAGAATATACTGAGTCACTGTATCAAAAGGAACCGGCAGACACAGAAGAATTTAATGAAACAACATATGAGCAAGAGCCTATGGTGATGAAGGAAGAAGTTCAAGCTGCTTTGAAGGAAATAGCAAAAAATAAGGCCCCAGGAATAGATGGTATACCAATTGACATATTTCAGCTCACAGATGCTGCGCTGGATGTGCTCACCAAGTTGTGTCAAGAAATCTGAAGGACAACTAACTACCTGGACAACTGACTGGAAGAGATCAATATTTGTTCCCATTCCAAAGAAGGGTGACCCAAAAGAGTGTGGAAACTATAGAACAATATCATTGATTTCACATGCAAGCAAGAGTCTACTGAAGATTATGCAAAAATGACTGGAACAGCAAGCACAACAACAGAGAACTGCCAGAAGTCCAGGCTGGGTTTAGAAGGGGCCGGTGGTACTAGGGATATTGTAGCTGATGTTAGATGGATCTTATCTGAAAGCAGGGAGTACCAGAGGAATGTGTATCTGTGTGTCATTGATTATGCAAAGGCGTTTGACTGTGTGGATCATAATAAACTGTGGCTGACTCTGAGAAGAACGGGATTGGAGGTAGAGTCATCAATAATCTGTGTTATGCAGGTTATGGAGATGACACAGCTTTGCTTGCTAAAACTGAGGAGGACCTGAAACGCTTACTGCAGAAGGTCAAGCAGCCTTCAATATGGATTGAAGCTTAACATCAAGAAAATAAAGATTCGCATCACTGGGCCCATTGGCAGCATCAAGATAGGTGAAGAGAACGAGATTCTTAACAGCTTTAGTTTGCTTGGCTCCACAATCTGTTGGTACCAGCAGTCAGGAACTTAAAAGATGAATTGAATTTGGAAGTCTGCTGTCAGAGAACTCTTCAAAGTACTGAAGAGCAATGGTGTCAGTCTGGAGACTAAGGTCTTTGCAATTGCTTTGCATCGGAAAGCTGAACAATGATTAGGGATGATAAAAGGAGAATTGATGCCTTTGAGCTGTGGTGCTGGAGAAGAGTACTGAAGATATCATGGACTGCTAGAAGAACAAACAAGTTTGTTTTAGACAGGGTGAGACCAGCTTGCTCCTTGGAGGCAAGGATTCTGAAGCTTTGTCTGGCATACTTAGGATATGTTGCAAGAAAGGACCAATCCTTGGAGAGGGACATCATGTTAGGGAGGGGGGAGGGGCAGCACAGGACAGGAAGACCCTCAATGAGATGGATTGATTCAGTGACTGGGGTAATGGAGGTAGTTGTGTCAAAGACAATATTATTGGCACAGGATAGAGCAGGGTTTAGGGCTGTTACACATAACGTTGCTATGTGTCTCAGGCAACTTGATGGCACGTAACAGCAACAACAACATACTTAGACCAGGAGGCAATGGTCAGAACAGAGCAAAGGAACATACATGGTCCAAAATTGGGAAAGGTGTGTGCCAGGGATATGTTCTATCTCTTTACCTTTTCAATCTATATACAGAACAGACTATCTGGGAGGCTGGGCTCTATGAGGAGAAATGTGGCATCAGGATTGGAGATAGATTCATCAACAATCTGCATTATACGGAAGACACAACCCTGCTTGCTGAAACAGAGGAGGACTTGAAGCGGTTGCTGCAGAAGGTCAAGTACTTCAGCCTTCAATATGGATTGAAGCTCAATATCAAGAAAACAAAGATTCTCACCACTGGGCAGATTGGCAGAATCGGGATCGATGGAGAAGGGATTGAGATTGTAAACAGTGTTAGTTTGCTTGAGTCCACAATCAAGGCTCTTGGCATTAGCAGCCAGGAAATGAAAAGATGTATTACATTGGGAAAGTCTGCTGTCAGAGACCTCTCCAGAATACGAGAGAGCAATGATCTCAGTCTGGACATTAAGGTACACCTGATACAGGCCATGGCCTTTATGATCATTTGGTATACATCAGAGAGCTGGAAAATTGACTAAGGGTGATAGAAGAAGAATTGATGCCTTTGAGCTGTGGTGTTGGAGAAGAGTGTTGACTATATCATGACTGCTAGGAGAAAAAACAGGTTTGTCCTAGAGAAGGTAAGACCAGGCTGGTCCTTCGATGCAAGGATTCTGAAGATTTGTCTGACATATTTTGGACATGTTTCAAAGCAGGACCAGTCCTTGGTGACGGACACCATGCTTGGGAGGGTGGATGGATAGTGCAGGAGAGGAAGACCCTCAATTACATGGATTGATTCAGTGACTGTGGTAACTGGGGCAGGTGTGTCAGAGACAATAGGATTGTGAAAGGATAGAGCAGAGTTTAGGGCTGTTGTACAGAGGCTCACTATGAGTTGCAGGTGACTCGACAGCACATAACAACAACCACAACCACCATGTAACTTAGAAGAGAGTGGGGAGCATTGTGCTGAGTGAACTTATATGCACAAACCCTGCATAAGACCATTATTTTAAAAAATAGAAGGATACCTAGTAAAACATGTATGGGGATGCAAGAGAGGAAGGGGTGGGAACAAAGAGGTGAGAATGGGTAGGAGCAGTATCACAAGGTTGCACAATTTAGTGGGTGGAACAAGGGGGTAATGGAAATGGGAAAGATCCGGCAGGGACCAGAAAATACAGGGTAAAGATGGGCACAGTTCATTGGTGATCAATTTTATATAATGCATGGGAATGAATATATGAAACAAAATGTGAATGAAGAATAGTGTGAAATACAATGTATATAAATATTGTAAGCAAACAAACATGAAAGGAAAACTTTTTTATAAAAAGTTGTAGAACCTAAAAAATAATTAAAACAACTATGGCTTGTATTCAGTTCTGACATGACAATAATGAGATGACTTCAATCAGGTGCAACTGACATCTTTGCTCTGTAGCACTTTAAAGAGATCCTTTGCAGCAGATTTTCCCAATGCAACAGATCATGTGATCTCTTGACTGTGGCTTCCATGGGTATTTATTGTGGATCTAAGTAAAATTAAAACCTTGTCAACATCTCTTTCCATTTATCATGCATAATGTTGTCTCTTGGTCGAGTGTAAAAATTTTTGTTTCCTTTTCATTGAGGTGTAATTCATATTGCATAGAATGTCAGAGTCTAAGCTTTACCAGTAAGTACTTTAAGTCCTCTTTGCTGTCAACAAACAAGGTCTTTATATTGTGTGTTGCACTGTCTTCCTCTAATTCTGATTTTCCTTTATATAATCCAACTTCTCAGATTATCTGCTCAACAGATAGGCAGAATAGGTATAATGAAAGAGTACAACTCTGACAAACACCTTTCCTGATTTTAATACATGCAGTATCCTGTTCTGTTCAAATACCTGTTTCTTGGTCTATATGTAGCATCTACATGACCACACTTAAGTGTCCTAAATTTTCAACTTCATTTATCAAGTATTATGATCGATACAGCTGAACATCTGTGGATTATTTTGAGAACTGTTCCATGCTCATAGAATTCTACATACAACAAAGTAAATTTATTGTAGTTATAAAATGGTAAATGAAAAGGAAAAAAATTCAAGAGAAATAGATGTAAAAAAGAGAAATGCAATCATGCCTTCAATGACATTATTCTAGTATTCTTTGCTTTCTGCCAAGATCATCTGACATCAGCTGTATCATTTGTTCAATAGCCTCTCCTGAATCTAGCTAGAATTTCTGGCTGTTCACTGCTGATGTTCAAGAAGTTTTTAAATAATTTCCAGCATGATTCTACTTGCAAGCGAAATTTATTATATTGTTTGATCTCATACTCTGTTGGATGCTTTGGGAATGAGAAGAACTATAGATCTCTTCTGCACAGTTGACCAGGTAGCTAGTTAGCTGTCTTCCAAATTTCTCAGTATAAAGCAGTGAGAAAATCCTGGGATGCATCTATTTCCTGAAACAACTCAACTGATAATTCTTCAATTCCTGGGGCTAACTTTTTGACAAGTCTTTAGTGCATTACATCCTTCAGTACTATTGGTTCTTGATTATATACTACTTTCTTAATTAGGTCTGTGTTCACCAATTCTTGTTAGTACAGTGACTGTATTTCTTCCATCTTCTTTTGATGCTTTCTGAACCATTCAAGATTTTGCCTGTAATATTCAGTACTGCAACTTGAGGCTTGACTTTTTTTCCTCAGTTCTTTTAGAGAAATGTTGAGTGTGTTCTTCCTGTATAGGTTTTCTAACCCAGCTCTTTGTACACTTCCTTTTAATACTTTCATCTGTTTCTGTCACAGGATCTTTGACATTTTCTGTTTAGCTGTCTGTTTCCAGCATTCCTTCTACTTGTTATCACATTATGAGGCTCCAAATGGTACAACCTCTCTTCTTATAAATTGCCCTATGACATCCTATATCTATTATGTTCTTTATAATTGCAAAATAATTTTTTATCTAGTACCCGATAATTGGAATAATTAACAAATACTCAGTAGTTGTTGAGTACTACTTTAAATACTTAACATGTATTCATTTAAACCTCACAACATCCCTCAAAGGTAATTATTAGTTCTTCATTTTGTAGATAAAGAAACACAGAACTGCCACCCAAGCAGATATATGCACACCCATGTTTACTGCTGCTTTGTTCACAACAGCAAAGAGTTGGAAACAACCCAAGAGCCCATCCACAATTAAATGGATAGAGAAACTGTGGGATATTCACACAATGAATATTATGCAGCACTGAAAAACAAAGAGCTTATGAAATATTATACAAAATGAGTGACCATGGAGAATATTATGCTGGGTGAAATATGTCAGTCAAAATAGACAAATACTGCATAATGCCACTATTATAAAACAGGACTGACATGGAAGTTGGGGAGAAATTAAGAAAAGAGGGGGCAAATAATATACACGGCATTGAAACAGATGAGGAAGAGAACTGCAGAAAAGGAATATATGATTAGGTATTATTGACACTACAAAAGTCCAGAATAAGAGCTGCATAGTAAAGCAGCCAGGTGGGTGGGGGCACTATATAACAACGAAAGATTAAAAAACAAAAATAAAAAAACCCAAACAGGTGAACTGGAGGAAGCGGGGGTGGGGGTGGGGGGGGGGGGTGGTGGTGTTTGCGGCCTGGGAAGAAAATGAGCAACAATGAATGAATGGAAATCCAAGTTCTTTATAATTTCATTAAAATCTTAATAAAAAATTAAAATAAAAAACAAAAACACAGACACAGAGGAGTAATTTGATCAGAATTCCAGAGCTAATAAGTGGCTTTTATATTGCATACTTACTGTTGTTATTGTTGTATGCTGTTGAATTGAAATGGACCCTCCGATGGATTTTCAGAAGCAGTTAATGGTAAATGAAAACACTGCCCATTCTTTTCCCACAGAACAACTGGTGGATACAGGATTGCAACACAGGTAACCACTAGGCTACCAGGGCTCCCTGCATACCTACTAGGCTTTGTAACTTGATCTTTATAACAATAAGAGATTTCCAGATATGGACCTGTAGCCCAGAGAGCTTAAATAACTTTCAGAAGATCAAGTGCTCATTTGTTTTGGTATCATGGTTCAATTTCTGTAACTTTTGGGGGTCAAGAACTGGTGCCTCTATTTGCCTAGGGAACTAATTTTAGGTTGAAGTATTACAGGAGATAAAGGTAAACTCCCCTAACAACCACCACCACCACCACCACCACAACACTTATAGACCATTTTACTTTTTGCGTAAAAACCATGATTTAAGCAATTATTTTCAAGGGTTATTTTACCCCTGGGAAGAGTCTGAGGGTGGGAAATGAAGTGGCCTGTGACTGATTAAGGGTGGAAGTAAGAACAAAACATAGTACCTTGAACCAAACATGCTGTTTGCCAAGTTTCTTTTTCTTTGCTATCTTTCCAAATAAACTTCATTTTGACCAGCATCATCTCTGCTGTTTGCTATTCTAGTTGCAGTAGAAACCACAAAGCATGCTAAACTGCAGGATATCTCAATCATTAGGATTTACAATAGATCAATTTTAAAATGGCTGTACTTCTCAGCTGCAAAGCTTTTGTCTGATTTCTAGACCTAAAAAGAAGCTATATTAAGTTGAAAGCCTTTTCTAAGGCCATCACTAGCAAAAGCAAAAGTCATGTGGACAAAACAGGTAGTTCTGCTAGTTAAAGTGAGGTGAGGGAAAGGACTTATTAAGCAGAGCCAAGTGCTCTGATATACTGGATCCCTGTCTGTTTAGTACCAAGCATGATGAGAATTATATCACAGATTCCTTGAAGGAAATGAAAAATGATGCACAACCAATGAAAAACCTCTAACATTACCATGTTGTTGTTGAGTACCATCAAGTCGGAATTGACCTGCCAGCAGGTTTTCAGAGGCAGTTAAATGCAAGGGAAGAGAATGAACATTAACACGGGAGGAGGCTAACATCCAAAGTTATTGTTATGTGTCATTGAGTTGCTTGTGACTCATAGCAACCCTATGTACAAAAGCTCAGAACCCTGCTCTATCCTGTGCCAAACCCATAGTCTTTACTTTTAATTCTAGGTCCCTGAAACACCTTGAGTTGGTTTTTCTGTATAGTGTAAGGTGTAGATCTTGGTTAAGTTTTCTGCAGATGTTTTTCCAATTTTGCCAATGCCATTTATTAAAGAAAATGCCATTTCCCACTTAAATGATTTTATCTCCCGGTCAAAGATCAACTTGTGTAGAAAGTAATGAATAGAAACATAAACTTTTAACTAATCAAATTATTATTCATTTTTTAGAAAATTGACAAATCATGGGGAAGTAAGAAGAGGAAATTAACATTTATTAAATATCTATTATGTAGCCGACACTGTGTGAGGCATTTTATATACATTATTATCCTTTTTAGAATGCAAGGAAATGAAAGATTATACTACTTAAATAATCTTTTCCATGACTATTATTAGAATCTAGCCTCTAATACTGCACTTCTTTTCGGAGGGGGTGGGAAATTCAGATATTAAAGGAAATGGAATAATTATTATTCACTCTTTAAACTTACTAAATAGTTAAACTGGAAGTTAAGCTAAGGGATATCTTTTGCAATCAACATAAACTGAAGGAAGCACGTGAACTTAAAGTTACACTGACTTTATGGCAATATAACAGTATTAAACAGAAATGGTTATTAATATACATTGCATATGAAAAACAATAAAAAGTCACTATACGTTAAGTGTCACAAGTTAACTAATAATATTAGTCAGGGGAAAAGAGATTAGGATGTATGAAAAGGCTGTAACTGTCGTAACTTGGATCTGTAAAATGGAGTGTTTTGAGTTAAATATAACAACAACAAAGATTTCATGATCAGTTTCGTTAGAATTTTTGGTTGTTGTTGTTAGGTGCAGTTAAGTACACAAAGGCATTTGACTGTGAATTATAACATTTTATAGCTGACACTGAGAAGAATGGGAATACTTGAACACTTAATCGTGCTCATGCTAACTATATACCTATATCAAGAGGCGTTTAAGCAAACAGCAAGGGAACACCGTCCGGTTTAAAGTCAAGAAAGGTGTTCATCAGAGCTGCACTGTTTCTCCATGCATATTCAACTGTATGCTAAACTCAGAAAGCAGACTCTGAGGAAGAATGTGGCATCAGAATAAGATGAAGACTCATCAACAACCTGTGCTAAGCAGATAATACAATCTTGCCTGCTGACTGTAAAGAGGAATTAAAATGCTTCCTGCAAAGAATCATACTGTCATTGTTGAGTATCACTAAGTTAAAACTGGCTCATAGCTGACCCTCCAGGAGGTTCTCAGAGGCAGTAATTGCATGGGAAATTGTCGACCTTCCATGGAGTGGTTGGCAGATCTGAACCATGTGTCATTGGGACTGCAGCACAGATTCTTATCACAAGGCCACCAGAGCTCCTTTAAGGTCAAAGACTACAGCGTTCAATATAGAGTTACATCTCGACATTGTTGTTGTTATGTGTTGTCGAGTCGCTTGCGACTCATAGAGACCCTATGTACAACAGCCCTAAACCCCGCTCTATCCAGATTACCTCAGTCATTGAATCAATCCACCTCACAGAGGGTCTTCCCCTTCTGCACAGCCACTCCACCCTCCCAAGTATGATGTCCCTCTCCAAGTTCCTCTCCCTCCTTACAACATGTCCAAAGTATGTCAGACGAAGTCTCAGAATCCTTGCCTCCAAGGAGCAGCCTGGTTTAACCTCTCTAGGATGCATCTGTTTGTTTCCTTGGCAGTCCAGGGTACATTCAATACTCTTCTCCAGCACTACAGCTCAAAGGCATCAATTCTCCTTCTATCCTCCCTAGTCATTGTCCAACTCTCTGATGCGTAATAAGTGATTGCAAAGATCATAGCCTGTATCAGACGCACCCTAGTCTCCAGAGTGACACCACTGCTCTTCAGTACCCTGGAGAGGTCCCTAACAGCAGACTTTCCCATCGCAATACGTTTTTTGATTTCCTGGCTACTGGTGCCAAGAGTGTTGACCGTGGAGCCAAGCAGATTAAAGTTGTTAACAATCTAAATCTCTTCACCATCCTTCCTGATGCTGCCAATTGTTCCAGTGGTGAGGATCTTTGTCTTCTTGACATTAAGCTTCAATCCATACTGAAGGCTGCAGTCCTTGACCCTCTGCAGCAAGAATTTCAGGTCCTCCTCAGTTTCAGCAAGCAGGGTTGTGTCATCTGCATAACACAGATTTTAATAGAACTTCCACCAATCCTGATGCCACACTTCTTCTCATGGAGCCCAGCCTCTTGGATAATCTTTTCTGCACAGAGGTTGAAAAGTTATGAAGATAGGACACATCCCTGGCATACGCCTTTTGAACCCATGCACTGTTTCCTTGCTCTGTTCTGACAATTGCCTCTTAGTCCAAGTATAGCTTTCACATTAGAACAATCAAGTGTTCTGGGATTCCCATTTTCCTCAGAGTCAGCCACAGTTTGTTATGATCCACACAATCAAATGCCTTTGCATAGTCAATGAAACATACGTAGACATTCTTCTCCTATTCCCTGCTTTCAGCTAAGATCCATCTAACATCAGCTACAATATCCCTAGTACCACGACCCCTTCTAAAACCAGCCTGGACTTCCGGCAGTTCTCTGCTGATGTGCTGTTCTAGTCGTTTTTAAATAATCTTCAGTAGAACCTTGCTTGCATGTGAAATCAATGATATCATTCTATAGTTTCCACACTCTGTTGGGTCACCCTTCTTTGGAATGGGAACAAATATAGATCTTGTTCTCCAGATTTCTTGGCACAACTTGGTTGAGCACATCCAGGGCAGCATCTGTTAGCTGAAATATATCAACTGGTATACCATCTATTCCTGGGGTCTTACTTTTTGCTATTTCCTTCAAAGCAGCTTGAACTTCTTCCTTCATCACCATAGGCTCTTGCTCATATGTGATTTCATTAAATTGTTCTGTGTCTGCTGGTTCCCTTTGATACAGTGACTCAGTATATTCTTTCCATCTTTTAATACTTCCTGGATCATTTAATATTCTGTCTAAAGCATCCTTGATTATAGCAACTCGAGGTTATAATTTGTTCTTCAGTTCCTTGAGCTTAATAAATGCTGAGCGAGTTCGGCCCTGTGGATTTTCTGACTCCAGCTCCTTTCACATTTCATTGTAATATTTTGCTCTGTCATCCTGTGTTGCCCTTTGGAATCTTCTGTTCAGCTCTTTAGTATCTTGAATTCTTCCCTGTGCTTTGGCTTCTCTGCTCTCCAGTGCAATATTTAGAATTTCTTCTGACATCCATTTTGGTCTTTTCTTCCTTTTCTGTCTTTGTAATGACTGTCTGCACTCTTCCTTGATGATACATTTAACATCCTCCCACAACTCATCAGGTCTTCACTCATTAGTGTTTAAGGTCTCAAACCTGTTCCTGAGATGGTTCTGAAATTCAGGTGGGATGAACTCAAAGTCACATTTTGGTTCCCGTGGATTCGGTCTAATTTTTATCAGCTTCAGCTTGAACTTGCATATGAGCAGCTGGTGGTCTGTTCCACAATCAGCTCCTAGCCTTGTTTCCACAGCTGATATTGAGCTTCTCCAGCGGTTTTTTCTGCAGATATAATCAATCTGATTCCTATGCAT
>NW_006400113.1:108221-108683 GCF_000299155.1 Elephantulus edwardii
TTTTGACTCATGTACATTTAATTTGTTAGTTAAATTTGTGTCTTCTAGGCTGCAACACTTCCATGATACATCTTCAAGGATATGAACATGTACGGTTAAGCACATTTGATAACAGTGCATCTAAATTCCAAAATCAATCTCCATAATAGTGTATGTGTTTCCTATTGCCAAAGGGGCCCTTTAGAGTAGTGAAAGAAGATCTTTTCCCTGAAACCTACAGCGCCCCTTTTCAGCAAGAAGTAGCTAAGAGAATACGTTGTCCCCTTTTTCTTATGAATCAGGGTGGAGTCTCTCTCAGGGAGGAGTTATATGGAATGGCAAAGGACACAATGACAAAGGAGATTAATCAGAACTGGCTTTGACAAACACTGTGTCAATTGGACAATTAAAACAGACTTTCAAGGGGGGAAAAAAAGAATAACGAACTGGGGAGGAGGGTAGAGAAAACAGTGCAACAATGAA
>NW_006400113.1:108783-115321 GCF_000299155.1 Elephantulus edwardii
TCTGTTCCCAGCTTTTGCATTCCAGTCACCCATTATTATTAAAGCATCTTGACTGCATGTTTGATCGATCTCCAACTGTAAAAGTTGGTAGAAATCATCTATTTCTTCTTCTTTGGCTTTGGTTGTTGGTGCATATATCTGAATGATAGTGGTATTCACTGGACTTCCTTGTACGCGTATGGATATTATCCTGTCACTCACAATGTTGTACTTCAAGAAAGAACTAGAAATTACTTTTTTAACTAGGAAAGCAACTCCATTTTTCCTCGCCTTTTCATCTCCGGAGTAATATATTATATGATCATCTGACTCAAAATGCCACATGTTGGTTCATCTCATCTCTCCAATGCCTAGTATGTCAATATTTATGTGTTCCATTTCTTTCTTAACAATGTCCTTCCTAGATTCATGGTTCTCACATTCCATGTTCCAATCACTAGTGTCTGCTTACACCTGTTTCTCTTCCTTTGTATTTCCATACCTGAAAGCTCAGCCTCAGTTGTCCTTTCTGTTATCTACATGTGTTCTGTTGTGCATAGGGTTTTCGGAGGCCTGCTATTTCAGAAGTGGATGGCCAATCCTTCTTCCTAGTCTGTGTTAATCTGAATGTTCATATTACACATCTCAACATTAAGGTAACAAGAACCTTCAGCATGGGTCAATAGGCACCATCACGCTAGAAGGATAGCATTTTGAAGTTGTAAAATCATTTCATATTACTTGGATCCATAATCAACATAAAAAAATGTGTTGCACTGGGAATATCTGCTGTTAAGGAACTCTCTAAGATGCTAAGGAGCCACAATTTTAAAGACTAAGGTGCCCTTGATTCAAGTCATGACTTTTCAATTACTAACTACGCATCAGAAAGTTGGTCAATGACTAAGGATGATTGAAGAATTGAGGCCCTTTAAAAATAAAAACTCAGATATTTGAAATACAAGTTTATTCTGTTTCTAAATGAGAAGGAATGGGAATGACAGTAACAAACAAGACTTTACCAAGAAATATTGTGATGTGATTGTAGCTGTATTGTATTTGAAAATCAAGGAGGAAATTACCTTCCAATATAGCTAAATATGCAGGTTAAAAAAATGAAAGGGGTTTTTTAATTGCCACACTGATTCTGAAGTCCATTCATCTCCTTCAGCACCTCAATAGTATTTTCTTTGTACTTTAGTGAAAGTTTATAAAGAACTTGGATTTCCATTCATTCATTTTTGCACATTTTCCTCCCTGCCCCCCTCCCCTCAGTCCTCTTTTTTCTTTGGAAAAAAGTTCTCTTATTGTTATATAGTCTCCCCCCACCCCACCCCGGACAACTTTACTATGCAATTCATATTCTGGATTCTTGTCATGCCAATAATACTTAATCATATATTCCTTTTATACAGTTCTCTCCCTCGTCTGTTTAAATGCCATGTACATAATTTATCCCCTCTTTTATTAGTTCCCCCCAACACCCATATCAGTTCTGTACTATAATAATGGCATTATGCAGCATCTGTTATTTTGTGACTGAGATACTTCACATAGCAATAGTGTCCTCCAGGGTTGCCCATTTGGTATTTTATGAATCCATTGTTTTTCAGTGCTGCATAATATTCCATTGTGTGACTATACCACAGCTTCTATATCCACTCATTTGTTGATGGGCATTTGGGCTGTATCCAACTCTTTGCTATTGTGAACAAAGCAGTAATAAACATGGGTGTATATATATCTGCTTCAGTGGCAGTTCAGATTTCTTTGGATTATATTCCCAGTAGTACAACTAATGGGTCAAATGGTATATTTATATGAAACTTTTTGAGAAAGCGCTGAACTGCTTTCCATAGTGGAGTCACCAATTCATACTCCCACTAACAGTGAATAAGGGTTCCAGTTTATCCACAACCTTGCCAACATTTTTGTTGGCTGTTCTGTTAACTTTTGCTATTCTTACTGGGATGAGGCAATACCTCATCGTTGTTTAGATTTGCATTTCTCTTAGAGCTAGGGTGTGTTTTTTGCCATGCTTTCTTTTCATATCCTGTGCCCATTTTTCAATTGGGTTGTTTACCTTTATCTTGTTGTGGTGTATGAGTATTCTATAAATTCCAGATATAAGTCCCTTATAGACATGTCATTTGTTGTTGTTGTAATGTGCCATCGAGTCCATGTGACTCATAGTGACCCTATGTTCAAGAGACCTAAACCTGGCTCTATCCTGTGACAACCTCATTGTCTCCAACACAGCTGCTCCCAAGACCCCAGTCACTAAATCGATCCACCTCATTGACAGTCTGTCTCTTCTGTGCCATCCCTTCTCTCTCCCAAACATGATTTCCCTCTCCAAGGACTGGTCCCTCCTTGCAACATAACCAAAGTATGTCAGATGAAGCTTCAGAATCCATGTCTCCAAGGAGCCCAGCTTCACCCTCTCCAGGACAAGCCTCTTTGTTGTCCTAGGAGTCCATGATATACTCAATACTCTTGTCCAGCACCACAGCTCAAAGGCATCAATTCTCTTTGTAATATCCACAGTCACTGTCCAGTTCTCCGATGCATAGCATGCAACTGGGAAGACTATAGCCTGGATAAGGTGCACCTTAGTCTACAGCCTGATGTCACTGCTCTTCAGTAACTGCATTCTTTCCCTATGGAAATAGACTCTTGATTTCTTGTCTGTGGAGGCAAGTAAACGAAACTGTTAACTATCTCAATATCTTCACCATCCATGATGATGCTGCCAATTAGACCAGTAGTGAATTTGTTGATGAATCTTCTATAAGTCCTGATGCCACATTCCTCCTCGTACAGTCCAGCGTCTCGGATGATCTGTTCTACATACATATTGAAAATGTATGGAGACAAAATACATCCCTTCTTGATATTGAACCATGCAATGTGTCCTTGATCTGTTCTGACGGAGTGCTTTTTGGTCCAAATATAGTTTTTATATAAGCACAATCAAGTGTTCCGGGATTCCCATTCTTCTAAGAGTCAGCCACAGCTTGTTGTGATCCACACAGTCAAAAGGCTTTGCATAGTCAATGAAGCACAGATAGACATTCCTCTGGTATTCTCTACTTTGTGCCAAGATCCATTTATCATTACCTATAATATCCCCTAGCACCACAATCTCTCCTAAATGCAGCCTATACATCTGTTGACGTGTTTCTCCAGTCGGTTTTGGATAATTTTTAGCATAATCTTCCTTGCATGTGACATTAATTGTTTGTTGTTGTTATGTGCCGTCGAGTCGCTTGCAACTCATAGCGACCCTATGTGCAACAGCCCTACACTCTGCTCTGTCCTGTGTCAATTGTACTGCCTCCGACACACCCATTCCGATTACCCCAGTAACTGAATGAATCCCCCGCATAGAGGGCCTTCTCCTCCTGCGCTGTCCCTCCCCCTCCCAAGCATGATGTCCCTCTCCAAGGACCAGTCCCTTCTTACAACATATCCAAAGTACGTTAGACAGAGCCTCAGAATCCTTGCCTCCAAGGAACTGGCCGATTTAACCCTTTCCAGGATGAATCTGTTTGTTTTCCTAGCAGTCCATGGTACCCTCAATACTCTTCTGCAGCATCACAGCTCAAAGGAATCAATTCTCCCTCTATCCTCCTTAGTCCAACTCTCTGATGCATAACAAGTGAAAGCAAAGACCATGGCATGTATCAGACGCACCTTAGTCTCCAGATTGACACCATTGCTCTTCAGTACTTTGGAGAGGTCCCTAACAGCAGAATTTCCCATGAAAATGTGTCTTTTAATTTCCGGGCTACTGGTGCCAAGAGTGTTGACTGTGGAATCAAGCAAACTAAAACTGTGAACAATCTCAATCTCTTCACTATACATCCTGATGCTGCCAATTGGCCCAGTGGGGGAAACTTTGTCTTCTTGACATTGAGCCTCAGTTCATATTGGAGGTTCAGTCCTCGACCCTCTGCAGCAAGCATGTCAGGTCCTCCTCAGTTTCAGCAAGCAGGGTTGTGTCATCTGCATAACGCAGATTGTTGATTCTGCACTCTGTCAGGTTACCTTTCTCTGGAATGGGAACAATTATCGATCTCTTCCAGTCAGTTTTACAGCTGGCGGTCCTCCAGACTTCTTGGCACAACTTAGCATAAGCACATCCAGGGCAGTGTCTGTTTGTTGAAATATGTCACTCGGTATGCCATCAACTCCTAAGGCCTTATTTTTTTTGCCAATTCTTTCAGAGCAGTTTGACCTTCTAACTTCATACCCAAAGACATGTCATTACCGAGTATCTTATCCCTCTTTTTAACTTGTTGCAGAACTTTTGGGTGTATAGGGATTTGATTCTTAGAAGGTCTCAGGCATATATTTCATTCTGTCCTGTTTGTAGGTCTTTCAGGATGTTTGGAAGACTGTTTAAGTTGTGGATTAGTGCTTCTAGGAATCTTCTAAACTTTTCTCTAATGAAGTTTATAGTCCTTGGTTTTAGTTCTATGTCCTTGATCCACTTTGAGTTAAATTTTGTGTATAGGGTGGATCTTTTTTGCGTTTTCTTCAGATGCTTTTCAAATTTTGCTAACACCATTTGATAAAAAGACAGTTGTTTCCCCACTTAACTGATTTAATACCCTGTCAAAATCAGTTAATCATAGGTAGATGGGCTGATTACTGGATTCTCAATTCTATTCCACTGATCATGTGTCTGTCATTGTACCACACTGTCTTGACCACCATGGCAGTGTAGTAGGATTTGAAATCAGGGAGTGAGATGCATCCTACCATTTTCTCTTTTAAAGGAGTGTTTTGATAATCACTGGCGACAGCCGGAATGCTGCGCCAGCCTGAACGCCGCGCCAGCCACGAAGAGGCCCTGGAAGACCAACAGTCAGTCAGCCACCGAGGAACTATAGAGAAGCGAACACCCTGTGACCCCAGAGGAGCGACGACTACCGGCCACTGTGTGAACCCGCTGGAGCCCACGCCTGTGTGACCCCCAACACACAGGGTGCCGCTACATAAACCCCCAGCAGCGCCCAAGCCCCGCCCCCTACCTCGTAGTGGTAGTATCCAAGCCCTGTGCTCCTTTGCCCCCCTAGACGCCTGCATTCCCCCCCTTCCTTTCTCCTGTCAGATTAGTTCCATAGCAGCTGGGCAGGATGAAGGCTGACAGGATCCTGGCTGGGTTTACTGGGACATTGCTGATTACCTAGGAGAGCACCTAAGGGCATGCCTACTGGTGGGGAATTTGGCCAAGCTCTCCTGGGCTACACCAACTGCCCAAAAAGAGCCAGCCACTGCCTGGCTTCTGCAGACTCTGCAGACCAGCAAGAGGCTAGTGGGTGGGTGGGAATTTGACCTTGACTTTTCGGATCCTGTTGGTTCCAGGACTCTGCTGGAGCAGGGGCTGTTGTGTGAGGGCACCTGCGTAAGTGCCACAAGGCAGGGAACACCGAAAAAACCATTGGGTAGGAAATGGACAGCAGGAATTTGAGTAGCGACGCCAATCGTGAGCACATTGAGACAGCAGAGGTTTGAGCAAGGTCCCCCAAGTGTTTGACGTATCCTTGCCATCAGCCTAACCCTTTGCCTGCCTCACCCCATTTGGCTCCACACCAGTGCCTACATGTCTGGACAATCAACTTGCCTTTAATCGGGAGCACCTTAACCTGTCCTACCAACAAGAGATTGCCCTAGCAGGCTCTGAACTGACATTTCTCTGAAGTCAGAAATTCAGAGAATTGCACAAGTTCGGTAGCTGCCCAACTGATCTCAAGCGCACTGTCTTCAGATCAAGAACATATCAATGTCTTGAAGAAAGCAAACTATCCCACACAATACACAAGAGCAAAGTAAGATATCACACACAAAGGGCGACACAATATCAATGGATTTACTGAAGCCACAAAGTCTCACTGAACTTTCTGATACAGAATTTAGAGTGAATGAATATATCCAATGGATGAAAGACAAACTTGATGAATTACAGGATACTACAAGCAAAGACCAGGAGGAGCTCAAAAAAACAATGCAGAACATTGCAGAGAAAACAAAGGAGGCATTAGTGGCACCGAAAAAACAAGAATCCACCATTCAAAATATAAGTTCCAGTGTTTCAGAGGCTGTCAACATGATGGAGGGACATATGAGCAGAGTTGATGAGCTGGAACACAGAATCAGTTTAACTGAAGACAAAATTGTCACCACTGATGTGCTAGAGCAAAGAGAAGACTCAAAAAAGAAGGAAAAAGAAGAAAACCTAAGAATAAAGTGGGACACAATAAAGAAAAATAACATGCACATCATTGGAATCCCAGAAAAGGAAGAAGCAAGTAAAGGCACTGAAAAAGTTGTGGAAAAATTAGTAGAGGAAAACTTACCAGGCATAATGAAGAATGAGAGAATATGTATTCCGGAAGATCAGCGAACACCATATAGATTAGATCCCAAAAGAAAAACAACTAGGCATATCATAGTTAAATTTTCCAGAACCAAAGATAAGGAGAATCCTGAAAGCAGCAAGGGAGAAACAAAGAGTAACCTATAAGGGAGAACAGATAAGATTAAGTGCCGA
>NW_006400113.1:120473-124875 GCF_000299155.1 Elephantulus edwardii
TTTCCTATTGCCAAAGGGGCCCTTTAGAGTAGTGAGAGAAGATCTTCACCCTGAAACCTACAGCATCCCTTTTCAGCAGGAAGTAACTAAGAGAACACACCGTCCCATTTTCCTTATGAATCAGGGTGAAGTCTCTCTCAGGGAGTAGTGATAGGACATACTGACAAAGGAGATTAATCAGAACTGGCTTTGGCAAGCACTGTGGCAATTGGACAATTAAAACAGACTTTCAAGCGGGGGAGAAAGAAGAATGAACTGGGGGGGGGTAGAGAAAATAGTGCAACAATGAATAAATGAAAACCCAAAATCTCTGCAAATGTTCATTAAAATTAATGAAATTTAATAATTAAAAATTTTTTTTTAAAAAAGGAGTGTTTTGCTTTTGGTGGCCTCTTTTCCTTCCTAATGAAATTGGAGATTGCCTTTTCCATCTCGTAGAAGAATGAAATTGGTATTTGTATTGGGATCGCACTGAACGTGTAGACTACCTTTGGTTAGACTGTCATTTTCACAATATTGAGTCTTCCTATCCATGTGCAAGGTATATTTTTTCCATTTCTCCATGTCTTTTTGTTTCTTGTAGTAATGTTTTGTGATTTTCTTTAAATACATCCTTTGTGTTTCTTGTTAGATTTACTCCCAAGTTTTTAATTTTGTGATTAGATGTTGTGATGGGTATTATTTTTCTTAGCTCCAGTTCTACACTCTCTTTGCCACTGTAGAGAAATACAATTGATTTTTGGATGTTAGTCTTGTATCCTGCCATTTTGCTGAATTGATCAACTATGTCCAGTAGTTTTCTTGCTGAATATTTAGGATTTCTAAGTATAGTATCATATCATCTGCATATAGAGATAATCTTAACTCTTTGCCAATTTAGATACCTCTTATTTCCTTCTCTTGTCTTATTGCTACCACTAAGACTTCTAATACAATATTGAATAGGAGAGGTGATAGTGGGCATCCTTGTCTAGTTCCTGTTCTCAAAGGGAATGTCACTGAGAATAACACTCGCTCTTAGGTTTGCATATATACATTTTACTATGGTGAGGAAATTGCCCTCTAATCCTATATTACTGAGTGTTCTAATCAGATAAGGATTTTGTCAAAAGGCTTTTCTGCATCAATTGATAGGATCATGTGGTTCTTGTTCTTTGCTTTGTTAATGTGATGAATTACATTATTTTTCTTATGTTGAACCATCCTTGCATACCTGTTATGAATTCTACTTCATCATGGTGAATTGTTTTTTTGGTGTATTGCCCAGGATTTTATTCAGGATTTTTGCATCTATGTTCATCATGAGAGATATTGGCCTATAGTTTTCTATTTTGGTGGGGGTTTTACGTGGTTTTGGTATCAAGGATATGTTTGGTTCATACAATGAGTCTGGGAGAATTCCATCTTTTTCTATTTTCTGAAATAGTTTTTGTAGAATTGGCAGTTCTCTGAGTGTTTGATAAAATTCTCTTGTAAAACCATCTGGTTCAGGGCTGGAAGTTGTTTTATTACCTTTTCAATTTCTTCTTTTGTAATTGGTCTATTCTGGTGTTCAATTTTGGTTTGTGGCAGTTTAAGTAGGTTGTGATTTTCTAAGTATTTGTCTATTTTCTCTAGTTTTTCATATTTGTTTGCGTGTAGTTTTTCATTAATTGATTCCTTTGAGTTGTGGTGCTGGAGAACAGTACTGAAAATCCAATGGAGTGCCAAGAGAACAAACAATTACATTTTGGAAAAATGCAACCTGAGAGGTTTAATGTCACAGTATCATGGGCCAGTCCCTGGGAAACAATACCAGGTTTGGAAATTTGGAGGGTCAGTGAAAGAGAAGAGGATCCTCAATGAGATTAACTGACAATGAACACAATGAATGTGACAACCGGTTCAAAAAAGAGATGGTAATGATTGTACAGGACAGGGCAAGGTTCAGTATGAGTCATTCCTGGTTGACAGTACCGAACAACAACAACAAAGACTATGTCTGAATTCAAATCACATTTCTCCCTTTTCTGGACCCTACTTAGGTTTTTTGTTTAGTTTCCTCCCTAATGTCTAAGGTTTTATATTACTGTTTAATGGTAGTGTTTTCTGGTGAGAATAAATAAAGCCCCAAACCAAAATTACATGGAGAAAGGAGAGGTATCTCATGTATTGAGACTTTCATTATTCAACCTAATTTATCAAACCTGAAGATGGTCTATTCTGAATAAAGTACCTATGGTTCCCTAGTAGGAAGGAAATTATTTTCTGGGTTATATTACCAAAAACCAAATCTGAGGGTAAATAAGGTGGGTGGTTTTTGATCCTCCCTGCATAAAGTATATCATACATAATAAAAATAATTTACCAAGTAAGTGGTGTGCTTTGGCAAAAACTGTTGATATTTTACAGAATATTCTCATTGTAATGTCCCGTTCCCTCAAATTCAACTAAGTCAGCTCAACGTCATGACCATCTGAAATTATTGTAAATATTTGAAAAGAGGGTCTCCTGCCAGTGATGACTCCCATCACTACCGCGAACTTCCAGGCAATAAAAGTGCTGTAACTATGAACTTCTACTTCTTATATTCCAATATCACATTGGCTACTTGAAGGTTTACAACAATTAAATAACAACATGGAAAGGATGCTTAGGTTTAGGGGATAGAGACATTCAAGACTGGAGAATGTCAAAAGTAGTATGTAGGGTGTGTGCTTTGGCAGCATATATACTAATACTGGAACAAAAGAGAGATTAGCATGACCCCTGCACAAGGATGACACACAAATTCATGAAATGTTTCACATTTTTCATATTGGGGGGATATATAGTACTATGCTGGGACTACTACACACTCTGATTTTCCTCCTTTCTTTCTTTTGCTAGCTACCAGCTGACACAGATGATATTATTGATCACCTTCTGGCACAATTCTGTGTCTAGAGGCTCCAAATGATTTTTTTACTGTCTTGCCATCACAGTTCAGATGTTACCATACTATTTCCATTTCTGCTTTATGAATATTCTAAAAACAACATATTAAATCCTACAATCTAACTGATGCTAAATTTGCATACTCCTACTTTCTCCACTCTGATATAAAATGGAGATTCTCGTCTTTTTTCCTGTCGTTAGAAAAGGAGAAAGAAGAGACTCATGTTTTACAATTCTATATTCTGCAGTCTCACTAGCAGATAAATATGGTGTTGTGCATTCCAGAGTCCAGATGGCAGGGCTGGATTTAATCCCAAATTTATCATGGCAATGCTTAGGCAAGTCAGAGGAAGTAATACAGGATATTAAAAAAAAATCTAGTATGATAAATAAAGAAAAGTAGCGTGTTTTTAGCTCCGTTTCCTTTTGCTACATTGGTCTTCTAGCAACTTGTATTTTTTTTTTCTTAAATAACTTTTCAGAAATCAAAATTCAACAGTGAGAACAATTACGTTAATAATGCCAGGAAATTTATTTGCTTTGTTAAACTGAGCTTCAAAAGCATTTCAATAGAGCATACATTTGTGATTGCAAGTAATGACTATTCTTATACCCATTTAAAATGCTTATTACAGCTTATTATAAATGGGAAGTCTGAAATGCAGCACCATGGCTGCTCAATTTTAGGCCACAATTTTATGATGATTATATAAGATGTATTCATGTGTCAACAGAACTGCTTAACAATGCCCCAAATGGGATAGTTAGCTGTTCTGTTTTTCTGATGGCCAGAGTTCTGTGTTTTATAACATTAAGATATTGCTACAAGCAGAGAGCATTTTATTTGAAAATATTATTTCATAAAATGTACTATTTCGCAACCCTAGGCTCAGTTTAATTGCTACCATCTCAGAATAGAGGTGAAACATAAAATAAAAAAAAAAAAACAAACCAAAAAAAAACCTGGCCATAAATACTAAAAAATGTGAACTGGATACATGAATCCTGCTACTCTATTATGTAGCTGAACTATGCTTTTTGGCAGCTCGCAAATATAGAGGAGAGTGAAGATTAGAGAATTTCCCACTGCTGGAAGTTAAAGAGGAACCTTGAAGATACTGTCAATACTTTCGTTGCTCTGACGCCTCACAAGGAATAAGGAAGTACTTATAAAACATGAAATCTAGTAACTGGAAATGGAGAACATCTACCATAAATGTTAGCTTCTCTGGTCTCATCACCTTTGTGACAGGTAGAAAACAGCACTCTCCAGTGTGTTGTTGTTATTGTTGTTATGTGCCGTCGAGTCGTTTTCCACTAATAGCGACCCTATGCACAACAGCCCTAAACCCTGCTCTATCCTGCGCCAACCGCACTGCCTTTGCCACACCCATCCCAATTACCCCAGTCACCAAATCAATCCATCTCATAGAGGGTCTTCCCCTCCTGCGCTGTCCCTCCACCCTCCCAAGCATGATGTCCCTCT
>NW_006400113.1:126098-127164 GCF_000299155.1 Elephantulus edwardii
AGAACAATAACAAAAGAAAAAACCCATGCATGTGGAAGCTGAACAACACCTTGCTTGAACATGACTGGGTAGTAGAAGAAATAAAAAATGAAATTAAAAAGTTTCTTGAAACTTAATGACAAGGAAAACACCACTTACCAAAACCTCTGGGAAACAGCCAAAGCAGCAATCAGAGGTCAATTTATAGCAATAAGCAAACACATCAAAAGACAGGAAATACAGACTATGAACTCTCTAACCCAGTATCTCCAGCAAATTGTAAAAGAACAGCAAGAAAACCCAACACCGTTTAAAAAAACTGAAATTAAAAAAACTAGAGCAGAAATAAATGAAATAGAAAACAACAAAATAATTGAAACTATCAACAAAACTAGGAGCTGGTACTTTGAAAAGGTCAATAAAATCGATAAACCACTAGCAAAACCGACAAAAGAAAACAGGAAGAAGACACAAATAATCCGAATAACAGATGAATCAGGCAACATCACAACAGACCCAACTAAAATTAATAAACTAACATTAGAGTACTATGAAAAACTATACTCAAACAAATATGAAAATCTAGAGGAAATGGACAAATACTTAGAAAAACACAACCTACCTAAACTGACACAAAGCAAAACGGAACGTCTGAACAGACCCATTACAAAAGAAGAAATTGAAAAGGTAATACAACAACTTCCAACCAAGAAAAGCCCTGGACCAGATGGTCTTACTAGTGAATTTTATTAAACATTCAGAAAAGAACTGTTACCAATTCTATATAAATTATTTCAGAAAATAGAAGAACATGGAATCCTCTCAGATTCATTCTATGAATCAAACATATCTTTGATACCTAAGCCAGGAAAAGACACCACCAAAATAGAAAACTATAGGTCAATATCTCTCATGAACATTGATGCAAAAATCCTGAATAAAATACTGGCAAATAGAATCCAACGATACATCAAAGAAATAATTCACCATAACCAAGTGGGATTCATAACAGGTATACAAGGATGATTGAATATAGAAAAACAATCAATGTAATTCATCACATTAACAAGGCAAAGAACAAGATCCA
>NW_006400113.1:127264-137680 GCF_000299155.1 Elephantulus edwardii
TCCCGAGGGCCTGCCGGTTTTCCTGGGTACCTGAAAGAAGTCTCTTTGCTGTTATCCGAGGTGACCTTCCCCAGTGCGCAGCCTCTTTGCTGTTATCCGAGGTGACCTTCCCCAGTGCGCAGCTTCCCGTCTTCCCTTCTCCGGCTGGTTTTTCTGGGTACCTGAAAGAAGCCTCTTTGCTGTTATCCGAGGTGACCTTCCCCAGTGCGCAGCCTCTTTGCTGTTATCCAAGGTGACCTTCCCCAGTGCACAGCTTCCCGTCTTCCCTTCTCCGGCTGGTTTTTCTGGGTACCTGAAAGAAGCCTCTTTGCTGTTATCCGAGGTGACTTTCCCCAGTGCGCAGCCTCTTTGCTGTTATCCGAGGTGAACAGTATTTCCTCAATTCAACATATTTTTTTTTTTAGGTTTTACAATGGGCTTGAGCATGGGGCAGGCCGTGATTACTGCACAGGACAATGCAAAGATGTGATCCATTGTACGTGAGACATTGCTATGTACCAAACCTAACAACAACTAGCTGGGTCCCAGTCTAACCACTTCTGTGCTCATTATTTCATTCATATGCTCTCTATGCAGGCAGCAGACCTGTCTTGGTCAAGCATCTATTGTCAGGAAGCAGGATCATGTGGGAGGAAGCAATATATACATATTTTGCTAGAAAACTTAAACAAAAAAAATTCCCACTATATCCCTGAAGGATGATAGAGATCAATGACACACCTGTAACTTGTTCAAAGTATCAGTTTCTTATGAGGCTGAGCTAAAATCAAGGCCCAGATATCTTCACCCTACAGTCCACTGCACTGACAATGCTTAATAATCCAAAGGATAACTCTTCAGGCCAAATTTTCACTTGCAATGAAGTCATAAAAGCTTTTATCCAAACCCACTACAGATAAGGAGATATATCCACATTATTTACTTCTTTGTGCTTTGAATAAAAGTTTACAGAGAAACTAGCTTCCCATTCAATCATCATATGTTTTGTTTTGTGCCAGAAATACAGTCCCTGTGCTGTGTAACAGCACTCTTCCCGTATCTACTCTGTGATTCCTGTTTCCCTTCATCCTTCTATTTGTTTCTGCTTTCTGAGGTTATTTTTATTTTTTTAGGATTTTTCCTTGTACTTTAAAAACTGTCATTTGAGTGAAAGCTATAAAACAAATTAATTTTTCATTCAGTCATGCATACACATTCTATTCTACAACACTGATTTCAATACCTACAGCTGGGAGCTCTGGTGGCCAAAAGGTAAGAAACTGGGCTGCGATCTTAAAGGCTCGAGGTTCGAATCCACCAGCTACTCGATAGATGAGGGATGGGCAATATCCTCTCATGCAAATTATTACCTCTGAAAACCTGGTAAGCAAGTTAGCTATGAGTCGGATCAGACTTGATGGCAGACAATAGCAACAACAACCATCACAATGACATAGCACTTTGCATGCTTCTGCTCTGAAATTCTCATTTCTATGACTTTGTGTCTTCTCTTTTTTAAATGATACTGTACCAATTATCCTTATTGTGTATTGTTTTTATTTTCACTAATTTAAGATGTCTATCTACCTGTTACAATGTAGCTTTTGATTTCCTGGCTGCTACTGCCAACGGTGTTGGTTGTGGGTCCAAGCTAGATTAAATCAGTGACTACAATCTTTTCTCCATCAATCATGATGTTGCCTATTGGACTGGTAGTAAGGATTTTTGTTTTCTTGATAACGAGACATAATTAATATTCAAAGCTGTAGTCTTTGAAGTTCTGCAGCATGTGTTTTAAACCCTCCTCACTTTCAATAAGTAAGGTTGTGTTATCTACATAATGCAGATGGTGGATGAGTCTTTTTCTGATCCTGATACCATATTCTTTGTATAGTCTGGCTTCTTAAATAATTTGTTCTGCATACAGAATGAATAGGTATGGAGAAAGAATATAGCTCTGAAACACACCTTTCCTGATTTTAAACCAAGCAGTGTTCCCTTGCTCTGTTCATGCCATAGCTTCTTGGTTTAGGTATAAGTTTTGCATGAGCACAGTTAAATGTTAATGGAATTCCCATTCCTCTTAATGTTAGACTTAATTTGTTATGATCCAAATAGCCAGATGCCTTTGCATAGTGAATAAAACACCACCAGACATCCTTTTGGTGTTTTCCACTTTCACCCAAGATGGATCGGATATTAGCAGTAATTTCCAGTAGCCAGGAGATCAAAGACATATTGCATTGAAAAAGTCTGCTGTCAGGGAATTCACCAAAGTGCTGAGGAGCAATGATGTCAGTTTGAAGACTAAGGTGCACCAGGGGCAAATCATAATTTTTTCAATTACTTGCTATGTAGCTGAAACTTGGACAGTGAATAGAGTTGAAAGAAGAAGAATCGATGCCTTTGATGTACGATGCTGGATAAGAGTACAAACTATGCCACTGACTACCACAAGGACAAACAAGTTTTGGAAAATGTAGTCAGGGTGCTACATGGAGGCAAGTACAATGATATTTTGTCTCATATATTTTGGGTATGTTGTTAGAAGAGGAGCCAATCCTTTTCTAGGAAAAGGACATTATGCATAGAAAGGTGGAGGGTCAATTAAGGAAGGGAAGACCCTCATTGAGATGGACTGACACAGCGACTGTTGTGGCGGTCTCAAGTATGTCAGAGATGGTCAGGATGGCACAGGATAGGACAGGGTTCAGATCCATTGTTCATAAGGTTGTTATGAGATGTAGTCTTCTCAGCAGCACCTAACAACATCCACCAACACTGAGGAGAAAGATGGGCATTTCCTTCCTTTGCAATTCACTGCCTCTAAAAACTCACTGGAGGGTCAGCTATGAGTCAGTTCTGAGTTGACAGCACACAACAACAACAACATTACCTAATTAAAATATTAATCTCAACTGCTGTCAAGCTGATCCTAACTCACTGTGACCTTCCATAGGGTTTTCACATTTGTAAATAAAAATGGGAGGAGACTGCCCATCTTTCTCCCTTGGAGTTCAAACCACTGTGAACATGTAGTCTTTGGGCTGACAGTGTAGAATCAAGAGTTCCCTTCCCCTCTCTTTCCATTCTAGGTCACCATCAAATAGTTTCATAATGTCTATCCTTATTTTATGCAATGTGCTTGAGTATTTTCCATACTATTTCTCTATAATGAAAATAATCAACCAAATAAACAAAGACCCATTAAATCTACCACCAAATTTTGAGAAATTAGTTTGGAGAAACCCTCACAGCCTATACTGACAAATAAAGGATAAGTTTCAAGCAACTATCTGAGAAGTGAGGCACTTTATTCTTTCTGGTCTTAAGTTATGTATATCTTTTAAAAAAATGGAAGTGAGCAACTGTTAAATGACTCATCTTGCTCAGGTTGCCAAATTAAGACTCCATCTCATAGCTCCTATCACATTCTCTTCCTGCATTTTACTGTTAAAATTGTATTGCATCGAGAGAAGGCTGCTCTGCTCTGGCCTAGCAAACACTTGCACCTTTGATTTCAAATTTTCAAATGGTGTTTTTCATCAGGGAATTGAGCCTATTTGTCAACATTTTATATTAAACCATTATATGCTGTTTTTTAGTAAAATTCTTCCCTTCTATCACTATTCTCTCTGTTAGATGGCAATTTTTTTAATGTTAGAATCCATGTTTTGTATAATGCCAGTTACGCTTTGAATACATAATAAACCACCGTCACTGAGTAGATTCTGACTCAGACCAACCCTCTATAGGGATTCTGAGACTATGAATCTTTACAGGAAGAAACTACCCTCTTGTCTCCTCAAACTGTTGACATCTTGATTCACAGTCAAACAGTTAATATCACCAGTGCTCAACATATGTGTCGGGGAAAAACAAATGGACACTGTTGTTGCTGCTGTTTTCATGTGTGGCTGAGTTGGAATTGGCTATTGCTGACCCTCCAGATAGTTTCCTGAAGTTATGCAATGCACTGGAAGAGTCTGCCCATCTTTGCTCCGTGAATCAGGTAAATTTTAACCACGAAACCACTGAAACTTTCTTTATGAACATTGTTTGTTGTTGTTGTTATGTGCCGTCGAGTCGCCTGCGACTCATAGCGAACCTATGTACAACAGCCCTAAACTCTGCTCTGTCCTGTGCCAATTGCACTGTCTCTGATACTCCCATCCCAATTATCCCAGTCACTGAATCAATCCACCTCATAGAGGGCCTTCCTCTCCTGCGCTGTCCCTCCACCCTCCCAAGCATGATGTCCCTCTCTAAGGACCGGTTTCTCCTCACAACATGTCCAAAGTATGTTAGACAGAGCCTCAGAATCCTTGCCTCCAAGGAGCCACCCGGTTTAACCCTTTCCAGGTCAAATCTGTTTGCTTTCCTAGCAGTCCATGGTATTCTCAATACTCTTCTCCAGCACCACAGCTCAAAGCATCAATTCTCCTTCTATCCTCCTTGGTCATTGTCCAACTCTCTGATGCATAACAGGTGATTGCGAAGACCATGGCCTGTATCAGACGCACCTTAGTCTCCAAAGACATACCATTGCTCTTCACTTTGGAGAGGTCCCTAACAGCAGACTTTCCCATGGCAATGCGCCTTTTAATTTCCTGGCTGCTGGTGCCAAGACTGTTGACTATGGAGCCAAGCACACTAAAGCTGTGTACAATCTCAATCTCTTCACCATCCATCCTGATGCTGCCAATTGGTCCAGTGGTGAGAATCCTTGTCTTCTTGACATTGAGCCTCAATCCATATTGTAGGCTGCAGTCTTTGACACTCTGCAGCAGGCGCTTCAGGTCCTCTTCAGTTTCAGCAAGCAGGGTTGTGTCATCCGCATAACACAGATTATTGATAAATCGTCCACCAATCTTGACCCCACATTTCTCCTCATAGAGCCCAGCCTCCCGGATAATCTGTTCTGCGTATAGGTTGAAAAGGTATGGAGATAGGATGCATCCCTGGCATACGCCCTTCCCAATTTTGAACCACGCAGTGTTCCCTTGCTCTGTTCTGACGACTGCCTCCTGGTCCAAGTATAAGTTTCGCATTAGAACGATCAAGTGTTCTGGGATTCCCATTCTTCTCAGAGTCAGCCACAGTTTGTTATGATCTACATAGTCAAATGCCTTTGCATAGTCAATGAAACACAGATAAACATTCCTCTGGTATTCCCTGCTTTCAGCCAAGATCCATCTAACATCAGCTACAATATCTCTAGTATCATGACCCCTTCTGAAACATTACACAAAGAAAATACTGAAAGGACATCAGACTTCCAAACTACTCAGCCACTATTCCATAGGTTTCACCTCCTGGAAAGACTATGCCTTCTTGTTCAGTCTTTGCACTATTCTTCCTTCTGACTAGCATATCATTCTTTCCTTTCTATCCCATAGGTTCCTGGGCCTTACTGATAAGACAGAGTACCTAAATCTTCCCTTACCTTAGAAAGACAGCCTATATGCATTCTCTAGATCTCCAACTTAACAACTAGTTTGATCAGGATAGAATTTTAACATAGTGTCTAGCATAAATAGTATTTGCTCACAAAGCATTTTTGCAATCATGCATGAATGGAAAAAAATCTCTCAAATGGGCTGGGAAAAAGCCCAAACAGAATAAAACCAAAACGACCAAGTCCACTGCTGTCAAGTTAACCTCAACACAAAACCAGAAAAGAACCTACAGAACAAATGAAATCTGTAATCTCTAATGAAATGATTCAGCTAGTGGATCTGAACTTCCACTCTTTTGTTTAGCAGCCAAGAGTCACTATTTAATAATTTAACCACTATACCACCAAAACATCTTAAACTGAAATCTGTAATCTTTGCTGAAAGAGTGTACACATCTTTATCCCATGGTTCAGGTAGTGGATCTGAAATTCCATGCTACTGGTTAGCAGCCAAGAGTGACTATTTAACAATTTAACCACTGTACCACCAACACACCTTAAACTAGATTAAGCCCAACCTAATGACTCAGTCATCTGGGTAACTGACAGGTGGATCAACCATAGCTTATGTTGTCACATAAAACTTAATGTTACCAAGCAATATCCGTTTTCTCTGACTTTTCTTGGATTCCTAGGAAAAGAAGAAATATATTAAGGGCAGGGAAGTGTGCAGACAGAAGAAATAAAAAAAAAACAAAGAAATCATCTACTGTATCTTTTTTAAAATATAAGGTTGGATACACACACAGAGTTAAGGCATTCTATTGTATAATAAATATGCTAAGAAATTTCTACTTTAAAAATGTGAGAGATAATGATTCAAACACCAACAGTAATCAATACAGTTCACTGATGGAAAAAGTAGAAATTTTCTTCTGCATCAAGCATCCAATTAGAAGGAACATAAGATAATGTAGGAGACTATGATGCATCAGAGAGTTGGACAAAGACTAGAGGGGATAGAAGGATAATTGATGTCTTTGAGCTGTGGCATCGGAAAAGAGTATTGAATATACCATGGACTGCTAGGAAAACGAACAGATTAATTCTGGAGAAGGTTAAACCAGGCTGCTCCTTGGAGGCAAAGATTCCGAAGCTTCGTATGACATACTCTGGACATGTTGCAAAAGGTACCAGTCCTTGGAGAAGAACGTCATGCTTGGGAGTGCGGAAAGAGCGCAGAAGAGGAAGGGACTCTATGAGGTGGACTGATTCAGTGACTGGGGTAATCGGGGTAGGTGTGTTGGAGACAGTGAGAATGACACAGGATAGAGCAGGGTTTATGGCTGCTGTACATAGGGTCACTATGAGTTGCAGGCAACTTGACGGCACATAACAACAACAAGCACATGTAAATTTTAATAAGAAATGCATTTATTCAGCTCCACTATTGGCAACTTAAAACTTTAACCCTTCACATTCTTATAAGATTCCTAATTTTAGAAGTGGACCCAGGATCTATGTAAATCAAATGAGTTTAAAATAGAGTTCTGCTTCCCTGTCACTTGAAATAAGCTGTCATTTTCTTAACTTTCCAGAAAAAAAAATCTTTAAGAAGATATCCTAATTTTTTGTTCTTAAGTACAATCAATGTAGGCCTAACCTCAGTCGCAAACTTACCAAAGTTAAACAAATTTAAGAAGCTTGAACTACAGGATAACAGAATCTCAGGGGGCCTATAAGTTTTGGCAGAAAAGTGTCAGAACCTCACGCATCTAAATTTAAGTGGCAACAAAATTAAAGACCTCAGCACAATAGAGTCACTGAAAAAGTTAGAAAACCTCAAGAGCTTAGACCTTTTCAATTGTGAGGTAACCAACCTGACCGACTACCGAGAAAATGTGTTCAAGCTCCTCCCACAACTCACATATCTCGATGGCTATGACCAGGATGACAAGGAAGCATCTGACTCGGATGCTGAGGGCTACGTGGAGGGCCTGGACGACGACGAGGATGAGGAAGAAGATGATGAAGATGCTCAGGTAGTGGAAGACGAGGAAGATGAGGATGAGGAGGAGGAAGGTGAAGAGGAAGATGTGAGCAGAGAGGAGCAGGAAAATATGAGCGGGGAGGAGGAGGAAGATGAAGAAGGTTATAATGATGGGGAAGTCGACGACGAGGAAGATAAAGATCTTGGAGAAGAAGAAAGGGGTCAGAAGCGAAAACTAGAGCCTGACGATGAGGGAGAAAACGATGACTAAGCGGAATAACCTATTTTGAAAATTCCTATTGTGATTTGACTGTTTTTACCCATACCCTCTCCCCCAAATCCCGCCCCCCAATACTTATTTTATTTCTGATTGTAACGTTGCTGTGGGAACAAGAGGGGAAAAGTGTACTGGGGGTTGTGGGGGGAGGGAGGGTGGGAGGGGGTGGAATAAAATACTATTTTTACTGCCAAAAAAAAAAAAAAAAGAATAGATCATAATTTGTCACTAACCTTGCAGTAGAGCTGATAACTCAAGAAAGTATTTGATAACTAATTAAACTCAGTTAATGCAAAAAAAAAAAAAACAAACCAAAAAAAAACCACCAAAACAACCAAAACCAAAACCTAAAAAAAACACTTAAAGCAAAAGAAAAATAATGCATTTCTCCTTTTTGTTGTGAACAATATTGATTATCAGACCTTGGCTGAAAGTAGAGAGTAACAGAAGAATGTCTACTTGTGTTTTACTTCATGTAAAAGCTTTTCCTCTGTGGATCATAATAAATTATGGCTGATTACTAAGAATGAGAATCCTAGAACGTTTAATTGTGGTCACACAAAATATATGCCTAGCCCTGTGTGCTGAAGCTGTGAACTACCATCTGAAGCTGCGATATGAATAGAGCCAAGAACACTGCACGGTTTAAGATCAGGAAAAGTGTACATCAGGGCTGTATTCCTTCTCTACAGCAATTCAATCTGCCTGCAGAACAAATCACTTAAGAAGCTGAACTATATGAAGAAGAACATGGCATTAGGATTGGAGGAAGACTCAAAAGCAACCTGCCTTTTGTTTGCTTTTTTTAAAAAAAGTATATGATATAACTTGCTTTCTGAAAGTGAGGAGGACTTAAAACACTTGCTGCAAAAGATCAGAGATTACAGTCTTTGATATGGCTTACATCTTAATATCAAGAAAACAAAAATCATCATCACTAGCTACAGGACAAAGATCGTAATCAATTGTGATTTATGACCTCTGAAAACCTGCTGGAGGGTCAGCTATGAGTCAGTTCCAAGTCAACAGCAAACAACAACAATTTTTCAAGGCAAAAAAACTAGGAAAAGAGGGATAGATAATGAATACCACATTGGAACAGATGAAGGAAAGAACTGTTTAAAAGGAATATGAGCATGCTTTATTTGTATAATAATAGTCCAGAATGAGAGGTGCATAGCAAAGTGGACTAAGGGAGGGGTTAGGGAGAGTATAGAGGACACTGTGCAACAGTGAATGAATATTTTTTTAAAAAAAGAAAAAGAAAGTGAACTGAGGGAGACTAGGAAAAAGGGGGTAAAATGTGCAACGAGTGAATGAAAACCCAACTTTTCTGTAAACTTTTGTTAAAATCACAATTTAAAAACAGTTCAAAAGCAGTATATGATATTTGATTATCATTAAGAGTTAGGAATGAAAGTTGCAGAGTGGAGTATACTTGGGGTGGTGGGGAAGGGATGTCAGGGGATTGTATACCAATGAAGGAATTTTTCTTTTGAAAGAGAAGAGTGAACTGGGGGTGGGGGGAGTGGGCAGGGAGAAAAGTGCAACAATGAATTAATGGAAATCCAAAATCTCTGTAAATGTTCATTAAAATTAATAATAATAAAAAAAAGAGGCTGAAGAAGAGTGGATCACTGTCACTAAGCAGATTAGCAAAGGCAGTAGGCAAATTTGAATGAGGAAAACACATTATCAGTGAATCAGCTGAATGATGAAGGACCTATTCTTACGTACACTTTTACAAGTATGCTTTGACACACCATGGAACTCAAAGACACATGAAGCCTAACCTTCCCTAAATACGTATTATATTGTTCTTATTCTGTGCTGTCAAATTGCCTGCAACTCACAGTGACCTTATATACAACAGTTCTGATGCCTGCCCTGTCTTGACCCAGTCTTACTGACTCCACACACCTATCTCTATTCCCCAGTTACTGTGTCAATTCATCTCTTCTGGGGTCTTCCTCTCCTGTGCTGTCCCCCCACCCTTCCGAGCATGATGTCTTATTATATAAGCTTCTAATTTTTTAGTTATTTTAGTTCTAATAAAAAGAGACAGGATTTTCCAAACTACTGCACAGCAAAGAAAATTACACTTTCAGGAATACAGAAATGTTCCTGCTAGAAAACTATTTGGATGTCTGGCTTAATTGCTGAATTTAGTGAAGGGTACAGTGAAGGAAGTTGATGAAGAGATTCTAGCCAAATCCACTCACTTGCATTCTGGAGATATTAAAGATGGGGGCTTGTAAATACCCGCATTTTTTAAAATTACTTAAAGAATCAGAGAACTGTGTGATAAATTCAAAAGGTCCAGAACTTAAGATTCTACCAAGGGATTCTGAATTTAAGTTAAATTAATGAAGGTATTTACAAAGAATGGAGGATATGATAAAATTAGCTAAGATAAAAATTTTCATTTAAAAAAGATCAATATTGTGACTAAATGTCTTATTAATTATATAAGTGTATCCTCTTTAGGCTAGCTTACTCTAGAAAAATATAAAAGTATATCATATGCACAGATGACAAAGGGTTTAAATTCATGCTTTTCAAAGGCATATGAGGAAAAGAGCTCATAGAGTAAAAACGACAAATACGATGAGAAAAGGAAACAAAACAAAACAAAAAACCAAAAAAAATTTGTACAGGCCAATAAGAAAACATTAATAGAAAGGCACAAAATCAAAGAAGAAAGATGATCTCAAATCTTTTTTACTGTCTTGAAGACTGAAAGGAAATGTTTTCATTCCTCAGAAGAAAGTC
>NW_006400113.1:137880-146171 GCF_000299155.1 Elephantulus edwardii
CATAAGACCAACTTTTAAGAACTAAATGCTCTCCTCTAAGATTAGGAAAAAAGGCAAAGATGATTTCTTTCCACTTATATTCAATTCTCTACTAGATTTTAGTCAGTGTAATAAGCAAAGAAAAAGAAACAAAAAACACCCAAACTGGAAAGGGAGAATAAAAATTAAATTAGTAGATAACAAGATTCTTATAATGGTAACTTATTGAATAAGAATGAATTAATTCCCAAAAGGCAAAGATCAATCATATCATTTACCTATTCTCCCAGTTCCAACACTAGTCACCCATAAGGTGCCCCCCTCCCTACTCCTTCTCTCAATTTCTCTCAAGAGTTATGTCATAAAAATAACAATTAAAAAATATGTGGGGGGGAGGAAGTCAGAACTTGCAAGTAAAAAATATACTATTCCTGGATTCATTAATTCACTAAGAGCACTCACAGAACTATTGAAGAATGGAAAGAAATAAGAACCATCATGAAGAAGAGCTGTATGGGCAACATCTGGAGAGGTTTCCAATTTGGAGGTTTTCTGTCTCAGAGAAGGCACATCACCCTCCACTGCTGATCAAGGTCTCTGAGCTTTCCCCTTCCAGACTTTTACTGGTCAGTTCACTTGACAGGCTCAATCATATCTCTTGAGGTTAGCTGATGTCAACCTCCTTGGTGGAAACATTTCTGGTCCTGCTTGCCAGCACAAATTCTCAGATGTGGTCTAGAAATCCCTAACCAAGGTACCACAGTTACCCCAAGGGTTATTTCCCCAGACTCAAGGTCAAAGGTCAAGGTCAAGATCACCTTCTTTTCAGTAAATCCTTTCTATCATTTCTATAGAAAATCCAGAATGAAAAAAAATCATGAGAACTAATAACGGAAAACAGTAAGGGAGGTTTGGTGGCCTAGTGAGAAGAAACTGTGCAACAATACCAAAGTCATACAGTTTTAGGCCATCAGCTGCTTTGCTGGAGAAGGATGGACAATCTCCTCCTATGCGATTAACTGCCTCTGAAACCCTGCTGGAGGGTCAGCTATGGGTAGATTCCAACTCTCTAGCAACACCAACATGGCAGAATTCAAAACACCTCATAGAAAAGCAATTATATATATCTATATCTATATATCTATATATCTATATCTATATCTATATCTATATCTATCTCTATCTCTATCTCTATCTATATCTATATATACACACACACTATACTTTTTTATGAACAACCACAAAGTAAAAGTAAAAATATTACTTATAATATAAAACATTTTAGATTCAGTGCATCCCAGTTAAAATCACACATTAAAATTCAGACATTGGAAAACCAATCCTAAGTTAATACAGAAATTAATTTAGATTAATATAAATACCTTTGCAAAAACACAAAACTGTAGGATTTATATTACCTAATTTTACTGACTTATAAAACTATAGTAATCAACAATGTGGTTTTGTTCAAAGGACAAACACATTGGGTAACCGAATAGAGTAAGAAGTCTGGAAGCAGACTCACATATACACGGCAAACTGATTTCCAAAAAGATATAAATGAACAGGGTGTCTGAACCCTTGAAAATGGGCTTTTCTAGCCATTGCGCTAGACCCCATTGTGGGGGCATGTTCTCTAGCTACCTTAACTGTAGAAACATAGTCTTGCAAATCATCAAGAAAGAGAGAGCTTTCCACACTTTAAAAGGCAATAATGGTGTTGGAGAGGGGGTGAAAATATTGGCCCTGCTGTGATGAGACTGTGACAAGGTGTATCCAGAGAAACTCTGGAGATAAAGGTCATAATTAAAGTTTATTTCCTCCTTGATGACTGAGGAAGGCAGAGGCTTCTTGCATTTGTGCTGCTGAACTGAACCTGGATTTTCACTACTTGAGAAATTGTGCTTTGTTAATCTGGACTAAACCTAGACTTGAATTGCAAACTATACTTTGCCTTCACCACCGTGCAACTTTCTCTAATAAATAATGAAATCATAGCTAACTAACTAACTAACTAACTAACTAACTAATTTCTCAAATAAATTCCACAACTGTGAGTCTTAAACATCAGATGCAATGATTAATTCAGTGCAGGAGCATGTGAGGTGGCATGTCTATGTATGTATGGAGTTATGGATAATATTGATGGAGACACTACCCTTTCATGAAGCAAGTAGAAGTGAGACTTGGCCACCCCCAAGTTGCACCTATTCCTTTCACAACGAGTGAAATGATAGGTTTGTCTTTTATTTTTTTAAAAAAAATAGCTTGTAATAACTACACAACCATGTGCAAAAGAAAAAGCTATCAATCAATACCTTCAACCACATAAAAAAATCAACTCAAAAGGATTATGAATCTAACAGCAAAACTTTAACCTATGATGTTGTTGTTGTTATGTGCTGTCGAGTCCCTTGTAACTCATAGTGACGCTATGTACAAGAGCTTTAAACCCTGCTCTATCCTGTACCAACCTTACTGTCTCTAACACACCTACTCCTACTACCCCAATCACTGAATTGATCCATCTCACCAAGGGTCTTCCTCTCCTGAACTGTCTCTCCACTCTCCTCTTCAAGGACTGGTCTCTCCTGGCAACATGCCCAAAGTATGTCAGATGAAGCTTCAGAATCCTTGACTCCAAGGGGCAGCCCAGCTTCTCCCTCTCTAGGACAAACCTGTTTGTTCTATTAGCAGTCCATGGTAGATTCAACACTCTTCACCAGCACCACAGCTCAAAGGCATCAATTCTCTTTCTATCATCCCTATTCACTGTCCAGCTCTCTGATGCATAGCATGCAATCTGTGAAGACTACAGCCCGGATCAGGTGCACCTTAGTCTCCAGTCTGATGTTGCTTGCTCTTAAGTACTCTGGAGAGGTCCCTGACAGCTGCTTTCCCAGTGTAATTCCTCTCTTGAATTTCCTGGCTGCTGGTACCAAGAGTGTTGACTGTGGAGTGAAGCAAACTAAAAATGTTAGATATCTCAATCACTATACCATCCATACTGATACTGTCAACTGGTCCAGTGATGAGAATCTTTGTTTTCTTAATGTTGAGCTTCAATCTATATTGAAGGCTGCAATCCTTGACCTTCTGCAGCACCTTTAGAATATTATCTGGAGAAAAATATTTATGATATTGGGATAGGCATTATTTCTTAAATATAACACCAAAAGTATATATTGTAAAAAAATGAACTAAACTTCTAAATACTAAGGACACCGTAAAGTAAACAGAAAGCCCTACTAGCCTAGTGAGTACAGAGTTTTGCTGCCAGCCTAAAGGCAGGAGGATTTTAATCCAACAGCTGGTTCTAGGGAGAAAGATGGGGAATCTCCTCCAATGTGACTTACATCCTCTGCAAACCTTCTGGAAGGTCTGCTATGAATTGGTTCTGACTCAGTGACAATGAGTTTGAGTTTATTAAGTTAGTGAAAAGGTAAGTGATAGCTAAGGGAAAATACTTGCAAAGTACCTAGACACACATCACACTCTCAAAAATAATTTTTTAAACACATTTTAATGGTAAGATTTGAGTAATTTTTACAGATAGCAAATAAACACATGAAGAGATGTTCAACATTATTAGTTATTAAAAAAACTCAGATGGCAAATGAACACATGAAGAAATGTTCAAAATCCCTGGCTCTAAGAGATGCAAATCAAAACAACCATGAGTACCATCACCCCAGTAAGAATATCAAATTCAACAGAACAGCAAATGCTGGCGAGGTTGTAAAGAAACTGGAACCCTTATTCACTGTCAGTGGGAGTATAAAATGGTGCAACCTCTATGGAAGGCTGTATGGCGCGTTCTCAGAAAGTTGCAAATAGAAACACCAGCAATTCACTACTGGGAATTTCCCCTAAAGAAACCATAACTGCCACCCAAGAACACATACACACACCCATATTTATTGCGGCTTTGTTTGCAAATAGCAAAGAGCTGGAAACAACCCAACTGCCCATCAACAAATGAATGGGTAGAGAAGCTCTGGTATATTCACACCATGGAATACTATGCAGCATTGAAAAACAGGGAACTCATGAAATATGCAAAATGGATGACCCTGGAAGACATTATGCTGAGTGAAATATCTCAGTCACAAAAGGACAAATATTGCATAGGGCCACTGTTGTAAAACAGGACTGACTTCGGGGCTGGGGGGAGACTGAGAAAGATGGGATAAATAATGTATATTGCACTGAAACAAATGAGGGAGAAAACTGTTTAAAAGGGATATGTGATTAGGTATTTTTGTCATGACGGGAGTCTAGAACGAAGGCTGCATAGTGGAGTGGACCTGGGGAGAGGGATTGTAAAACAATGAAAGAATTTTTCTTTTACTTTTCAAAGAGAAGAGTGTACTGGAAGCGGGAGGGGTGAGCAGGGAGAAAAGGGCAACAATGAATGAATAGTAATCCAAAGTCACTGTAAATTTTCACGGAAATTAATATTAAATTTTTTTTTTTAAATCATAAAGAAATATCAGTATACACCTTTTAGAAAAGCCAACATTTAATACACTGGCCATATCAATTGTTGGTGAGAATATAGAAGAATTGGTGCACTCTAACTGCTTGTTGGGAATGTCAAATGGAAGAGCAACTTCTGAAAACAGTTTGGTAGCTTTGTAAAAAAGTTATATAACTATCATGTGGCCTAGTCTTTCTCCTAAAACTTAAAAAAAATGAAAAATATTTCTCATATAAAAATTTGTTCCCAGCTTTCTCAAAAAGTGGCAAATAGAAATATCATTTGATCCAGCAACTCCACTACTGGGAATTTGCCCTAAAGAAACCATAACTGCCACCCAAGCAGATATGTGCACATCTAAGTTTACTGTGGCTTTGTTCACAATAGCAAAGAGCTGGGAACAACCCAAGTGCCCATCAACAAATGAATGGATAGAGAAGCTCTGGTATAGTCACACAATGGAATACTATGCAGCACTGAAAAACAAGGAACTCATGAAATATGTGAAATGGATGACCCTGGAAGACATTATGCTGAGTGAAATATCTCAGTCATAAAATGACGAATATTGCATAGGGCCACTGTTGTAAAACGGGACTGACATCGGGGTTGAGGTAAGACAGAAAAGGAGGGGAGAAATTATGTATATTGCATTGAAACAGATAAGAGAGAAGACTGTTTAAAAGGGATATATGATCGGAAATACTTGTCAATAGACAAGTCCAGAATGAAGGCTATATAGTGGAGTGGACGTGGGGGGAAGGATTACATAACAATGAAAGAGTTTTTCTTTTTCTTTTCAAGAAGAAGAGTTAATTGGGGGGGAGGAGTGGACAGGGAGCAAAGTGCAACAGTGAATGACTGGAAACCCTAAGTCTCTGTAAACTTTCATTAAAATTAATTAAAAAAAAATCGTGCCCAAATTATTTATACCTAGAAATAATTCACCTGCCTATCAACAGAGAAAGCTACTGGATGGAACATTACTCAGCAAAAAAAGGAAAGGAAAAGTGCAACAGTATCAATGAATCTTAAAACAACTTTTCTGGGTTAAAGAAGCAAAAGGCTAAAATTCTATATTATTGATATCCAGACATATAAAATTCCAGAAAATGTAAAATAATTTAAATAGCATGGAATAGCTGTTGTCACATTCACAAAATTTTTGTCAGTTTTGATATGTTAATGGTTATTTCATCAAGCTAAACTCAGTAAGTTTTTAGGGAGTTCTAAATTACAGATCTAGATGTCTGAAAAGCACACCAAAAATGAAAAATCCTACCTTGATTTGTGCAAAGGGTCTTTCATAACCTCCAACATAGAGAAGGCCAACATTCTGAGGAAGTAACCTTAAAAAAGAAAAAAAAATCATTTGTATACTTCTCCATAAGTGTAAAGAAAAATTAGCATGAAGAGATTAATTGCTGTTGAACAGGTTGAGACTCATGGTGACCCTCTGAAGAGCACTGTGATCCCAAAGGCATTTGCTGTCTGATTTTCTTGAACAGAATCACGAAGTCTTCATTCTGGGTGGGCTTCAACCTTCAACTTTTCAATTAGGACCTAAGTGCATTAACTTATTGCACTATCCAGGGACTCTATAAAGAATAGACACTGTAAAAAGATTAATTTCTATGCAATTGTAGTTTTCTGTGTATTATAAGATGGTAACAAAGAAATAGCTGTGGGTGAGGAATTGCTGCTGATCCACAGGCACGTGGTTTGAACCCACTACTCTGTGGGACAAAAATGGACAATATCCTCCCATGCAATTTACAACCTCTGAAAATCTGATGGAGGGTCAGCTATTATGAGCTGGCTCCAACCAGACAACACATAACAACAACATCTGGGTTAAAGAAAGCATTTTTTTTAGATTTCATGATAATTTTATTTTTTATTTATATTTTTAATTTTTAAATTTTTATTACTTTTTAAAGATTCAATGGGGACTTGTAAAGACACAGTGGTAAATAGGTATACATAGATCAATAGTAATTACATAAAACAATGTGTATGAATGATTGTATGAAACAATGTAAATAAAAGCTTGTATAAAACAATGTACATGAATGAAATACAATGTAAATAAATTGTATGGAAACAAAATTTCTCCCTTTTTCATTTTTCACAGCTTATTCTTGCCATTTAATCTTCCCCCACTCATTTATTGTTGCATATCTTCCGCCCTGCCCACCCTTCTAGTTCATTTTTCTCTTTGAAAAGAAAAAAAAAACCAACACAATATTTCATAGTTAAACAACCCTCCCAAGTCCACAGTCCCCTTTACTATACATTTCTTTTTCTGTAATCTTGTCATGAAAATAATACCTAATATAAAGAAAGCATTTTATGAGAATGAAAACTTAAATGTAGAATACTACATATGAGCTATTTTACCAAAATAACAACATAGTCAACTAAGTTAAACCAGAAATCTAAATCCATTGCCATCAAGTCCTTTCTGACTCAGGGCAATCCTCCTACTGGATTTGAACCCTTGACCTTTCGGTTAGTACTCCATATTAATAAATGGAGACACAACCTTAGTCTTAATATTGTTATACATTAAAAAAGGGACGAATAACTGTCTGTTCTCTTGACCACTAGGACTTTCCCCAGAATCTAATTAGTTAAAACTAACCATCTTTTATGCCACGCATCTCTCTAGGATGCCCTTAAATTCAACTACATGAATCTGAGAAAGGAAAGTGAAGTACACATAGAAAGTGAAGTAAAGTCTTTTCTTTACAAACTCAATAAAATAGGAAATCCTCAGTATGCCATAGTAGTCATCAGAACATTATATCCATTTCTTTTAAATTTAGTTAGCAACTTCAAAAATCTCAATTATTCATTTCTTCATAGTTTTATGGTCTTGAAATTGGAAATGTCCCTGGTACTCCATAGTGTCTTATCATCCTTGTCACCAGGTGGCAGTTGGTAAGGCAATGTTTTTATTACCTTTGATCTGACACCTAGTGAGACCAGATAAAGGAGAACTGGTGGCCCTGTGGCAAGGAGCTACATTGCCAACCAAAAGGGAATAAGTTTGGATCTACCTGCTACTCTGTGAGAAAAAGGTTGGCAATCTCCTCTCATGTAATTTACTGCCTCTGAAAACCCACTAGAGAGTCTGTTCTAGCTCGATGGCACACAATAACAAGAACAGGATTTAAAAGGAGAACTCTAATAGTAGTAGATAATGAGTTGCTCTGGCACAACAAAGGTAGGCATGTAAAATCTACTAACTGCTCTGAGGAATAAAGATGTGCAGGAAATTTCCTTTCACACTGAAAATCAATCAAAGGCCAGTTATAAGTTGGTTCCAACTCAAAGGTAATCAGTTTAGTTAAAGATTACAAAAAGGAATTCTGGTGATTTAGTAGGAAGTTCTGATGGCATCCTCATAAAGACACTATGCTACTTTATGAAAAGTCCATACCTCTCTGGCAGCTCAAAGTCAACAGCAGTTATGTAGAAGAAAGATGAGTAATCACACACAATTTAAAACCTCTAAACACTTGCTGGATGGTCAGCTGTGAGTCAGTTCCAATTAATGGCAATGAGAATGAGTTCTGTATTTTGTTGCTATAGTGTGTTATGTACATAGATACAAAGGGTTTTCAGAGGCCTGCTTTTTCAGAAGTGGATGGCCAATCCTTCCTGTTGTTATGTGCCGTCGTCGAGTCGTTTCCGATTCATAGCGACCCTACGCACAACAGCCCTAAACCCTGCACTATCCTGCGCCAACGGCACCGCCTCTGACACACCCATCCCGATTACCCCAGTCACCGAATCAATCCATCTCATAGAGGGTCTTCCCCTCCTG
>NW_006400113.1:148796-149550 GCF_000299155.1 Elephantulus edwardii
TGTATGCAGAGCAGATTATCCGAGAGGCTGGGCTCTATGAGGAGAATTGTGGCATCAGGATTGGTGGAAGATCTATTAACAATCTCCTTTATGCAATCCTTCCTAGCCTGTCTTAATCAGAATATTCAGACTGAGAGAAGTATCAGACAGACCAGCGTTTTACAGAAAAGTGAAAGATACATTCCTTATTGTGGAATTAATCATTTGTATCAGTGTTGTCCCTGCCGTTGGCACACGTGCCTTTACCCTCTGATTTCCCTGCAGCACCATCCGCCAGGATACCCATCCACTTTTACCTACTCCCTTCAACATCCATCTCCCATTGTCCCGCCCTTGAACAGATAACTTATATCTGAAGCTTCCTTGGCTTCTGTGATTCCAAATACGTCTGCTTCTGACAGTTTCTCATCCTGGAAAGCGTTAAACCAGGCGGCTCCTTGGAGGCAAGGATTCTGAGGCTCCATCTGACATACTCTGGACATGTTATAAGCAGGGACTGGTCCTTGGAGAGGGGCATCATGCTTGATAGGGTGGAGGAACAACACAGGAGAGGAAGGCCCTCTATAAGGTGGATTGATTCAGTGACTGGGGTAATCAGGATGAACGTGTCAGAGACAGTGGGACTGGCACAGGACAGAGCAGAGTTTAGGGCAAGCACCACAGTGTGTTATGTGTTTTGACAATAATCAAAGGGATTCAGTCCAAAAGATGTTTAGAGATACCAGAATTCAATTAAACTCCCTGCTGTTGACTC
>NW_006400113.1:150955-152558 GCF_000299155.1 Elephantulus edwardii
CAATGATATTTTTCTGTAGTTTCTGCACTCAGGTGGGTCACCTTTCTTTGGAATGGGAACAAATATAGATCTCTTCCAGTCAGTTGGCCAAGTGTTTGTTCTCCAGATTTCTTGGCACAACTTGCTGAGCACGTCCAGGGCAGCATCTGTTTGCTGAAATATGTCAATTGGTATACCATCTATTGCGGGGGCCTTATTTTTTGCTATTTCCTTCAAAGCAGCTTGAACTCCTTCCTTCATCACCATAGGCTCTTGCTCAAATGCTACTTCATTAAATTCTTCTGTATCTGCCAATTCCTTTTGATACAATGTCTCAGTATATTCCTTCCATCTTCTTTTATACCTCCTGGATCACTTAATATTCTGCCTAAAGCATCCTTGATTATAGCTATTTTAGGCTGGAATTTGTTCTTCAGTTCCTTGAGCTTAAGAAATGCTGAACGAGTTCGGCCCTTTTCATTTTCCAAATCTAGCTCCTCACACATTTCATTGTAATATTTTGCTTTGTCATCCCGTGCTGCCTTTTGGAATCTTCTGTTCAGCTCTTTAGTATCTTGAATTCTTCCTCGTCCTTTGGCTTCTCTACGCTTCAGTGCGATCTTCCGAGTTTCTTCTGATATCCAACAGTATTTAGGGACTATGTATCATATTGGAGGATAGGACCCATCTTTCTTCTGCAGAGCAGCTGGTGATTTCAAACTGCCTGCCGCTAAGTTGACAGAGCAACTCCTTACCCACTAGGCCACAAGAGCAGTTAATATGAATGTAGTAAATCATTCCCTATAGCAAATGTTCACAGAAAGCTTGATAGCCTCTTTCAAATGAATAGTCACTGTTTAGGTAGCTACTAATGGGAAGAGAATAAAAGCCAGCTGGTATTTTAAAAAAAGCAATATGCAAGTTTGTGAATATACTATTTTGTGTACCCACTCCCTCTATCCTGCCTACCTAATAAGTGTCTTTTCCTAAACTAGGTATTCATTAAAACATAGTAGTTATGAGCACTATCCATAATTTTACTTTGAAAATACTGTTCTCTCATTCTTATTATTTATCACTTTATGCTGTATTACCATCTTTGTTTCAGTGGGTTTCAATATGCTTTATTTAAAGGTCTGTTATACACAAGGTAACTAATGCTTTAAGTACACAAATTCATGTGTTTAAAACAGAATATTTATTTTAATCTGCTTCTATTGCTAAAATTATTTTGCAAAATTTTATACATAACTGTTAAGTCTATCTTTTAATATGACTTTTCCTAGCCATTGCTTGACTTTGCTATGTAGATGGGTGGGAATATGCGAATGGGGCATTTTAGCCTACCCATAAGGGGACTGGCCAGTTACAACAATCTAAAGGGGATTGGCTAGTCTTGCAAATAAATTGAACAGCTCCAGCTGCAGAATTAGATCTTCCCCCACCAGGGAAGAGGGAAGACACCTCTCCCTACCACCAAAAAAGAAACCTCATCACCAGGAAAAAAGCAGCCATGGCTGAACTAGAGACCTGATGTGAGATGCAGCTATCTTGCAATTGCTACACCATTGGAATCAGAGCTAAGAGCCTTTGCCCAAGTTTGTTGGACAAGTCGGGAGGTGGG
>NW_006400113.1:152658-163133 GCF_000299155.1 Elephantulus edwardii
ATATTTATATATATTTATATATAATTTGCAGGACTGAGAACTTTGTAATGTTGGCCTAAAGCTATAAGACTCAAGGCTGAGGGGTCTGCAAGCATGTTTCAGGAGCTGTCCTGACAGTATTCTGCTACTAACCTGGACTATTCTCCCACAACTCATCTGGTCTTCACTTACTTCTGTTCAAGGCCTCAAACCTTTTCCTAACATGGTTTTAAAATACAGGTGGGATAGACTCAAGGTCATATTTTGGTTCCTGTGGATTTGAACGTACATATGAGTAGCAGATGGTCTGTTCCACAATCAGCACCTGGCCTAGTTGTCACAGCTGATATTGAGCTTCTCTACCGATTCCTTCAACAGATATAATCAATCTGATTCTTATGCATACCATCAGGTGAAATCCATGTGTATAACCTGCATTTATGTGTCTTATAAAATGCATATGCAACGAGTAGGTCATTGATCGTGAAAAATTTAATTATTTTATCTCCAGTTTCATTTGTGTCACCGAGTCCATGTTTTCCAACTACTGATCCTTCTTCTCTCGTCCCAACTTTTGCATTCCAGTCACCCATTATTATTAATGCATTTTGATTGCATGTTTGATCAATCTGACTGCAAAAGTTGAAAGAAATCTTCTATTTCTTCTTCTTTGGCTCTGGTTGTTGGTGCATATATCTGAATGATAGTGGTATTCACTGGATTGTTAACAGTTTTGTTTGCTTGGCTCCACAGTCAACACTCTTGACACCAGCAGCCAGGAAACTAAGACATATTGTGATGGGAAAGTCTACTACTATTAGGGACCTCTTCAAAGTATTGAAGATCAAGGGTGTCACTCTGGAGACTAAGAGGCTCCTGATACAGACCATCGTTTTTGCAATCACTTGCTATGCATCGGCAAGCTGGACAACAACTAGGGAAGATAGAAGGAGAACTAATGCCTTTGAACTGTGGTGTTGGAGAAGAGTATTGAATATATCATGTACTCCTAAAAAAACAAACAGGTTCACCCTAGAGAGGGTTAAACAAGGCTGCTCTTTGGAGGCAAAGATTCTGAAACTTCATCTGACATATTTTTGACATGTTGCAAGGAGGGACCAATCCTTGGAGAAGGACGTCATGCTGGAGAGGGTGGAGGGACGACAGCACAGGAGAGGAAGACCCTCTATGAGGTGTATTAATTCAGTGACTGGGGTAATGAGGGTAAGTGTGTTGGAGACAGTGAGATTTGCATAGGAATAGAGCAGGGTTTAGGGCTGTTGTACATATGGTCGCTATGAGTCACAGATGACTTGACAGCACATAACAACAACAAGCACCTAGAGTATAATATTTTGACTTCCCTAACATGGTTCTGTGTGGTCTGTGAGCGAACACACTGGATTTTGAATCCAGCAGCAGTAAGACTGGTCCTGAGATGAGTAGAAAGAGGTGTGGAAACGTGGGGGACATGTTTGACCACATGGAAATTGGTTGCTGTTGGGGAATGTTGGGAGGAAGGGAGGGCCTCTGTCCAGGACAGACTGCCCAAGCTCTGGATAAATGTAAGCCTCCCAACAGCCTTTAATACGGTATAGAGACAGCTCTACTGTGTTTGGCCATACTGGCTTGAGAAAGCTCGCCACCTAGGAAGATAGATGGCTGCCGCATCTGTGAGGTGGGAGTAGTCCACAGGAGGCTGAAGTTCTCCTATCCAATCTGCATGTCCCACATCTGCAAGCCCACCCTATCCTGACTTCCTGTTTACTTGCTTTTATATAAGTGTGCTGCAGCTCCCAATAAAATTGAGCAGGACTGACTCTCTGAATGGCTCCTGGAGTGGTGTGTCTCTGCTGGGTTTACCCCCATCAGGGTGTTGCTGCTCGCTGCCAGCCAACAGACAATGATAGATTGTGTGTTACTGAGAGTGTTGATGGGCACAGATGCCCTTTTTGAAGTGGACAAAGGTCAGACATGACTGTCCCCATGTAGCCCTTACTCTTTTTACACTAATTATTGCCAAATAATAGGCTCTATTTTATCATGGAGGTGAGCTGTTAACACTTAAGTAAGTCATGAGAGATTATTTTTAAATATATATTCAAAATAGACACTTTCTCTCACAGTACTAAGTCACTGTGTTATCCTTAAGTTATATACACATTAAAGTAAGTTTTATAGAGGTGCTAACTAACACTAAACTAATCGCTTTTGACTAAATACTTTTACAAGGGGATACTTCTGGAAGCTGCAATATAAAGGTAATGATAAGGGCAGGAGGAATAACACTGTAAGAGGTTTTGAAAAGGTAAAGACAGGCAAAATTATCATTTCTGCTGTTTTCAATTTCCAAAGTAAAACTATTAACAAATATCTATTCTAAAGAAGAAATATATTTTTTAACAGTACAATGAGCTGTTAATAAGTAGAAAGTCATATTAGCAAGGGAAACACGGAGATATGGTAATTATTAGCATATCTGTAGCATATTTTGAAAAACTTTCAGCTGACTGAAAAACACACTCTTAATATTTTGATAATTTACTTTTTCAATTAAATATTTTGATGAGCTGTTTATGTATGCAGAAACTTCATATGCACATAGGAGGGTAGGGCCCTTATCGTCTTTCTTTTTTCTTTTGGTTTCCTTTTTATTTTATTGTATTAAAATTAACTTTAATGATCATTTACAGAGATTTTGGACTTCCATACATTCATTGTTGCATTTTTCTCCCTACCTATCCCTCCCCCCAGTTAGCTCCTCTCTTTGAAAAGTAAAAGAAAAATTATTTCAGTTGTATAGAATCCCTGTCCTCCTCACTCGAGTACACTCCACTATGCAACCTTCATTCTGGACTCTTTGTCATTAAAAAAAAATCCAAGAAAAATTTCTCATAATGGGAAAAAAAAGAATTAAAAAGTTTGGGGAGGAGAATGAATATTATTTAAAAGATTCTCTCACTCATCACATTTGTGTAAATAAAAAAAAATTTTAGAGAAAATATAAGTTTATAAGTTTTCTAAAACAGTAGTTAATTTTAAAAAAGAGGATCTTTCTGAAAAGAATTCAAATTAAATATGCATATTATGTTCAACTTCTATTATCAACTACTAAGAATAGTATTTTTAATTGCAATGAAATACAGTGAAAACACAATTGAATATTGACTTAATATCACACTTTTTAGTCAGAAGTCAAGTCCTCCAGAAGCTAGTTATGTAGAAAATATTTAGTATTAGAAAAAAACAGCAAAGAAATACTGGAGTCAATAGTATCATCTCAAATGTGAGAAAATATCTATTACCAGGAAGGCCTGTATTATTCTTTGATAGTATTAGCTGGATTATATAAAAAAAGAATTTGTCCTTAAGACTACATAATATTTAGATGAGTAATATTTACTATTATCTTTAGTGGCTTTTCATAGCCTGTATCCTCCTCTTCTGGTTTGCTCTGATAGAGCCCCTGATAGATCCCTAAACAAACTGATAAAAGTCCTAACAAAAAAGGGGAAAGGAAGCTTAAGTCAATAATTTGTGTCAATATATTTTAAAAAGATACTGTCTAAGTGAAATATTGACTAAATAACAGAAATAATGAATAAGATCAGGAAAGGATAAAATAGATGCTGAAGGAAAGGTTCTAAGAGAGCTTGAAAAGATTTTGCAAAGGAATATAAGAGAACATGTTCAACAGGTACTCATTCAAAGAATAAACAGTAACAAAACTATAGACATGGATTGCCAAAAAGAAAAAACAGGTATGTCTTGGAGTAGGGGCTGCCAGAATGTTACTCAAAGGCAAGGATGGTGAAGCATTTTCCTATCACATAATTTGGGCATGCTGCTATGAAAGGCTATTCCTTGGGAAACAGCATCATGTTAGGAAAGGTGGAAAGTAAGCAAAAGATAGGAAGACCCTCAACCAGATGGACTGGCCCAGTCACTACAGCAAATGGGTTCAAGTGTATTAAAGATGACGAGGATGACACCACATAGAACAGAGTTCAGGTCTGTTTATAGGGTCACTATAAGTTGCATTCAATTTGATAGCATATAACAATACCATTATCAAACAAACTCCCACCCCCATCATGTTTAAATCCACAATTATAGTAGGAATTCTCAACTCTACTCTCTCAGTAAATTATGGAAAAAAGAGACAATAAAGCAATACATATATACAAGACTTTTAACACACCATTAAGAATTCCCAACAGCACAGATGGAGAAAATGCACATAGAAAACATTTACTAAAACTGACTCTATGCTGGGTGTGGGGCACATTAAGTGAATTACTAACTGGTACCGTTCTAGCTACAATTATTCTAACTTCCACCAAAGGACTATTATTTTTGTCATAAGGCAAAGTACAACCCATAGCACTCCTATGGAAACTGGATCCAAACCTTACCTTATCCCAAGCCATCTTCTTCATTTCTGACATACTTGTGCACACTGGCATACTCTCTTTCACTGACCCACCGTTTGATGTCTTTTAACAAGGATTGGCCCTTCATGGGGAATCTTCTCCTGTGCAATTAACTGTCTCTGAAAACCTGCCAGAGGGTCAGCTATGGGTTGGTTCCAATTCCATGGCACACAACAACATGCCTAAAGTATGTGAGACGAAGTTTCACCAACCTTGCCTCTAAGGAGCACCGTAGATGTACTTTTTTTAAAGATATTTGAAATACAACTTATTCTGGTTCTAAATGAAAAGAATGGGAATGACAGTAAAAGATTTTACCACAGAATATTGTGATTTGACTGTAGCAGTCTTGTGTTTGAAACTCAAGAAGGAAACTGTCTTCCAAAACAGCTAAATATGCAGGTCCAAAAAATGAAGCGTTTTTTTAACTGCCACACTCACTCCGAAGCCCATTCATCTCTCCTTCAGCATCCCAAAGATTAGCACATGTTCTGCTTAGCTAGATAATAAAGTGGCAAGCACGCGGCACCACCGATATCACAGGATAGTTGCCTATAAAACTAGACTTCTGACGCTGGGCTCCAGCTTCGTTCTCTCACAGATCGTCATCCTCGTCCAGGAGAGCAGTTGTCTGTGCAACCTCTAAATCATGCTCTTATTGTGCTGCCAAAGCTGGGTCCATGACAACTTCTGGTGGGACAAGAGCAGGCATGGCGACAAATTCCAAGTTAGGATCTCCAATTAGTTTTCTAACAAGCCAAAGGAAAGGCTTTTCAAAGTTGTAGTTACTTTTGGCAGAAATATCATAGTACTGAAGATTCTTCTTTCAAAAACAACTATGAGATATCATCTCACCCCAGTCAAAATAGCAAAATTTAACAGAACAGCAAGCAACAAATGCTGGCGAGGTTGTGGAGAAACTGGAACCCTGATTCACTGTTGGTGGGAGTGTAAAATGGTACAACCCCTGTGGAAAGCAGTATGGCGCTTTCTCAAAAAGTTGCAAATAGAGATACCATTTGACCCAGCAATTCCACTACTGGGAATATACCCTGAAGAGACCATAGCTGACATCCAAGCAGATATATGCACACCCATGTTTATTGCAGCTTTGTTCACAATAGCAAGGAGTTGGAAACAATCTAAGTGCCCATCAACAAACGAATGGCTAGAGGAGCTGTGGTATATTCGCACAATGGAATACTATGCTGCATTAAAAAACAAGGAACTCATGCAATATTATTCAAAATGGTTGACTCTGGAGAACATTATGCTGAGTAAAATATCCCAGTCACAAAAGGACAAATATTACATGATGCCACTGTTGTAGAATGGGACTAACCTCGGGGTTGGGGAGAGACTGAGTAAGATGGGTTCAATAATGTATATTGCACTGAAACAGAGGAGGGAGAAAACTGTTTAAAAGAGCTATATAACTAGGTATTTCTGTCATCACAGGAGTCTAGAGTGATGGCTCCATGGTGGAGGGGACCTGGGGGAGGGTTTGTAAAACAATGAAAGAATCTTTTCTTTTACTTTTCCATAATTTTTGACTCATGTACTTATAACTTGTTAGTCAAATTTGTGCCTTCTAGGTTGCAACACCCCCATGATACATCTTCAAGGATATGAACATGTACGGCTAAGCACAGTTAATAACAGTGCATCTAAATTCCAAAATCAATCTCCATTAATAGTCTATGTGTTTCCTACTGCCAAAGGGGCCCTTTAGAGTAGTGAGTGAAGATCTTCACCCTGAAACCCACAGTGTCCCTTTTCAGCAGGAAGTAGCTAAGAGAATATGCCATCTCCTTTTCCTTATGAATCAGGGTGAAGTCTCTCTCAGGGAGCAGTGATAGGGAATGGCAAAGGACACACTGACAAAGGAGATTAATCAGAACTGACTTTGACAAGCACTGTGGCAATAGGACAATTAAAACAGACATTCGGATGGCGGGGGAAGAAGAACAAACTGGGGAGGAGGGTAGAGAGAATGGTGCAGCAATGAAGGAATGAAAACCCAAAATCCCTGTAAATGTTCATTAAAACTAATTCAATTTAATTAAAAAAAAAGAATACTGGAATTTTAACAACAACAACAAAAAGTCTTCATTATATGCTTATTCCAGGAATAAAAAAAACAATTTAAAAAAAAAGATTCTTCTTTCAGTGGAAAACGATCTATTTTGCCTTAACTTTCCTGTCCTGAAATGTCCACTTTGTTGCCACACAACACAATGGGGACATTTTCACATACTTGAACCAGATCTCTATGCCAGTTAGGCATGTTCTTGTAGGTAACTCTCGATGTTACATCAAACATTATAATGGCACACTGGGCTTGGATATAATAGCCATCCCTCAGACCCCCAAATTTTTCCTGGCCAGCTGTATCCCACATATTGAATTTAAATGCCTCTGTTGGTATGGAACACGAGGGGATGGACCTCCACACCCAAGATAGCTACATAGTTCTCAAATTCACCAGTCAGATGACATTTCATGAATGTTGTTTTTCCAGTACCACCATCACCCACCAACACGAGTTTGAACTGGACTTGGGGTTCTCCTTGGACAGCCATCATTAGGTTCTTCCAGAAGCATCTCTGGGTCCCGTCTGACTGAGGGATGAAAAGATGGCCTAGATGTACTTTTCCCAATGGATATTTGTTTGTTCTTTTGGCAGTCCAAGGTATATTGAGTACTGGTTTCCAACACCACATCTCAAAGGCATAAATTCTTCTATTATCGTCCTTATTCATTGAATTGTTGTTAGGTGCTGTCAAGTCTAGTATGACCCATAGTGACCCTATGAACATCAGATCTGAACCATCCTATCCTGGGCCATCCTCATCATCTCTGACATATTTGAGCTCACTGCTGCAGTCACTGTGTAAAGCCATCTGGCTGAAAGTCTTAATCTCTTCTGCTGACCATCCTACCATGTTGTCCCTTTCTAGGTCATACCATCTCCTTAATAACATGCCCAAACTATGAGAGACAAAGCTTCACCATCTTTGCCTTCAAGAAGACATTGAAGAGAACTATGCAAATATGAGATATGTGCGGCCCATCAAGGGAACAGACAACTTGCAAATAATGTGAATAAGGTTTCTCATACTTGTAGAGGAGGAGGAAAATCTTTGCAAAGATGTATGAAAGCCTAAAGAGAGAACTGGCCATTCCCCTAACCCATCCTAGAGGCATAAAAGATCTAAAGGGCACCAAGTAAGAAAAGTCAGGAGTAGACTGGGTCTTTTGGACCAAGATCCCTGTACTAAGAAACTCTTAGACATAGGAGACATCAAGATAGTCCTAACACTTTGCTGGAATGGCAAGAGGCAAAAAGTGGTAGCAGATTATGGCAACAGTAGAACCAAGACATAGGCACAGGCTCATGGAGCAAGAACGCTCATGGAGCTGAGCACTTTGGGCAGAAGCCATGATAGTAGAGTGATGACTTCTAGGCACTTGATAGAGCTAAATGTGTCAATCCAAGGAACTAGAAGAGTGTCCTTAGGCCAAAGCTTACTGACAGAGTGAGGTGCTTCAGGTACTTGTATAAACTAAGAGAACAATTATGTGGGCACTGATAAGAAGAAGCAGTTCTGATGAAAGACCTGTAACCTGAATTATTTCTGATCCTGAATTGCAATGTGCTTCTTCCTCTAAAAAGAAAAACTGTAATCATGAATGTTGTCATTGAGTTCTTTATGGCCAATGCAAGAAATAAACTCAACAGAGAAGTAAAAGATGCCATGGGAAGGACAGCTCATATAAGAAAAAAGCAAACAATTGAGGGATCTATGTCTGTCCCTACGTCACAAGAATTAGCTTGAGCTGTCGATCTTGAGGCATGTCTGCTGTAAGCAGTAAGAATTAGCCTGGGCTGTTGATCTCGAGGCATGTCTGGTCTACCTTATAAGGGCTGGCCTGGGCTGCTGATCTTGATCCTCCTTCTTTGTGAAGTCGGAGGTAGTCAGAAGACATCTCCTCTCTCATGCCATTTTTACAGGCTATAAATAAAATTTTAGCAAATATCAAACTAATGAAATCATTCTATTTATAGTTATTGAAGGATGCCTGGTGATATACAGGATTAAGCTCTGAGCTACAAACCAAAGGGGCAGAGGTTTGAATCTACACCCAACCCATAGAACAAAGATGTAGCAGTCTGCTTGCAAAAAAAATTCTCAATGATGGAAACCTTATAGGGCAGTTCCACTTTGTTCTAGTGGGTGAATATGAATTGGAATGATTAAAAAGTAATGGGATTTTATAGTTTGGTATTAATTTGTCATAGAATATTCCTATAAGAAGAAAATATTTAAATTGATTCTGATCAGTTCCTAACAGAAGAAAAGATTAAAATTGTCAGTGACTTTATCTTACTTGGATCCAAAAGCAACATTGTTGTTACCAGCATTCAGGAGATCGGGAGACAAATTGCACTTGGAAAGTCTGCAGTCAGGGACCTCTCTAAATTACTGAGGAATAATGAGGTCAATTTGAGGACCAAGGGGCACCTGATTCAAGCCTTGGTCTTTTCAGTCACTTGCTATGCATCTGAGAGGTGGACAATGAATAAAGATGAAAGAAGAATCAGTAACTTTGAGCTGGGTACTGGAGAAGAGTAATGAATATGCTATGAAAGCAAAGATGAAGAAGATCCATCTCATGTACTCTGGGCAGGTAGCTAAATGAGGTTATTTCTTGGACAGAAACATCATGCATGGAAAGGCGGAGGGTAAGTGAAAGAGAGAAAGACCCTTAACCAGAAGGACTCACACAGTGACTGCTCGAATGGGCTCAAGTGTGTCAGATATGAGGAAGGCACAGTGCTCAGAACTGTGCTTCACAGGGTCACTATGAGTTGTACTCAACTTGATGGCAACCAACATCATCACCATTCATCATCATAATCAATAAACACAATATTTCAGTCAACATTCAAAAAAGGAAATTTGAAAGCTGACATGCCAGACATAAACAACCAATAGATCTGAGGAAGGAGAAATCACAATGCACTTTATTAAGTATTTTTAAATGGATAATAATATAGTGAATCTTGTGGGATGGAGCAAAAAACAATCAAAAGCCAGAAAAATTAAGAATGATAGAATTCTGCACAATGATTTATTCACAGCAAATACCTTTTATAAGAAACATAAACACAGCCTATACACATGGATTTCACCAGACGGTATACACAAGGACCAGACTGTATACATCTGTGGAAAGAATCGCTGGAGAAGTTTAATATCAGGCGTGAAAACTAGGCCAGGTATTGACTGTGTAACAGATCATCAACTACTCAAATTCAAGTTCAAATCAAGAGGAATAAAAATTTGACCTTGAGTCTGTCCCATCTGAATTTAAAACGACTCAGGAACAGGTTGGAGGCCTTAAACACTAATGAAAGACTAGATAATATGTGGGAGGATATCATCCACAAAGAATGCAAAAGGTCATTATAAAAGCGGAAGGAGAGAGGAGAAGGGAGGAAGTAGAAGAGATGGAGGGGGGAGAGGAGGAGAAGGAGGAAGTGGAGGAGGAGGAAGTGGAGGAGGAGGAAAACGAGGAGGAGGAAGAGATGACTAAGGTGCACATGATCTAGGCCATGGTCTTTGCAATTACTTTCTATGCATCAGAGAGCAGGACAATAAAGAACTGATACCTTTGAACTGTAGTGCAGGAGAAGAGTCTTGACTATACCATGGATTGCCAAGAAAGCAAATAGTTCTATCTTAGAGGGGGTAAAATCAAGTGTCTCCTTGAGGCTAGGATTTTTGAAACTCTGTCTCACATACTTACGTACGGCATGTGGCCAGGAGCGATTGGCCCTTGAAGAAAGACATAATGCTCAGAAGGGTGGAGGAAAAGCACATCAGATGGGTTCAGGGACAGCAGATAAGATGGATTGATATAGTAAATAGGGAAATGCTACAGTCACTATGCCGATCCATCTCATCTATGGTCTTCCTCTCCTGCTATGGCCCTCAATATATCCAAGCAGGATATCCTTCTCCAAGGGCACTTGTCCATCCTGGCAATATACCCAAA
>NW_006400113.1:163520-164637 GCF_000299155.1 Elephantulus edwardii
CCCTGCGCTCCTTGCCCCCATTCCCTTGCTTTCCTCCCCTTCCCCCACCCCCCTTGCAGCTCCACAACCACACATCTCAAACCCCACCACAGTCCTGTGACCTCAGGGCACCACCTTGGATCCAGACATTACCCAGAGTTCTCAGGCGAGCTGTTGAGGAACTAACCTGGCAGGAGAAAGGCCGGTAGGATCTTATCTGTGTTTACTGGGGCATTGCTGATTACCCGGGAGAGCACCTAAGGGCGCGCCCACAGGTGTGGAATTTGGCCGAGCTCTCTTGGGCTACACCAACTGCCCAAAACGAGCCAGCCAGCTGGCTTCTGTGAACTCTGCAGACCAGCTAGAGGCTAGCGGATGGGTGGGAATTTGACCTTGACTTTTCGGATCCCGTTGGATCCAGGAACCTGCTAGAGCAGGGGCTATTGTGTGAGGGCACCTGCGCAAGTGCCACCAGGCAGGGAACACTGAGAAAATCATTGGGTAGAAAACAGCAGGAATTTGAGACAGCAGAGGTTTGAGCAAGGTCCTCCAAGTGATTGACCTGCCCTTGCGATCACCCAACACTTTCCCTGCCTCACCCAATTTGACTCCACACCAGGGCCTACACGTCTAGGCAATCAACTTGCCTTTAAACAGGAGTACCTTGACCTGTTTTAGCAACAAGAGATTGCCCTAGCAGGCGCTGAACTGGCATTTTTCTGAAGTCATAAAGTCAGAGAAACGCACAAGTTTGGTAGCGGCCCATCTGATCTCAAGAGCATTGTCTTCAGACCAAGAACACATACCAATGAATCAAAGAAAGCAAACCATCCCACACAATATTCAAGAGCAAAGCAAGATGTCACTCACAAAAGATGACACAAGAGCAGCAGATACCCTGAAAGCACAAAGGCTCATGGAAATTTCTGACACAGAACTTAAAAGAGGAGTGACTGAATATTTCCAATGGATGAAAGACAAACTTGATGAATTAAAAGTTGTTACAAGCAAAGACCAGGAGGAGTAAAAAGAAACAATGCAAAACATTGCGGAGAAAACAAATAAGGCATTAGCGGCACTGGAAAAACAAGAATCCACCATTCAAAATATAAGCTCCAGCGTTTCAGAGGCTGTCAAC
>NW_006400113.1:181802-188725 GCF_000299155.1 Elephantulus edwardii
ATATTTATGCGTTCCATTTCTTTCTTAACAATTTCTAATTTTCCTTCATTCATGGCTCTCACATTCCATGTACCAATCACTAGGGTCTGCTTACAACTGTTCCTCCTCCTCTGTGTTTCCATACTTGATAGTTCTACCTAGGTTGCCCATTAGCATTATGTAATCTACCACTGAAATTCATCCAGTGAATAAAATAGAGCAAAACAACATAATAAAATGACAAGGAAAACATTGGGGGGGGGGAAATTTAATATGCTTTTTTAAGTGTTCTTACAAAAAAAATGAAGGAAAGTTAACTTTTAATTTTTCATCCTATGCTACAGGAAATATTTACCAGTGAAATGCTAAAAATTTACCCTTTCAGAATGGGAAAGAAAAATCAAAGTGCTATCACCATTAGAAAGAAATAATGTTGTGGTTATTGATGAATAATATAAGAGCAAGTAAAAGTGTGTATTTCTCCAAAGAACCTATACAACTTCTAGAACAATTTACCGTTACAAAAAAAAGAAAATCATTAGGGGACTAAAAGAGGAAGTTACTGAGTAGACACCCTCCATAGATGGCAGTGAAAAGTGCAATGGTGAACAGAACTGCTCACTGGCACCCCTCATTATATGGTGCCTAGGGAAATGTGGCATACCTGTCATACCCTATGTGTGTTTCTGGGTCAGTACATCTCAGTTAAATACCTGGAGGCCCCCTTTCTGCTAGTAAGCCCTTTGCTCAAAATTTTCAGCTTTTTTGTTCCATGAACCAAATCCAATACATAATTTCCAACCACTCTTCTGGTTCTGGGGTTCATTCTCTGTCACTGTTTCTCATGATATCTGGGTGTTCCAATTCTATCTTCCAGGACTTACAGTTCTTAGGGTGGGACCCCAGGATGAATGGAGGCACTCTGCCCAATCCCTTTGTTTTGTCTGTAACAAGGTCTCCTTTTTGTTCTAGGACTGGCTCTCTTATAAGTCTTATGACATTGGTGTTATGCACCGTCAAGTAGTAGTGATCCTTCAGGTGATTTTCAAAGGCATCAAATGAAATTAAGAGAATGCCCACCTTTCTCCCACAGAGATGGTGGTACATTTGAACCATATGTTTGTACCACCAGAAGCTTTACAGATGACAAAACTAACTAATCCCCTCGATAGGGTTCTATATCCCGTTTTTATATGGTCCCACTCTAGTATATTGAGTTATTGCACTATTTATGCAATACTGAGTCACTGCATCAAAATGAATTGGCAGACACAGAAGAATTTAATGAAACAACATATAAGCAAGAGCCTATGGTGATGAAGGAAGAAGTCCAGGCTACTCTGAAGGAAATAGCAAAAAATAAGGTCCCAGGAATAGATGGTATACCAATTGACATATTTCCGCTAACAGATGCTACCCTAGACTTGCTCACCAAGTTGTGCCAAGAAATCTGGAGAACAACCAATTGGCCAATGGATTGGAAGAGATCGATATTTATTCCCATCCCAAAGGAGGGTGACCCAACAGAGTGTGGAAACTATAGAACAATATCATTGATTTCACATGCAAGCAAGATTCTACTAAAGATTATCCAAAAAGGACTGGAACAGCACATCAGCAGAGAACAACCAGAAGTCCAGCCTCAGTTTAGAAGAGATCGGGGTACTAGGGATATTGTAGCTAATGTTAGATGGATCTTGGCTGAAAGCAGGGAATACCAGAGGAATGTCTATCTGTGGTTCATTGATTATGCAGGGGCATTTGACTGTGTGGATCATAACTAACTGTGACTGACTCTGAGAAGAATGGGAATCCCAGAACACTTGATCGTTCTAATGCGAAACCTATGCTTGGACCAACAGGGAGTCGTCAGAAGAGAGCAAGGGAACACTGCATGGTTCAAAATTGGGAAGGGCGTATGCCAGGGATGTGTCCTGTTTCCACATCTTTTCAACCTGTATGCTGAACAGATTATCCGGGAGGCTGGGCTCTATGAGGACAAATGCGGGGTCAGGATTGGTGGAAGATCAATCAACAATCTGCATTATGCAAATGACACAACCCTGCTTGCTGAAACTGAGGAGAACCTGAAGCACTTGTTGCAAGGGTCAAGGACCAATAACACCAATGTCATAAGACTTATAAGAGAGCCAGTCCTAGAACAATCAATATGGATTGAGGCTCAATGTCAAAAAGATAAAAGATTTTCACCACTGGGACAATTGGCAGCATCAGGATGGATAGTGAAGAGATTGAGATTGTTCACAGATTTTGTTTGCTTGACACCACAGTCAACACTCCTGGCACCAGCAGACAGGAAATTAAAAGACATATTGCAATGGGAAAGTCTGCTGTTAGGGACCTTTCCAAAGTTGAAGAGCAATGGTGTCTCTCTGGAGACTAAGGTGTGTCTGATACAGGCCATGGTCTTTGCAATTACTTGTTATGCATCAGAGAGTTAGACAATGACTAGGGAGGACAGAAGGGGAATTGATTCCTTTGAGCTGTGGTGCTGGAGAAGAGTACTGAATATACCATGGACTGCTCGGAAAACAGATTCATTCTGGAAAGGGTTAAACCAGGCGGCTCCTTGGAAGCAAGGATTCTGAGGCTTTGTCTACATATTTTGAACATGTTGTAAGGAGGGACCGGTCTTTGGAGAGGGACATCATGCTTGGAAGGGTGGAGGGACAGCACAGGAGGGGAAGGCCCTCTGAGGTGGATTGATTCAGTGACTAGGGTAATAAAGTTGGGTGTTTCGAAGATAGTGCTATTGGCACAGGACAGAGCAGAGTTTAGGGCTGTTGTACATCGGGTCACAATGAGTTGCAAGAGACTCGACAGCACATAACAATAATAACAACAACACCACAACAATATGTAAAAATATAATAAATAAAAATGCAAATAAATAAACCTTATTCACATTATTAGTAACCTGTACAATCCCTTTTTGAGCCATATGCATCTAAACTTTATATTCACCTTAGTCATTCTGTGAGGGTTTTATACAAGACCATGGCTTAAAAAAAACCCATGTAAATACAACTCATTTTCATACAAGCCTAAACTCATTAACACCTAGTCTACTCTAGAAAATTTTTTTCAGTCTCTCTAAAATAAAAAGCATAAATGCATAGCAAAAATCCTGAAAATATTCTCAATGTCTATTACAGGTAAACAATAAACTTTGATATATCCATACTAATAGAATATTATTCAGCATTAAAAAAACAGACTTGTGCATGCAACATCATAACCTTATGTTTAAGCATCCATATCAAATAAAAGTTGCCTCCATTTACATAAAATTTTTAAAATAAATGCTAAAACATTACAATAGTAGATTTCAACCATGTACATTTCTTTTATATAAATTATATCTCAATAAAGTTATAAAATGTACAAATGTTAACTTCTAAATTTCATAAAGAACTGGAAGAATGGTCTACAACAGCTCCTAGAGACAATATAGCAAACTGATTTTACAAATTATTCTAATTAGATCCATCCGGATTATTGGATGTTGTTAAATGCAGTCGAGTTGCAGGCAACTCATAGAGACTCTAAGAACCAAAGACCTAAACACTAGCATGACTTTCTTCTTTTCACCAGGGTTTCCAGAGGAAAGCTATTTCAGAAGTGGATGCTACTCCTGCTCCCAAGCTTGTTTAAATCGGTGAGCTATACCTACCACTGTTCTCCATAGGTGACCAGTATCATATCTGGCACATCAGGGTCACAGTGTTCAGAATCACAGAAACCGTGATTGACCTCTGTACAGCAAATCAACAGACCTATAGATTTACACAGGGAAATGATTCAATATATATAGCTTCTTGCTAGCCTGCTATAGGAAGATGCTAATCACTTTTGTCTCTACCAAATGTATAATGTCTACTTTATATTGACTATTACAGGTCATAATTCTTAGGGAAGATAAAAAAATGTTTTTACTTTATATACATATATCCTATGGTGGCTTAGTAGTAAGGAATTGCACTGACAGTGCAAAAGTAAGTGGTTCAAATTCATAAGCCTCTCCACAGAATAAAGACGGGCAATCTCTTCCAGTGCCATTACTTCTAAAAATTTCTAGAGAGTCAGTTATGAGTCAGTTCTCACTCAACTGTGCATAACAACAACCACACACACACACACACACACACACAAACACACACACACACACACACATTAAACACTATTTTTCAAAGCTTAAATGAAATTTAAAACTAATTTCCTGAGTTAAATTCTGAAGCACAGTTTGTATTTCTATTCTACTTTTCATCAAAAAGTTTCCCGTTCATATTTCAAACAAGGAAGATTTGCACCATAAAGTCAGTTTTTCCCCCTGGAAACATGTAGGAACATTATGTTATGCAGTTGTTTCTGCAGGGGAAATAAATACAAAAGATGCTCCAGAGGCTAGAAACAGAAATTTCTGCTGACTGGATGTAATTCACCATTCTTCAGCCTAAATTATAGTATCACATCATATGCTACCAACTATTTCAATAATAGCTATGATCAATCAAAAAGAATGTTGGGTTTGGTTAAAAAAAAAAATCACAGACCTAAGTATCACTCAGATTTGCAATGTTCCACATTAGAAATAAATATAAAATTACTGGCATATGAATTTCAAGGATAATTGTAGCTCCTTAGAACTCTCTAAAAGTTACTGATATAAGAACTATAATCAAAATACAATATGTCACTGGTAGAATATACATTGTCTCAGAAACAAACTTTACCTTGACTACTCCTTTAATAAATATTATATTTTTTCCTTTAGCTAATATACAGTATATGGTAGATATTAAATTTGTATTTTTTTTAATCTGAAGTATGTATTATCTTTCCTAAACACAAATTTTGTATTTCAATTTTTATAGCTCTATTTACAAATATCAATCAGGCTATTCTGAATTAGCACAACAGACAGTCCTGCCTTACCTCAACCAGTATATTCTTTTGTTAAATTAGAATGATTATTTAATAGTGATAGTTTGTAAAATCATTGAAAGAAAATTAGCTCAAATAAAATAATCTGAATTATGAAAACTAATATAATATTTTGTTTGAAATTGGTTTAGAATAAATTTTCAATTAACAGAGAAGAAGAATCAGTAATTGGAAAACAAAGACTCGGTGACAAAAATGAAGCTGGGCATAGAATAATTGAATTTTGCACAATCAATGACTTATTACAAACAGATTTTATAAGAAACAAACGCAGGTCATACACATGGATTTCACCTGATGGTATGCACAGGAATCAGTTTGATTACATCTGTGGAAAGAAATGCTAGAGAAGCTCAAGATCAGCTGTGAAAACTAGGCTAGGAGATGATTGTGGAAGAGACCACCAACTACTCATATGCAAGTTCAAGCTGAAGCTGAGGAAAAGTAAACCTAATACACAGGAACCAAAATATGACCTTGAGTATATCATATCCCACCTGAATTTCAGAACCACCTCAGGAACAGGTTAAAGGCCTTGAACACTAATGAGCGAAGACCAGATGAATAAATTCCAGGAAGAGTGTAAAAGGACATTACAAAGAGAGAGGAGGAAGAAAAGACCAAAATGGTTGTCAGAAGAAACTCTGAATATTGCAATGGAGGCAGAAAAGTCAAAGCAGAAGGAAAAATTCAAGATTCTAAAGAGCTGAAAAGAAGATTCCAAAAGGCAGGGCAAGAATACAAAGTAAAATATTACAATGAAATGTACAAGGAGCTGGAATCAGAAAATCAAAGGGCAAAACTCGCTTAGCATTTCTTAAGCTCCAGGAACTAAAGAACAAATTTAAACCTCGACTTGCTATAATCAAGGATGCTTTAGGCAGAATACTAAATGATCTAGGAAGTATTAAAAGAAGATGGAAAGAATATACTGAGTCAGTGTATTGAAAGGAATTGGTAGACACAGAAGAATTTCATGAAACAACATATAAGCAAGAGTCTACGGTGATGAAGGAAGGAGTTCAAGGTGCTTTAAAAAAACAGCACAAAATAAGGCCCCAGGAATAGATGGTATACCAATTGACATATTTCAACTAACAGATGCTGCCCTGGACGTGCTCACCAAGTTGTGCCAAGAGACCTAGAGAACAACCACTTGGCCAACTAACAAGAAGAGACCTATATTTGTTCCCATTCCAAAGAAGGGTCACCCGACAGACTATGGAAATTATAGAATACCATTGATTTCATATGCAAGCAATATTCTGCTGAAGACTATCCAAAAATGACTGGGACAGCACATCAGTAGAGAACTGCCAGAAATCCAGGCTGGGCTTAGAAGGGGTTGTGGTACAAGGGATATTTTACCTAATGTTAGATGGATCATAGCTGAAAGCAGCGAATACCAGAGGAATGTCTATCTGTGTTTGATTATAAAAAGGTGTTTAACTATGTGGATCACAACAAACTTTGGCTGACTGTGAGAAGAATGGGAATCCCAGAACACTTAATCGTGCTTATGTGAAACCTATACTTGGACTAGGAGGTAGTCATCAGAACAGAGCAAAGATATATTGCATGGTTCAAAATTGGGAAGGCTGTCTGCCAGGGATGTGTCCTATTACCATACCTTTTAATTCTATATGCAGAACAAATTATATGGGAGGCTGGGCTCTATGAGGAGAAGGGTGGCATCAGGATTGGTGGAAGATCCATCAACAACCTGCGTTATACAGATGACACAATCTTGCTTGCTGAAACTGAGGAGGACTTGAAGCACTTGCTACATAGGGTCAAGAACTGCAGCCTTCAATATGGATTGAGACTCAATATCAAGATGACAAAGATTCTTACCACTGGACCAATTAATAGCATCAAGATGGATGGTGACGGAGCTATCAGGCGAGCTGTTGAGGAACTGACCTGGCAGGAGAAAGGCCGGTAGGATCTTATCTGTGTTTACTGGGGCATTGCTGATT
>NW_006400113.1:192920-203549 GCF_000299155.1 Elephantulus edwardii
AAAGTCTGCTGTTAGGGACCTCTCCAAAGTACTGAAGAGCAATGGTGTCTCTCTGGAGACTAAGGTGCATCTGATACAGGCCATGGTCTTTGCAATCAGTTGTTACACCATCAGAGAGTTGGACAATGACTGGAGAAGATGTAGAATTGATGCTGTGGTGCTGGAGAAGAGTATTGAATATACCATGGACTTCAAAGAAAACAAACAGGTTCATCCTTGAGAGGGTTTAATGGGGATGCTCCTTGGCGGCAAGGATACTGAGGCTTTGTCTGATATACTTTGGACATGTTGCAAGGAGGGACTGGTCCTTGGAGAGGGACATCACGCTTGGGATGGTGGAAGAACAGTGCAGGAGGGGAAAACTCTCTATGAGGTGGATTGATTTAGTGACTGGGTTAATCGGGGTGGGTGTGTTGGAGATGGTGCGATTGGAACAGGAGAGAGTACGGTTTAAGGCTGTTGTACATAGGGTCACTATGAGTCAAAAGTGACTTGACAGCACATAACAACAACAACATATAAATATCTGACAGACAAGCATTTTACAGAAAACAGATGAAAGACCCAGTTAGAAAAAGAACCAATAGATTCAATGTTGCTGCTCACCCTTCCTACATTATTTTTTTCATCTACCTTTTCCCTACTCCACCACCATCCCTTCCTACTAAATTTCTTCACCATCCATACTGATGATGCCAACTGGCCCACTGGTGAGAATCTTTGTTTTCTTATGTTGAGCTTCCAATCTGTACTGAAGGCTGCAGTCCTTGACCTTCTGCAGCAAGTACTTCAGGTCCTCCTCAGTTTCAGCAAGCAGGGTTGCGTCATATGATTAACGCAGGTTGTTGATCATTCTTCCACCAATCCTGAGCTACCTTCCTCTTCGTATAGGCCAGCGTCTCAGATAATTCTGTTATGCATAATGATTGAAAAGGTATGGAGACAAAATCCATCCCTGATGGACCCCTTCTTAATTTTTGAACCACGTAGGGTCTCCTTGCTCTATTCTGATGACTGCCTCTTGGTCCTAGCATAGGTTTCGCATTAGCATAATCAAATGCTCTCGGATTCTCATTCTTCTCAGAGTCAGCCATAGCTTGTTGTGATCCACACAGTCAAAAGCCTTTGCATAGTCAATGAAGCAGAGACAAACATTTTTCTGGTATTCTCTGTTTTGTGCCAAGATTCATCTAACATTATCTATAATATCCCAGTATCACGACCTCTTCTCAATCCAGCCTGCACATCTGGCAGTTCTCTGGTGACATATTGTTCCAAACATTTTTGGATAATTTTCAGCAGAATCTTGCTTGCATGCGACATTAATGATATTGTTTGATAATTTCCACACTCTGTTAGGTCACCTTTCTTTGGAATGGGAATAAATATTGATCTTTTCCAGCCAGCTGGCTAGCTCGCTGTCCTCCAAATTTCTCGGCACAACTTAGTGAGCACATCCAGGGCAGCATCTGTTTGTTGATATGTCAACTGGTATGCTGTCAACTCCTGAAGTCCTGTATGTTCAACTGATTTCTGACTAGGAGATGAAATCAGGTAAGTGGGGAAACGACAGTCTTTCTAACAAATGGTGTTGACAAAATTGGAAAACTATCTACAGAGAACTCAAGCAATACCCAAACCTCACACCATATCCAAAAACCAGCTCAAAGTGGATCAAGAACCTAGGACTAAAACCAAGAACTATAAATTTCATTAGAGAAAAGTTTGGAAGAACCCTAAAAGCACTAATCCACAACATAAACAGTCTTCCAAGCATCTTGAAATATCTACAACCAGGAGAGGATAAAATATATTTAGACTTTCTGAGAATCAAATCCCTATGCACATCCAAAAACTTCTGAAATAAGATAAAAAGGGAAGCCATAGACTGGGGAAAAAATATTTGGTACAACAAGTTATAGCTGACTCTGAGAAGAATGGGAATCCCAGAACATTTGATTGTGCTTATGAGAAACCTATATACTTGAACCACGAGGCATCTGTCAAAACAGATCAAGGAGAACTAGATGGTTCAATATCCGGATGAGAATCCGCCACGGATGTATTCTGTCTCCATAACTTTTCAATCTGTATGCAGAACAGATCATCCAAGACGTTGGGCTGTACAAGGAGGAATTTGGCAGTGATTCTTACCACTAGACCAACTGGCAGCATTAGTATGGATGGTGAAGAGACTGAGATATTTAAGTTTTAGTTTGCTTGGCTCCATAGTCAACACTCTTGGTACCAGCAGCCAGGAAATCAAGAGACAAATTGCACTGGGAAAGTTGGCTGTCAGCGACCTCTCCAGAGTACTGAAGACCAACGATGTCAGGCTGGAGACTAAGGTGTGCCTGTTTCAGGCTATAGTGTCTGCAATTATGTGCCAGGCACCGGAGAGTTGGACAGTGACTAGGGATGATAGAAAGAGAAGAGTGTTGAATATATCATGGACTACTAGGAGAACAAACAGGTTTGTCCTGGAGAGGGTGAAGCTGGGCTGCTCCTTGGAGTCAAGGATTCTTCAGTCCATCTGACATATTTTAGGAAGGACTATGCAAGGAAGGACTGGTCCTTGGAGAAGAACATCATGTTTTGGAGAGTAGAGGGATAGCGCAGGAGAAAAAGACCCTCGATGAGATGGATTGATGGTGGAAGTAAGTGTGTCAAAAATGGTCAGGTTGGCATAGGGTTCAGGACTCTTAGACACAGGGTCGCTATGAGTTGTAAGGAACTTGACAGCACATAACAACAACAATGACATGTTTGATAAGGGAGTTATAGCTAGAACTTATAGAATACAAGAACACCACAACAAGATAAAGGTAAAGAACCCAGTTGTAAAATGGGCAAAGTATATGAACAGACAATTCACCAAAGAGACATTCATATGGCAAACAAACACATGAAGAAATTTTCCATATCCCTAGAGCTAAGAGAGATGCAAATCAAAACAACTATGAGATATCATCTCACTCCAGTAAGAATAGTAAAATTTAACAGAGCGGCAAACAACAAATTCTAGCAAGGTTGTGGAGAAACTGGAACCCTTATTCACTGTTGGTGTGAGTGTAAAATGGTGCAACCACTATGGAAGGCAGTATGGCGCTTTCTCATAAAGTTGGAAAGAGAAATAGCATTTCACCCAGCAATTCTACTACTGGGAATATACCCTAAACAAACCAGAACTCCCACCCAAGCAGATGTATGCACACCCATGTTTACTGCTGCTTTGTTCACAATAGCAAAGAGTTCGAAACAACACAAGTGCCCATCAACAAACAAGTGGATAGAGAAACTCTGATATATTATGTAGCAGTGAAAAACAAAGAACTCATAAAATATAAAATGCGTGACCATGGAGGACATTATGCTGAGTGAAATATCTCAGTCACAAAAAGGACAAATACTGCATAATGTCACTGTTATTGTACAGCATGGATATCTGGGTTGGAGGGAAACTAAGAAAAAAGGTGACAAATAATGTGCATGGCATTGAAACAGATGAGGAAGAGAACTATATAAAAGGAATATATGATTAGTTATTATTGGCCTGACAAGACTTGTGAATAAGAGTTGCATAGTAAAGTGGTCGGTGGCGGCGAGGAGGGGTGATTGTATAACAATGAAAGAACTTTTATCCCCAAAGAAAAATGTGAAATGCAGTGGAAGGGAGAGTCAAGACAGGGAGGAAAATGTGCACCAATGAATGAATGGAAATCTAAGTTCTTTATAAACTTCCATTAAAATCTAAAAAAAAAAAAAAAGAAACCCTGAAAAAACAAAATTTTATCCTCAAGTTCAAATGCTAAAGGGTGCTATACACAAAATCTTGAATAATAGAGGAAATATCAAAAGAAAACTTAAGCAATACATACATCATTATACTAAAAAGAACTGGTTGACACAAAACAATTTCAAGTTTTAGCATCTGATCAAGAGCCAATGGGAATCAAAGGAGTTCAAACTGCACTAAAAGCACTGATTAAAAATAAGGCCCCAAACTGATGCAGAAAAGGCCTCCAACAAAATCTGATACCCCTTCCTGATTAAACCACTAACAAGCAAAATAAGAATAGAATTTCTTCAAAATAGTGAAAAGTATATATGCAAAACCAAGAGCCAACATTATTTTAAATAAAGACTAAAAGCATTCTCCTTGCAGAGGGACCTGACAAGGATGCCCACTGTCACCACTCCTATTCAATGTTGTACTGTAAATACAGCAATATAGCAAGAAAAGGAAATAACTGGGATCCAGAAGAACAAAGTGGTAATGAAATTTTCCATATATGCAGATGACAAGATAGTGCACACAGAAATCCGAAGGACTCAACAAAAGTGGTGACTAACAAAAAAGTGTTAGACCTAGTGGATCAATTTAGTAGAGTGGTAGGGTACAATATCAATATACAGAAGTCAGTGGGATTCCTCTACAGTAGAAAAGAAAACACAGAGAAGGAAAATATGAAAGTAATTCCATTTACAATGTTGTTGTTGATTGCCATTAATTTGAGGTTGACTCATAGCTTCTCTAAAAACAAAAGATCTAATGTCTTTCTATAGCTATTGTTGTTTCTCTAAGTTCATAGTGTTTCCAGAGGCATGTGGTTTAGGAAGTGGATGCCACTCCTGCTTCCAATCCTGTTTTACAACTGAGAGTTCCACCAAACACTGTCCACAATGGGAAACCATTATGGCATTTGATATCCCCACGGCTCAAGGTTCAGCATCACAGCAAACCCAGATTACTTCATACAGCAGATTGACAAAGAGTGATGTGCAAAGTGGAAGAATTTTTGTCCAGATATAATAGCACTAGTCTCATTTAGTAGTGGTTAAGTGTTGTGGAATCAAATACACTCGGAGTAAGCTTTGCACAAATGACCTGAACTCTGTTCTATAATTAACATAATTTCTGTACCTTTATAAGAGAGTCTGTAGAGTTTACAGAGGCATCTAGTTTAGGAAGTGGATGCCACTCCTGCTTCCCAACATGAATCAATCTGGAAGCTCATCCAAACATTTTACATAATGGGTAAACATTATGGTATTTGACACGACTATGGAACAGTGTTCAGCATCACAGCATCTCCAAGTTGTTCAGTGCAACAAATAGAAAAAGGATTGCTGTATTTTTCAAAAAATAAACAAATCTAAAATTAACAAATCTTGTGCCCTACAGGATTTTAAAGCCACACCCTCGAGCCGGCCTCTACCATTAGTCTAAGGTGCAAGGGCCACCCATTTTTGAGGGGTGAAATAACATTAACACACAACAAAGAGGACCCAAAAAACTTCCCTTACGTGACTAATATCAAGATGAGACCACCTTCGAGATGCTAGCTAGCCAGCCAACTCCTAGTGTGGAGGGAAACTCCAAGGCCCCAAACCCCAAGTTAGCCCACAGACCCATTGCCTCATTATTGATTTTAAAGCCTTAAAATATTGAAGTAATTGAGATACTTATGAATAAACCAAATAAGAGACACAGAAGACTTTTACAAAGAAAAGTACAAAACACTTCCGTGAGAAAAAAATATAAGACCTAAATAAATGGGAAAAATATTCCCTGTTCATGAATAGGAAGACTCAATATAGTAAAAATAACAATCCTGCCAAAAGCAACCTGCATGCTTAATGCAATTCCAATACAGATACAAAATCATTTTTCAAGGAGATAGAAAAGGTATTGGTAACTTTATTAGGGAGAAACAAAAAGGTATTGGTAAGTTTATTAGGGAGGAACGAAAACGTGAATAGGCAAAGCATTTCAGAAAAACAAGAATGAAGTGGGAGGCATAGCACTCTCAGATCTTGAAACCTACTATACCGCTGTAATAACCAAAACAGCATGGTACTGGCACAATGACAGGCACACAGACTAATGGAACAGAACCAAGAACCCAGAAATTAATTCATCTATCAATGGGTAAAGCCCAAAATAATAAAGATCATTAGAGACAAAGTGGGACTCTACTTAAAAGGCCTAGCCTATCCTATAAAAAGGCTGACAAATACATCCAGAAAATTGGTGTATGGAACCTTCTAAAGATTAAATCTCTGTGCTGTGTGCATCAAAAACTTTTCACAACCGAGTGAAAAGAAATCCTACTGTATATGAAAAAAAACTTTTGGGAATACCATCTCACACAAAGGACTCGTAACACAAATTGACAAAATCATACAGGGCCTCCACAAGTAAAAGACTGACAACTCAATTACAACACTGGCAAAAGACATGGAACGACTTTTCACAGAGGAAGACCAACAGATGGCCAACAGACACATGAAAAAAATGCACCAAATGACTGGCAATAAGAGAGATGCAAATCAAAACCACAAGAGATACCATCGCATCCCAGCAGCAGTGGACAAAGTTGAACAGGATAGCAAACAATCAATGCTGGAGAGGATGTGGAGAGATAGAACTCTCTGTTACACTGTTGGTAGGACGCTAAAATGTCACAACTCTGGAAGGCAGTTTGGCATTTCTACCAAAAGCTGAACATAAAAATACCATATGACCTAGCTATTCCACTGTTTGGAATATACCCCAAGAGAAGAGAACTGAGGCACAGAGACTTGTACACCAATGTCCACTGCAGTGTTATTCACCATTGCAAGAACATAGAAACAGCCCTAACTGTCCAAATACAACAGAATGGATTGAAAAACTATGATACACGCTGGACTATTATGCAGCACTTGGGAGTAATGATTTTGAAAATTATTAGCTAACTTTGGAGGAACTGGAGAGCATTATGTTGAGTGAATTAATTCAGTCTCATAAGGCCAAATGCTGCACAAAATCATTATTGTAAAAATAAAGGGATAACTAGTAAAATGCATATGGGATTCAAGGGGGTGGGAGAATGGGAGTAGAGGGATGAGCTTGGCCAGGGGGAAAATCATAGAGCTGCACAATTTGGTGGGTGGAGGGAGGGTGAGTAAAGAAATGGGAAAGATCCAGTGAAGATATGGAAAACAAGGTAATGCTAGGCATAGTTCAATGATGATGAATTTTATCAAACGTAATAAATGGGAATGATTGTATGAAACACAATGTGAGTGAAGGATACTGCAAAATACAATGTATATGAACTTTGTAAGCAAAACAATATGAAATAAATATTTTTTAAAAATAATAATGCCTCACCTGGCATATTAACAAAGAGGTACATTTTTAGACATGCTTACCAGTCTGTAGAGAACAGCTACCTCACCATCTGACTGAAGAGATCCACATTTGTTGACAATTGTGGAAATTATCAAACAAAATCATTAATATCACATGCAAGTAAAATCTTGCTGAAAATTATTAAAATATTGTTAGAACAGTACATCAACAAAAAACTTTTAGAATTTCAAGCTTCATTTAGAAAAGATTTTACGTAGCATAAAGGATTGCTGGATCTTAGTGGAAAGCAGATTACCAAAAGGATAGCTATCTATATTTTACTGATTGTACAAAGGCAATTGACTGTGTGAAAGATAACACATTATGGATAACACTTGGAAATCCCAGAAGAATTAATCATACTCATACAAAACCTAAACCTAGACCAAAAAGCTGCTGTCTGAACAGAGCAAGGAAATAACTGCATGGTTTACAACCAAGGAAGGTTCAAGTCAGGGTTATATCCTTTATCCGTATCTAATTTATTGGTATGTTGACCAAATCACTGGTAAGAAGTAAAGTTAGAAGAAAAAGATGGAATATATTCTGAAGAATGTGGCATTAGAATTGGAGAAGGTTCTATCATCTATAATCTGTGCTATGCAGATGACAAAATTTTGCTTGGTTAAAGTAAAGAGGATTGGAAACATTTGCTAGAGAAGATCAACAATTGCCAACAATTTAACCTTACTTTCACACACATCAAAGACATACTACTCTGACAAAAAACCACTATCAAAGACCTCTCTAAAGTGAAGAAAAAGGATATCTTATTAAAGACTAAGGTGTCCCTGATCAAAGTTCTGACCTTTTCTATTACTTGTAATACATGTGTTTTCTATTACTTGCAATGCATGTGAAAGTTGGAGAATGACTCGAGATGGCATAGAATCAATGATTTTGAGTTGCTGTGTTGGAGAAGGGTACCAAATATCCTTTAGCCTGCCAAAAAACAAATATACCTTAAAAAAGTGAAACCAGGATGCTCCTTGGAAACAAGGATGATGAAAACTTTGTCTTACATACTTTGGGCATGTTGTTAAGAGCAGCCAGTCCTTGGCAAAAGACATTATGTTTAGAAAGGATGAGGGGTCAGTGCAGTAGAGGAAGACTCTCAAAAAGATGGGCTGAAAAAGGTAACTATAATAAAGGACTCAAGAATATCACAAATGGTGAGGATGGCATAAGACAGAGTAAGGTTCACAACTGTTGTTCATAGGGGCACTATGAGTCTTAGTTCATCCAAGGGCACATAACAACATGAAGCTTCAACAATAGGAAGACTTAACCGGAACACTGAGAGCAAAACTATAAAGAATTAGTCTCATAAGAAATATCACCATTTTAAAGAACTAGGACCACATTCTTCTTCATAAAATCTAGCTTCTCAAATGATCCCTCCAGCATAGAGACTGAAAAGGTGTGAAGAAAAGATACATCTCTGATGAACATTTTTCCAGATTTTTGACCATGCAGTGTTTCCTTGCTCTGTTCTGAAAATAGATTCTTGGTCTAAGTATTGGTTTCACATAAACACAATCAAGTGTTCTGGGATTTCCATTCTTCTCAATGGGAGTCATAATTTGTTGTGATCCCCAAAGTCAAATGTTTTTGCATATATCATAAAGCATCCTTTTGCCACTCTATGGTTTCAGCCCAGGTCCATCTGACATCAATAATGATATCCTAAACAACGAAAGTCTCTTCTAAATCCGGCTTGTATTTCTGGCAGTTTTCTGTTAATGTACTGTTCAAGTTGTTTTTGGAAAAACTTCAGCAAGATTTTGCTTGCATGTGATATTATTGATACTCTTTAGATAATTTCCACTTTGTTGGATCATCATTTTTGAGAATGGGAATAAGTATGGATCTCTTCCAATGAGTTGGCCAGATAGATGTCCTCCAGCATTCTTGGCACAATTTAGTGAGCATGTCCAAGGCTCTGTCTGTTTACTGAAGTATGTAAACTGGTATTCCATTAATTCCTGGGCCTTATTTCTTTGTCAATGCCTTCAGAGTAGCTTGAAATCCTTACTTTATTACTATTAGTTCTTGATCATATGCTATATCCTGAAATGGCTCTGTATCAGTTAAATTTGGGGGGGGGGGAGATTACAGTGACTTTGTATTATTCCTTCTATCTTCTTTTGGTGCTTCCTGGATGATTCAAGATTTTGCTCTTGGCTTCTTTCAATATTAGAAATCAAGGCTTGAATTTGTAATTCAGTTCCCTCAGCTTGAGAAATGTTGAGCAAGTTCTTCTCTTGATTTTGAAAAACTGGAGTTTCTTGCAAAGTTTGTTATAATACTTCACTTTGTCTTCATGAGTTGCACTTTTGAAATCTTCTGTTCAACCCTTTAACTTTGTCATTTCTTCCCTTTGTTTGGGTTTCTCAGCATTGTTGTCCAATATTCAGTCTCTTCAGACATCCAATTTGATCTTTTCTTCCTCTTTTGTCTTTGTAATGACCAACTGCTTTTTTTTTTAATTTTAATTTTAATGAACATTTACAGAGATTTTGAATTTTCATTCATTCATTGTTGCACTTTTTTCTTTACCCGCCTCCATCCACTTCGCTCCTCTCTTTAAAAAGCAAAAGATAAACTTCTTCATTGCCATTTGCTTTCTTTATGGATAATATTCTTGATGTCATCCTACAACTCATCTGGTCTTCATTCATTTGTGTCAAATATCTCAAAACTCTTCTTAATATGATTTGTAAATTTAAGTGGGATAGACTCAAGGTCATATTTTCGGTTTTGTGGTTTTGCTTTAATTTTCTTTCCTTTTTGTCATTGTTTTGTTTTAATTTTCTTTAACTTCATTTTTAACTTGCCCATGACTAGCAGATGATCTATCTGTCTCACAGTCAGTACTGACCTAGTTTATACAGCTGTTATTGAGCTTGTAAAACGATTATTTCCACAGATGTAAATCAATCTAATTCTTGTTTAGTCCATCAGATGATGTCCATGTGTATAGTCATCATTTGTGTTAATTTATGAAAAGTATCTGCAATGAATAAATCATTCGGTGTAAAAAAATTTTATCACTCTATCTTCAGCTTCATTTATTACCAAGTCTAATTTTCAACTACTGGTCCCTCTTCCTTGTTCCCAACTAGTGCTTGCTGATGAAGATCAAGGACTATAGCCTTCAATATGGAGTATACCTCAACATTAAAAAAGCAAAAATCCTCAGCACTGGGCCAATTGGCAGCATGATGATGGATAGCTGCAGGACTTAAGTCATTCATTATTTAATCTTGCTCAGATCCACTACCAGCACCCTTGGTACCAGTACTCAGGAAACCCAAAGATAAGGTGTGTTGGGAAAATCTGCTGTCAAGAAATCTCCACAGTTCTAAAGAGCAATGATGCCAGTCTAGAGACTAAGGTGTGCCTGACCCAGGCCATAGTCTTCGCAAATGTTTGTTATGCATCAAAGT
>NW_006400113.1:204199-205155 GCF_000299155.1 Elephantulus edwardii
TTTACTTACAGATTACTGCCATATTTCTTACTAGAAACATTTTAGAAATTATTGCCTGGTTATCATGGGATTTTTATTATGCTGAATTTTATTGTGAGACAAAGGGTATGATAATGATAAAACATTTCTGATGCATAAGACTGAAAAATTAGATATTTACAAACCCTGTCTGAAACTAAGGTTCTAAATGAATAATCTCTTCTTTACGCATTGCTCTCATTTTGACCACTTTATAAAGTTAATTTGGATACTTGCATGAGCTATTGAACTAAACCCAGAATGGCACAAAAAATATTTAAAGTTTCAAGATCGGTCTATTGTTCCAGCTCTGATCTCAATTCACTGAACGCTCTTGGGGAAGTCATAAACTAAATGTCATTTCTCAATTTCCTCATCTATAAAATGGAGATAGATGTCCTCACTCATCAGGATAAAATTAGATTACTTGAACACTTGGTAAAATACTGTGAAAATAGAAAACTGTTAAATGAAGTTTAAACTTCCTAAATCATTACTGAAACTAAAATTTTTGAGATGTACTTTTAAATTAAAAATCTAAACTAAAAAGTACAATAACATAAGCTGAAAAAGAATTTCACTCATTTGAATGATCACCTTGATCCTTTAAAGATGCTGTATAGTCTAAAAATAAGTGATTATGTATAGTTTAGAACAGAAATGCTCCGGCCTCTCATAAATGACTAGGTTAATCTTTATAGAACAAGAAAACAATTAAAAGAAAAAGGTCATTAAAATGACTTTCATATAATAGAATCTGTTTCAATAAGCATGAAAGAATTGAATTCTTAAAAAAAATGTTTTCTTTCTCTGAATCATGAATTATGTTTACTTAAAAAGAGTAGAAGTGGGGGGGAACCCAACAAAAACAAAAACGAAACAAAAAACCACACAGAAGAACAAAAAAATATAAACCAAATTTATAGCATATTTCAACA
>NW_006400113.1:209678-211457 GCF_000299155.1 Elephantulus edwardii
AGGGAGTTTTTCTTTTGCTTTTCAAGGAGAGGAGCAAATGGGGGGGGGAGGGAGGAGGGGTTTGTGCGGGGAGAAGGGTGCAACAATGGATGAATGGAATCCCAAAATCTCTGTAGATGTTCATTGAAATGAAAAATAAACAACCTAAATTTAAAAAAAAATAATAATCAGCTAATGCATATCTAAAAAAAAAAAGTGTAGAAATACATGTTGTTGTTTTTACTTGCTCTTTTCTTTCTTCAATTCAAAAGATCTTACAGAGACAAATAGCCTGACAGTACAAATAAGCACAACCTTCAATTTAGGAATTAACTTTGAAACAGCTACTAGGACTTCTGTTCTTAAAGGTTATATGAAATTATATATTCCAGGGATGTCTACATCCAGAAACATGGAATTAACTTATTTTCCCCTAATGTTCCTTCTAAGTGTAAACCTAGTATATTTTTAAAACAAACACAGGAAGACTCTGAAGAAAGCAGACAAAAAGACAGAACCTCAGGACCAAGGAAGTACTTAGTAGGAATTCCACTGGGTTTCTTTTTGCCTCAGCTATTTCAGACTGCACTCATTTCAGACAGTAGAACTCATTCACCTCAAAACCACCATTAGGCAGAAACAAATAAGAAAAACTTATTCTCTCTCATAAACAGGCGGCTGAGCAAGTCAGAAAATCTTAAAAAGAAAAAAAAAGGTGCAACTCCATCCTCCACCCTGCTACCAAAAACGCCTAGAGAGGATCTGATACTTATATCCTCCTCAGATGCTGGTAGGCCCACTCCCCAAATGGAGGGTGACAAGAAGAGTTGGCTGGTGAGCCATGTAGTAATAAGAAAAGAATATTGTTAACACACTGTGACATGAATCTAGATTTCCACCTCCACCCTAGAATAATGCAGTACCTCTGCAACGTTGGCAGAAGTAGGGTTAGGAAATCTAGGGAAGTCAAGACCTCAATCCAGTGATAATGAAGTTATCCTTTCCCAACCTCTACAATATCACAAGAAGGAACATTGCACATTCACCTCTACCCAGGAGTAACAGAGTCTGTACCAAGACACCCTTCTCCAATGCAGGCAAAGTGGAGAAGATGGCCATTAACACCTGGCAGTAACTGAGCAGTGACTCCTTCACCTACAAAATACTGAACTTTGTCAACAATTTCATTTTATTTGGCACTGAGAACCAATAGTCTGGGCAAAAGAGAATAAATAAACACTTTGGCACAGATTCCATATTTGTGTCTAAAACCTGAACATATTAAGATTTATAAATCATTACTAGATACTCGACTTGAAGGCAATCAACAATTCTAAAGTAAGGTTGTTAAGTACTGTAAAGTTGAGCACAACTTATAGCAACCCTATGAACAAAAGATCTGAAACTTGTTCTAGAACTATTGTAATATCTAAAGTAATATCCACCATTAAACACTGTTTCTTAGTTAATCTCCAATGATAGGTACTATTGTATAAAGTTGGTGCTAACAGTTAAGAAGGGAAAGTGTGAAGCAAAAGACAGGAGCATAGAAGAAAGGACTAATTCACCATTTAAGTAATTGATAGACATTCTTACTATATATAAAATGAAGCTAAAGGAGTAGAAGACTTTTAATAGATGGAGGTTGGCAATAATTAAAAAGAAAAATACAATTCTCTAATAGTCACAAAGAATCTGATATGATGGCTAACAAACACATGAAGAAATGCTCAAAATCCCTAGCCCTAAGAGAGATGCAAATTAAAACAACTATGAGATATCATTTCACCCCAGTCAAAA
>NW_006400113.1:213132-217537 GCF_000299155.1 Elephantulus edwardii
CTGAAACTGAGGAGGACCTGAAGCGCTTGCTGCAGAGGGTCAAGGACTGTAGCCTCCAATATGAATTGAAGCTCAACGTCAAGAAGACAAAGATTCTCACCACTGGGCAAACTGGCAGCATCCGGATAGATGGTGAAGAGATTAAGATTAAGATTGTTCACAGCTTTAGTTTGCTTGGCTCCACAGTAAACATTCTCAGCAACAGTAGCCAGGAAATTAAAAGACGTATTGCCATGGGAAAGTCTGCAGTTATGGACCTCTCCAAAGTACATCAGCCTTAAACTCTACTCTGTCCTGTGCAAACTGCACTGTCTCTGAGACACCCATCCCAAATAGCCCAGTCACTGACTCAATCCACCTCAAAGAGAGCAATGGTGTCTCTCTGGAGACTAAGGTGCGTCTGATACAGGCCATGGTCTTTACAATCACTTGTTATGTATCAGAGTTGGACAATGACCACGGAGGATAGGAGAATTCATGCCTTTGAGCTGTGGTGCTACAGAAGAGTGTTGAGGGTACCATAGACTGCTAGGAAAAGAAACAGATTTATCCTGGAAAGAGTCAAACCGGGCGGCTCCTTGGAGGCAAGGATTCTGAGGCTCCGTCTAACATACTTTGGACATGTTGTAAGGAGGGACCAGTCCTTGAAGAGGGACATCATGCTTGGTAGGGTGGAGGGACAGCGCAGGAGGGGAAGGCCCTCTATGAGGTGGATTGATTCAGTGACTGGGGTAATTGGGATGGGTGTACTGGAGACAGTGCAATTCGCACAGGACAGAGTAGAGTTTAAGGCTGATGGACACAGGGTCGTTATGAGTCGCAAGCGACTCGACGGCACGTAACAACAACAACAACAATAGATAAACCAAACTTCAGTGTCAAAACTTCCTGGCATAACTAAGGTTCCTCTGATAAACTTCCAGGGGTCTATGTTATTAGAAAACAGACCATTAATTACTCATAAGCAATTAAGTTTAGCAAGAAGCTGAAAAAAATGAAAAAAAAGTCAACACAACCAAAATACAACCTCGACTATCCTACCCCAGTTTTAAAAACACCCCAAGAATGTTAATGTTTTTGTTATGTGTTGTCGACTCACCTGTGACCCATAGCGACTCTAACCCTAACCCTAACCCTGCCTAGGCCAGTCTCACTAATTGTGACACAACAACCCGCATTGCCCCAGTTACTGTATCAATCCATCTCATGTGGAGTCTTCCTCTCCTACACTGTCCCTCCACCGTTCTGAACATAATGTCCCTCTCCAAGGAGGAGTCATAGATTTTAGGCATTGAATACTAATGATCAAAGAGCAGATAAATTATGGGATAATATCACAGATATAATCCAACAAGAATGCAAAAGTTAATTGCAAAGACAGGGTGGAAAATAAAATTAGATGTCAGAAGAAACTCAGTAAATTGCACTAGAATGTGGAGAAGCAAAAACAAAGAGAAAAACAGCTGAAATAAAAAGATTTAACTAGAAGAATTCAAAGGACAGCACAAGAAGACAAAGTCAAGTATTGTAAAAGAATGTGCAAAGGGCTGGAAAACCAAAAGTAAAGAACTCATTCTATTTTGCTCAAGCTGAAAAAAACCTGAAAAACAAATATGAGGCTAGATTTGCAATACTGAAGAATGTCATGGCAAAATCTTGAATGATATAAAAGATGGGAGGAGGGGAGCTCTGGTGGCCTAGTGGCAAGAAGCTGCACTGCAATCCCAGAGGTAAACGGTTTGAATCCACCAGATGCTTTGCCGGAGAAGGAGGAGCAATATCCTCCTGTACCAGTCAGATCTGATAGGACGGTACACACACACAAAATAATAAAAAAATAAATGAATAAAAAAGATGGAAGGAATGCACAGAATCACTGTACCAAAAAGTACTAATGAACACTGAATCAAAATAAGAAGTAGTGTATAATTAAGAACCAGTGATGATAGAATAAGTTCAAGCTGCACTGAAAGCATGAGCAAAAGATAAGATTCCAGGAATTGATGGGATATCAATTCACAGATTGCAACTAACAGACACAGCCCTGGATGTTTTGTTCACCAAATTATCCCAGAAAATTATGCCAGAAAGACAGCCACCTGGTCAATTAACTGGAAAAGATCCTTATATGTTGCCATTTCAAAAAAAAAAGGTGATCCAGAAGAAGGGAGAAATTACTAAATATGATCATGCAAGTAAAATCTTGCCGAAAATATTTAAAAACAACTAGAATAGTACATCAACAAAGAAATACCAGGATTTAGAAGAAGCCATGGCACAAAGGATATCATTAATGATGTCGGATGAATCTTGCCTAAAAGCAAGGAATACTAGAAAGATGTCTATTTATGTTTTATTGACTATGCAAAAGCTTATGACTCTGCAAAACAAAACAAACTGTCACTGACATTAAAAAAGAATGAAAATCCCAGAACATTTAGCTGTGTGATGATACAAAACGTACACCTAGACAGAGAAGCCAAATAGAGCCAGGAAACACAGTGTGGTTTAAAAATCAAGAAATATGCGAGGGCTAAATCCTTCCTTTCCCCCATACCTATTCAATCTGTATGCAGGACAAACCATTTGAGAAGCTGGACTATATGAAAAAGAATGTGGCATCAGGATAGGAGGAAGAGTCATCAAAAACCTGTGTAACACTGATGACACAACCTTGCTTACTGAAAGTGAGGAGAACTTGAAATGTTTACTGAATCCTTCAATATGTGTTACATCTCTAAATCAAGGGAACAAAAATTCTCACTACTTGGCCAATAGGTAACACCAGGATAGATGCAGAAAACACAGAAATAGTCAACGATTTCACCTTGATTGGATTAAAAATCGCTTGCTGCCAGAAGCCAGGAAATCATAAGACATGTTGTAAGAATGAGAAAAACTGGATGAATTATGTATACTGCATTGAAACCAATGAGGGAGAGAACAGTTAAAAAGCAATATATTTTAGAGCATTATGATTATCCTAAGAGTCTGGAATGAAGGCTGCAGAATGGAGAATACTCGGGGTGGGAGGGATTGTATACCAATGAAGGAATTTTTCTTTTGCTTTTCAAAGAGAAGATGGGGGTAGGGTGGGCGGGGAGAAAACTGCAACAACGAATGAATGGAAATCCAAAATTTCTGTAAATGTGAATTTAAAAAAAAAAAAAAGACATGTTGGAAAGTTGCTGATTGGAACCTCTCCAAAGTGCAGAAGGGCAACGATGCCAGATTCAGCTAATCCAAATAATGGTCTTTTCAATTACTTGCTGTGTATTTGAAAGCTAAACAGTGATCAGGATGAGAGAAAAAGAATGTCTCTGAGTTGTAACGTGGAGAGAAAATGGAATAAAAAGGTAAAATAAATGTGTCCTGGAAGACGTGCACCCAAGGTGTTCAGTGGAGGGAAGGATAGTGAAATTCTCCCACACTCTGGTCATGCTGTTAAGAGGGACTAGTCCTTGGGAAAGGGCATCATGCTTGAAAAGGTGGAGTATCAGTGAAGGAAGAGATGACGCTCAATGAGATGGAAAGACACAGAGATTCTAATGATAGGCTTGAGTTTGTCAAAGATAAGGAAAATGGCACAGGATAATGCAGAGTTCAGATCCTCTGTTCATAAGGTCACCTTATAAGTAGTACTGAGAGAAGTTGTTAACCACAATAAAAAATTTTTTAAACCCCAAAACAATGCATACCCACCTTTATCACAGCTTTGTTCACCATACCAAGGAGCTGGAAACAACCTAAGTGCCCATTAACAAATGAATGGATAGAGAAGCTTTGGTATAGTCACACAATGGAATACTACACTGCATTGAAAAACAAGAACTCATGCAATATTATTCAAAACGGGTGACAGAGGACAGTATGCTGAGTGAAATATCTCAATCACAAAAGGATAAATATTGCATAGTGCACTGTTGTAAAACAGGACTGACGTCGGTGTTGGGGGGAGAGTAAGAAAGATGGGACAAAAAATGTATACTGCATTGAAACAGATGAGGGAGAAAACTGTTTTAAAGGGATACGTAATTAGGTATTATTTCACAACAGGAGTTCAGAACGAAGGCTGCATAGTGGAGTGGACCTTAGGGGACAGATTGTAAAACAATGAAAGAATTTTTCTTTTACTTTTCAAAGAGAAGAGTGTACTGGGGGAATGGGCAGCGAGAAAAGTGCAACAATGAATGTCTCCATAAATTTTCATTAAAATTAATAGTTAAAAAAAGGAAAAAAATAAACTGGAGAAAAAAAAATTCCAAAAGATAAAGAGTCAGACTTGTTGTTGTTGCTGTTGTTATGTGCCGTCGAGTCGTTTGCAACTCATAGAGACCCTATGCACAACAGCCCTAAACCCTGCTCTATCCTGCGCCAACATCACTGCCTCTGACACACCCATCCC
>NW_006400113.1:219369-226964 GCF_000299155.1 Elephantulus edwardii
TTCTGAAGCTTCGTCTGACATATTTTGGGCATGTTGCAAGGAGGGACTGGTCCTTGGAGAGGGACATCATGTTTGGGAGAGTGGAGGGACGGCACAGCAGAGAAGACCCTCGATGAGATGGATCGATTCTGTGAGTGGAGTGGTGGAAATGAGTGTGTTTGAGACAGCAAAGTTGGCACACGATAGAACAGTGTTTAGGGCTCTTGTACACAGGGTCGCTATGAGTCGCAAGCAACTCGATGGCACATAACAACAACAACATTGGAGCAAGAAATATTCTCTTCTCATTGTACAAAAGAGTGGGTAAAAGAAATCCTGTACTTTTACAGATACAGAAAAAGAGAATCTCAGCAAAAAGCCATTTAAGTAAACCATGTATTTCATGACCTAATAAGAGTTATTTGGATAAAAAATTGAAGTAAAAAGAAAATTACACCTAACCATCACTGAGATGCCTCAGGACCACCATCTCAGGTGGTATGACAGTCAACTGGGATAGCACAGTTATAAAGATAATGTCCTACACACTACAGTGAGTAGTAATAAGGGCCATAAAAGCTTGCAAGCAGCCATCTAAGGTGCAAATATTGGTCTCTCCTTGTCTGGAATAAACAGGAAAGGAAAGATGCATAGAAATAATTCATCCAAAGGACTAATGGCCCATATTAACCACAACCTCTATGATTCTGACAGCAGAACAACTAATGTCCAGCTACCACTGTTGGCTACTGCAAAAGGGATGACAACAGAAGACTCTGGATAGAGTTGATCATGATGTGGAACAAAATTAAAAACACACAAAAATGGCTAGACTTACTGAAATGATACATTGATATAACCACCACTGCTATACTCTGCCTTTAAGGAAGCTGGAGCAAAACTCATACACGACCTTTGCTCAACTTCAGTCACCAAAGGAACATTCTGTACTCCTTAGAATAAACAAACACATTAAAAACAAAATGGAGGAAAAAAAGAAAGAAAAAAGGCAGCCATGTTCACGGAAAAAGCTAAGAAGATAAGAAAGGACAGGACAGAAGGATTAATGGAAACAAGAATTACAAGGAAAGTGGTAAGAGTGGAAGTACATTGTGGGTACTGCAATCAATGTCATAAAACAAAATGTATATGAAGAATTGAAGGGAAAACCAGTTTGCTTTCTAGACTTCGACTGAAATCACAATACAAAGAAAGGAAAAAATACAGATGAGAGGTTGATATTTCAATAGTGACAAGACAGTTAAGAAAATTCAGGAATAATCTTGAGGTCATTATAGATGGCCATCTTTAAATTCTAAGTATACCCTCAACAAGATGGATTGTTACAGTGACTGAAAACAGATGCGATCCATATTGAAGGTTGTATGTGATGACTTTCATCAGTAAGCACTTCTAATTTCAGGAAGCATACCACCTGCATTTCATAGGCTGTTTAGGAGTGTTTAAACAATTCGAGTGCCACATTCTTTTTTTAACATTCCAGCTTCATGGAAAGGTTACTCAACACACAAATTAAATAATATGAAAAGATACTATCCTGCTGTAGGATTTTCCTATTTTGAATCAGACAGTGTTACAGATCAAGATTTGCCTTTTCTCTTCAGTTCCTATTTTTCTATATTCTCTAAATGTCCTTCAAAATCTTCTGTTCAATACTTTTACTTCAGAATGTCCTCTATTAACATTAACTGTTCTGTATTAAAGGCAGGTTTCAGAGTCTCTCCTGTCATTCACTGAGGTAATTTCTTTCTTCTCTGTCATTTTATGATCTTTCAATTTCTTCATGTAATTATTCTGGGTTTTAGTCAGTGCATCAAATTTGCTCTTGAAATTGTTTCTAAGTTCAGACAGGATTAAAATCACACTTTGATTCTTATATACTTGTTTTGTCTTCAGTTTCAACCGGAACTCATACAGAAAGATACTCATGTTTTGTTCCACAGTTGGTCTCTGGTTTTTTCTTGACTTAGATATTGAGGTTTTATATTGTATCTTTTCTAAAATGTAAGCTGATAGGAGTTCTGTGTAGTTTATTGGCAAAGGTCTGTTCTGCCCCATCTTCAGCAAATCTGCATAATGTTCAAAACCCAATGTTGTAATCTGTCACTCCATTTAATTGATGGTCTTCCCCTTTTGCTCTCTACTTTTTCAAGCATGAGGTCTATTTTCCAAGGGCTGGTGCCATGTGAAAAGAATCCCAAAGTATGTCAGATGAAGTTATCATACTTTCTTCCAAGAAGCATCCCAGGAAGCACTTCCTCCAAGACAGATTTATTTGGTCTTTTAGTCATCCATGATGCAACCAATACCCTTTACCAACATCATAATTCAAAGGCATCTATTCTTTGGTCTTTTTTATTTATTGTCCAACTTTCACATTGCATACAAAGCAAGTGGAAACAAAACAGTTTACATTGGGTTCACATTATAGTCTTTAAACTGATTGTTCCTGTTCTTATGTGCTGGTGAGTCAGAAAAGCAAAGCTAAGCCTCTAGGAGGTCTTCAAAGGCTGTAAATTACATGAGAGGGAGCTCTCATCTTTCTGTCATGGAGCAGCTGGTGGATGTGAACCATGTTCACATCTTTTGGGTTTAACAGTACAACACCTTACTGCTAGGCAATTGGAGCTCCCTTGAAACTGATTACAGTACTTTAACGAGCTCATTCCAAATATTTCATTGCTTTTCAAAACCAAAGCCTTTCAGTCACGTCAACTTTGACTCACAGAAATACCATGTATTATGGAGTAGCACTGTTCTAAAGGTTTTGAAAAAGGTGGCATCTTTTTGGTGCTTCAAATCTACCAGTAGCTCTCTAAAAAATAAATGGGCATCTCCTCCCAGGAGATTTACAGTCGCTGGAGACTCCTTGGAGAGTCAGCTTTCACTCAGTTCTATCTCAAGAATAATTAAGGTCTTTTCAATAATTCCTCGAATAGTTAATATTTGAAAAAAAAAACCAACACAAAATTGTTTATGTATTTACTACTCTCTATCAACACCTATTCAGGGCTAAAGGAAGAAAACAAGAAATCAAAGAGTTAAACAGAAAATTTCAAAAGGCAGCCCGGGACGACAAAGCAAGATACTATCATAAAATGTGCTGAGAGCTGGAGTCAGAAAATCAAAAGGGCCAACCTCGCTCAGCATTTCTTAAGCTGAAGAAGCTGAAAAACAAATTCAAGCCTTGGGTGGCAATACTTAAGTATACTTTGGGTAGAATGTTAAATGATCCAGGAAGCACCAAGAGAAGATGGAAGGAATCCACAGAGTAACCGTATTAGAAGGAATTGGCTGACACAGAAGAATTTCATGAAATGACATATGAGCAAGAGCCTATGGTGATGAAGGAGGAAGTTCAAATTGCTCTGAAGGAATAGGCAAAAAACAAGACTCCAGGAGTTGACGGCATACCAACTGACATATTTCAACAAACAGACACTGGCCTGGATGCGCTCACTAAGTTGTGCCAAGAAATCTGGAGAACAGCCAGCTGGCCCACTGACTGGAAAAGAGCGATATTTGCTCCCATTCCAAAGAAAGGTGACCCAACAGTGTGGAAATTATCGAATAATATCATTAATATCACATGCAAGCAAAATTCTGCTGAAAATTACCCACAAACGTTTGGAACTGCCAGATGTACTGGCTGGATTTAGAAGAGGTCGTGGTACTAGGGATATTATAGCTAACATTAGAATGATCTTGGCAGAAAGCAAAGAATACCAGAAGACTGTCTATCTGTGCTTCATTGACTATGCAAAGGCTTTTCACTGTGTGGATCACAACAACCTGTGGCTAACTCTGAGAAGAATGGGAATCCCAGAACATTTAATTGTGCTAATGCAAAACCTATACTTGGACCAAGAGGCAGTTGTCAGAAGAGAGGAAGGAGACACGACATGGTTCAAAATCAAGAAGGGGATTTGTCAGGGATGTATTCTGTCTCCATACCTTTTCAATCTGTATGCAGAAGAGATCATCCTAGATGCTGGGCTGTACAAGGAGGAATGTGGCATCAGGAATGGCGGAAGAATCATCAACAACCTGCATTATGCAGATGACAAAACCCTACTCCCTGAAACTGAGGAGGACCTGAAGCGCTTGCTGCAGAAGATCAAGGACTGCTGCCTCCTGTATGGATTGAAGTCAACATCAAGAAAACAAAGATTCTCACCACTGGGCCAATTGGCAGCATCAGTATGGATGGTGAAGAGATTGAGATAGCTAACAGTTTTACTTTACTTGGCTCCAAAGTCAATACTCTTGGTAATAACAGCCAGGAAATCAGAAGAATTCAATTGGGAAAGTCAGCTGTGAGGGAACGTCCAAGAGTACTGAAGAGCAACAACATCAGACTGGAGACTAAGGTGCACCTGATCCGGGCTATAGTCTTTGCAATTATGTGCTACGCATCAGAGAGGTGGACAGTGAATAGGGTTGGTAGAAAGAGAATTGATGCCTTTGAGCTGCGGTGCTGGAGAAGAGTGTTGAATATACCAGGGAGGGACTGCTAGGAGAACAAACAGGTTTGTCCTAGAGAAGGTGAAGCCAGAATGTTCCTTGGAGTCAAGGATTCTGAAGCTTCGTCTGATATATTTTGGGCATGTTGCAAGGAGGGACTGCTCCTTGGAGAAGAACATCATTTGGCAGAGTGGAGGGGTTGCAAAGGAGAGGAAGACCTTCGATGAGATGGATCGATTCTGTGACTGGAGCGGTGGGAATAAGTGCGTTTGAGATGGCTAGGTTGGCATAGGATAAAAGAGCGTTTAGAGCTCTTGTACATAGGGTCCTATGAAGTGCAAGCGACACGATGGCACATATCAACAACAACAACATCAACACCGAGTATTTTTGCATAACTGGAATTAAAGTACACTACTTGGAAAGTTAAAGATGTTAATTTAATGAAAAATAAAAATGTTGCCTTTTTTATCTTGATAGTCTATTCAGCTTTGATTTTTTTAAAAAACTGAGGAAAAATTTAACTATTATTTTTATTTGACAGCTTTGGAAATGCTAACATACTATAGTTCTTAATATGAATGTTACAGATTTGGATTTAACAAGATATTGTCTTCCAGAAATTAATTAGTTATTTGACTATCAAATCAGACATTGTCATTTAAAACAAGCAAAGCTATAAGAGTTCATAGATGGCCTTCTGGAATATCCTTGTCATTCTTATTTTACATGGACAGAAGCAAAAAAATCAATGATGCTCACTGGTTCACTTCTCAGTTCATCTATTCATTCCATCATCTAAGTATTGAAGCTCTCCAGGGTAATATTAGATATACAGTAAAGGTGGCTAAAGGTACATTTTTTAGAAAGAATTACCTATTCTACTACTTGTAATATAACTACTAATAATGGTTGCACGTGGATAATGGGAAGAAGAGTGAACACAGATCTGAATTTTAATTTCTCTTTATATTAGCTTTATACTTCTTGATAAATCTAAACAAATAATTATCAATTGGTGTTTGAATTTTGTGAACACAAACAAAAGAAAGGTAGACCTTACAAACAGGGAAGAAATCTAGGGGATGAAATTTACTAGACAGCCCTGAGTTTGGGGGTTTTACACATAAAATTGTAATTCTACTTGGGAATCATTTCCTTTTCTTATGTTAAAAATGTAGTATTCACATTGTTGTTATGTACTTTAGATTCAGAACTGACAGCTGACTCTCCAGATTATCCAAGGCAATCAAATGCACATGGAAGACTGTCCATCTTTCTCCTGCGGAGCAGCTGGTAGATGTGAACCTTACCACTTTCTCTTTTGAGACACAAATGGATCAAAAATACATGTAATAAAAAAACTGAAAGGCTACTAACTGATAAAAAAATAAATGTTAAAGTATATAACTAGTGGTTTATGGTTTATAATTACACACTGGAAGAATACACAGCAAAACAGGGTGGAAGAATGTAGGGGAAAAAACAATGCTTTATTAACATATACAACAAGAACAAAGTACTGTAGTAAGGTGTTAAAAAGGGAGGAAAGTCAATGTCACCTGTAAATTGGAAAAGAATGATTGATATTATACTGTTTCCCCAAATTACTGAGGAGTAACGATGTTAGTTTGAGGACTAAAATGTGTCTGCTTCAGGCCATAGTCTTTTTCAATCACTTATTATGCATCGGAGAGTTGGACAGTGAATAAGGATGTCAGAGAAAGAAAAGATACCTTTGAGCTATGGACATGGAGAAGAGCACTGAACATCCCATGGATGCCAGGAGAACAAAGAATTATGTCTTGGAGACGGTGTAACAAGAACGCTCTTTAGAGGCAAGAATGCTGAGGCTTCATGTTGGTAGGAGGGAATATTCTTAGAGAGTGATATGATGCTGGGAAGAATGGAGGGTTGGGAAAAAAGAGGGAAAGACCCTCAACCAGGTGGACTGACATGGTGACTGCCTCAACAGGCTGTTGTGTGTCAGAAAGTGTGAGGATGGCACAGAATAGAATGGGGTTCATATTTTCTGTTCATAAGATCACTATGAGTCATACTCAACTTGATGTCACATAACAAAAACAACAATACTTGAAAAAAAATTTTTACATGCAAATTTAATGAACTGCAGATATATACTAATTAGTAGCCATCCAAAGAATATAAATTGTTTAATTTTAAAATGAGTAGGGCTGCTATAATCAAGAATGCTTTAGGCTGAATGTTAAATGATTCAGGAGAAATTAAAATAAGATGGAAGGAATATACTGAGTAATTGTATCAAAAGGAATTGGCAGATATAGAAGAATTTAATGAAATAACATTTGAGCAAGAGCCTATGGTGATGAAGGAACAAGTTCAAGCTGCTCTGAAGGAAATAGCAAAAAATAAAGCCCCAGGAATAGACGGTATACCAAATGACATATTTCAGCTAACAGATGCTGCCCTGGATGTGCTCACCAAGTTGTGCCAAGAAATCTGGAGAACAACTACTTGGCCAACTGACTGGAAGAGATCTATATTTGTTCCCATTCCAAAGAAGGGTGACCCAACAGAGTGTGGAAACTATAGAACAATATCACTGATTTCACATGCAACCAAGATGCTACTGAAGATTATCTAAAAATGACTGGAACAGCACATAAGTAGAGAACTGCCAAGTACAGTCGGGGTTTAGAAGGGGTCGTGGTACTGGGATATTGTAGCTGATGTTAAATGGATCTTCGCTAAAAGCAGAGAATACCAGAAGAATGTCTATCTGTGTTTCATTGATTATGCAAAGGCATTTGATTGTGTGGATCATAACAAACTGTGGCTGTCTGTGAGAAGAATGGGAATCCCAGAACATTTAATCGTGCTAATGCGAAACCTATACTTGGACAAAGAGGCAGTCGTCAAAACAAAGCAGGGTAATAGTGCATAGTTCAAAATTGGGAAGGGTGTACGCCAGGGATGTATCCTATCTCCATATCTTTTTAAACTGTATGCAGAGCAGATTATCTGAGAGGCTGGGCTCTATGAGGAGAAGCGTGACATCAGGATTGGTGGAAGATCTATTAGCAATATGAATTATGCAGATGACACAACCCTGCTTGCTGAAACTGAGGAGGACCTCATGCACTTGCTGC